>NC_135221.1:6537874-6862874 GCF_052324685.1 Brachyhypopomus gauderio | reverse complement strand
AGACGGGCAGAGAGGCCACGGTACATCGTCTGTGGGCAGACGTTAAAACCTCATAAAGGTTCTGCACGTCCTGGAGGTAGCGGCCCCTTTGTTCTGCTCGGGTCCAGAATAATATTCGCTTGGTATGTTTGTGTGATGGGAGTTCGGGCACTCTTGGCTCCAGCCATGAGGTCTGTGGGGACTGCCTGCCTGGCTCCTCTCCTCCCTTCCTCCTCCCCTCCTCTCCTCCCTTCCTCCTCTCCTCCCTTACAGCTGTGGAGGAGGATCTTCCCACCGTCACTTCACTCCTGTTCTCTTCTAACGGGTTTTCTCTTTTCGAGAGGCTGGAGCACCTCCAGCATTTATTTTGGGAGGCTTTGATGCATTTGGCCTGCACTGACCATAGTGCGTGTGCGTGCGTGCGTGCGTGCGTGCGTGTGTGTGTGTGTGTGTGTGTGTGTGTGTGTGTGTGTGTGTGTGTGTGTGTGTGTGTGTGTGTGTGTGTGGAGGGCAGTGAATGATTTTTGATGCGTGATGGGTTGCACACATTCAAGCCTTTGATACTTCTATAGCTTCTATATAAAGTCTTTATTTGTTTGGTCTTTAAGCCTCCTCTATTTGTATATAAGTAATAGGCGTGTGTGAGTGCACGCATGATTGTGTGTGTGTATGAGTGTGTCTGTAAAGAACAGCAGCTCTGTTCTGGGATTAGCCGTTCACAGTCCTACCTGCCCTGTGCCGCATTGAAACCATTAGAAAGGCGCAGTCTGGTGTGTGTGTGTGTGTGAAAGCCCCGCCCCCTCACCCACTCTTCTCTCCGCCCTGCAGACGAGGGTGCGCTGGTCCGTGCGGCCCGACAGCTGGGCTTCGTGTTCTCCGCCAGGACCCCGGACAGCGTCATCGTGGACTCGGTAAGCACGCGTAGGGTGCTGGAGTAACAGCGACACTCAGGGCCTAAGAGATATTTACATAGAATTATCATTTAAAAATGTATTGATCATTATTTCATATGTTTATTTTTTTATTTGCATATAAACAGCGCGTTGGCTACAGCAGTGCTGGGTCATTCTTTTCATTCCCTTCAACCGTTTGTTTGCAATCAGATTTCATTATTTTATGACTGCGCTCACAGGAGTATTGTAGCGAATAGGCTATCAGCGAGCCAATTAGCAGTTGCATTTCTGTGTTTGTTTAAAACACCTATGGTTTTATCCATGTTTGTTTTTTAATGAACTTAAATTCCAGATTGAACAGATGGAATTGAGAACTGCAGAAATTGCGGTATAGTATGACCAGTGAGTGTAACATCCTGTTAATCCACACCAGACAAAATTAAACTGCAGAGAAAATGTGTTTTCAAACCAATCGATTTTCAAATCATCCGATCTCTCTGTACTATAGAGGCATACGGACACAGTTTAGAACGTTCCTCTTACAGTATTTCCTGCTAGTGATGGTCATAGGAAGTTTGAAATATCTCCTGTAGTCTACTGGTCTGGTGTCAATCTACCATTTAAAACCTAGGAGGACTTTTTTCATTTTTTGCCAGAATGGTGCAAAATCAAAACCGATAAGTTATTTACTGTGGTGTTGTCATGGTTACAGTGGCGTGGCAAGTGACACGGCTGGTCCTGGCGTCTGTCTGGAACACTCTGCTCCTCAGGACGGAGGTCTTCAGTCAGACAAAGTGTTTCTGTGCTCCCAGTATAGGAGGATGTTGAGATGATACTGTGTACTAATAATGTTCTGGTGTCTGACAGATTCACTCTTTGTACGTGTGATGGTGTAAATGACGTAATGGCATGAAGAGATTCTGTCACACTGATTCCATTCAGTACAGCAGAGCTGGGAAACTAATTATGTCATTCTTCAGGGTCTCCACGGAGCCGTAATGCTCCCCCCAACATCACCACTACTGTCCGTCTCTTTGTCACTCGGTTCAGTTCAATTTAATTCAAGGTGCTTTATTGGTCTGAGAACACTGGTGTGTTTGTATTGCCAAAGCTGGGGGTTACAGAGTTTGAGGATATTAAAGACAACAAGACATTGAACATTATAGAGTTTGCAAGGGGGAAAAGAAGAAAGTTGGGATGAAACTTTAGTACCTTACCCACTGTAACGTGCTAGAGAGGAGAAAGGGCTCCATAGTGGATAATTAAATGCTTCGCAAAAACAACCCGTTTGAACATCCCTCTGTCTCTGCCAAATTTCACGTTTTTTTTTCTTCTTTTGTCGCCATTGTTCCTTCATTGGCTGGTTGGCATGAGGCACACACACACACACACACACACACACACACAGGGTTGTTAGTGGGTTGCAGCTTTGTGAAGACTCAACTGAATTAGAAGGGCATAGATGAGGTACCATGTCGTGTCTCCGAGGAGATGGAGAGGGGAGGGGGGAGGGGAGAGAGGAGGGTGGAGGGGGGGGGGTGGAGGGGAGGGTGGAGGGGAGAGGAGGGGGGAGGAGGGTGGAGGGGAGGGGGGAGGGGAGGGTGGAGGGGAGAGGGGAGGGTGGAGGGGAGGGGAGGAGGGGGGAGGAGGCTGGGTGGAGGAGGGGTGGCTGCGAGGGTGGAGGGGAGAGGAGGGGCGGGTGGAGGGGAGAGGGGGGAGGCGTGGTGGCGGAGCGGAGGAGGCGGGGGGCGGAGGCGTGGGGAGGAGGGTCGGAGGGGAGGGTGGAGGGGGAGAGGCGGGGCGGGAGGAGGGGACGAGGGAGGTGAGGCGTGGAGGGCGAGGCTGGAGGCGTGGAGGTGCGCGGGAGAGGGGTGGTAGGCGGGTGGACGTGGAGCGGTGCGAGGGGCGAGGAGGGCGGTGGAGGGCGGGGCGGGAGGGTGTCGGGAGAGGGAGGTGCGGTGGTGGCGGGAGAGCGGGCTGGAGGCGTCGGGAGGCGGCTGGAGGGCGTGGCTTGAGCGGGAGGAGGCGGGAGAGCGGCTGCGTGGAGGATGCGGTCGCTGGCTGCGGCGCGTGGTCGCCTGAACCCCAGCCCCCGACCCACCCGGCGACAGCTGACCCCACACTATGCACTCTTGCCCCTCCCTCAGAGCTCAGGCATCACCTCTCACTCCCTCTCACCTTCACTCCGGCTAAACTCTCTTGTGCTCTCTCTCTCTCTCTCTCTCCCCCATACTCTCTCTCCCTCTCCCATACTCTCTCTCCCTCTCTGCTAATTTGTGTTATACTTGTAAAACAATTAATGAAGGCCTCCGAGATCTGGTTTAATGAGTTTGTTTCTCTCTCTTCTTTCCGTCTCACTTTCTGTCTCTCAGCTCAGTGAAGAAGAGAAATATGAACTACTGCATGTGTTGGAGTTCACCAGGTACAGTTATTCTAAGACTTGATTCTCTTATTGAATTACATCTCCACTAAGTCCACCTGCAACCAGTTCACTGTCTGCTCCTCCCATATTCCTCCCAGTCCTTGTACTGAAGAAAATCCGCCATGTGACCGTTTTGATGCTAAAATTCACGTTTTCTCATTATGTTGATCATGATGACACCATGGTACCCAACTAAGTTCCAGGAAGAGGATGTCTGTCATCATGCGTACTCCGTCCGGGAAGATCCGCCTCTACTGCAAAGGAGCCGTGAGTATCTGTCTGTCTGCTGCCATGGCAGCAGAGTACTGTCACATGCAGGTGACCATGGCAATGGGGTTTTTAGAGTGTTTTCTCTAGGCTCTCTATCAGCATTGTAAATTTAGAGACATGCGCACATACACATATTCACGCACTCACTCACTTCCCCTCCCCCAGCTGTCTGTCTATCTCTCTCTCTCACACACACACACACACACACACACACACACACACACACACACACACACACACACACACACACACACACACACACACACACTCACAGTTAAAGCCTCAAGCAGTACTATAGCCATTCCTTTTGACATATGCTTCTCTTATGATGGAATACAGCACCACTCCAGAGAGAGGAATGTGTGTGTGTGTGTGTGTGTGTGTGTGTGTGTGTGTGTGTGTGTGTGTGTGTGTGTGTGTGTGTGTGTGTGTGTGTGTGTGTGTGTGTGGGAGAGAGAGAATTTGCTGGTTTTTCAGTCCAGAAAAGCTCTGATGAGAAAAGGCCAGAAAGAGGCGTTCTGTGAGAAACCCTTGTACGTCTCCCCAGAGCGGAGGGTTCCTTCACCTCCACCAGCACACTCATGCCCCAATCATCCCTCTCTTTTAGGACACGGTCATCTACGACCGCTTGGCAGACAACTCCAGATATAAGGATATCACGCTCAAACATCTGGAGCAGTTTGCTACAGAGGGTAACAGAACTCATGTGCACACATCTGCATTTCCCCTGTTTTAGCTTTGTTTGCAGTTCATGATTATTGTAATTAGAAGGAACATGATGCTTATCAGGGAATGAGGGTGAGGACAGGAAGTCCCTGTTTGAAGAGTTTAATACTCTCCCTTTGTGAGGGTGAAATGCAGCATTGCAGTCTGTAGGGATTCTCTGGCTCTAATCGTATGAATGGTCTGACCCCTTGTGGAGTAATGTGATATTGCATGGGGTTGTATTCTGCTTACAAAAATGCAATGACCGGGATTCTCTTATACTACATAAGAAAACATCTTCTCTCATACTTTAGCAATTATGTATTAATAAAAAGTTGCAAGATTTCTTGGAGATCTGCATGTATGCCTGCATATAAAATGAAAATGCCATTTTCATGTCATCAGAAAGATGTGTTGGGGCTGTGTTCTGTAGGTTTGCGTACGCTGTGTTTTGCTGTGGCGGACGTCTCCGAGTCGCTGTACCAGCAGTGGCTGGAGGTGTATCATCGAGCCTGCACCTCCCTGCAGAACAGAGCTCTCAAAATGGAGGAGAGCTACGAGCTGATCGAGAAGGTTGGTACACACACACACGCACACATCCACACTGCCATCAGTACGTCAAAACTGAATACTGTAAACAGCTGTTTCGAGGGCCGGCTGGCCTGAGAGTCAGCGTGGTGTCTGTCAGCTCGTAGCTGGTGGGCGTGACCTCATTCACGTCTGGTCTGGCCGTCTCCGTTCTCCACACTACACCCTCGTGAGAAGGGAGACAAATCACAAATGACCCCACTGCACCTAAATCAGAGCTGAAGTAAATAACCGGCTGGATGAAGAACTACAGTGGCCAGAGGACGGGGCCCTTGACGCTGCTCTCCGCCGTAGCAGCGTACGGCCGTTTGGGCCTCTACCCACAGGCAGTTTGCAGTCAGACACACTTCAGTTTATTGTGCAGTAGCATGAAGTATTTACAGCCAGCGTGTGTGTGACAAAGAGGAAATACTGTTTTTGTGTTGAGAGACAGCGACTGTAAAAACTAAAATATTGTTTGCGTATTCTCAGTCATTACAGAATATAGCTGTACTACCCAGCAACAGTATGAGAAGGATGAAACATCTGTATAGTAACAGCTTATGACAAAACATCTGTAGGACATCTGCTTAGCTGTAGTGAAAAGATGCATTATTTATAGATCATTGAGTTCAACAGTGGAAAATTAGCAGTTCAGGAAAGAGGATGTCACATGGAAAAATGCCTCAAGAGAGGAATCGACAGACTCTTACATATTTTATTCCAGGCAGGTAGATATTCTTTAATAAAAATGTTCATAGCGCATGTATTCCAGTGTTTTCTCAGTGCATCTAAAATCTTATTTTAGGCCATATTTTTTATTATGTAGATCTCAGTAGGTCATCTGTATTTAGACTTTGTGGTTATCACCATCTCCTGGGCAATGCCTTTTTATTAGCTGCTAAAAGCACAGTCATTACATATACATCTATTTAAATATATCAGGGGGTACATTACCAAAATAGAGCAACTTGGTGTCCAAAAGCTTCATTTGGACTTTTAAAAACCTTCCTTCAATTAACCTCTTAAAATGGCAGTCTGTGTTCAGAGTGAGTCTCTTCCATGCTGTTAAATACAGTCATACTGTCAGAGAGACCTGCTCCCAAACTGGTTACTGTGAGCTTTTGCCACCTGCCACAGAGCTTAGGAAATCCTGCTGGGTCCTGCTGGGTTCTGCTGGGTTCTGTTAAGCCCCGATGAGTCGATTCCCTGTAGCAGCAGGGGTGCGTGACCAGCTGGTTTATGTGGCACCTCTGTGTAGTAACGGAGTAACCCCACCCATGGCTGGTGGGAGGTTTTTAGCACATGGCTAAAACCGTACCATCACATTCTATTAACCACCACATGATGTGAGGTGCAGAGAGTCTGCAGAACGTCCATCCTCTCCTTCCTCCTGTAATGGAGCAGCGACGCTTCCCAGCTCCCCCTGCGACGGGTTCAGTCTGCACTCTCCTCCATCACGGAGCGCCGCGCGGGCGGGGCGGGGGGGGGGGGCGGCAGAGTGTGGACAGAGGGCCCGGCGTGGGATTACATATAGGAGGAGCTTTGTGGTGCTGGTCAAACAAGGCCCACCGACATCATTAATCACGCCCCGCTGACCCGCTGCCAAATGTGCCGAGCTGCCCAACACAAATGGGTTCCATCAATCATGCACATCAAAGTCACTGGGTAGTTACAGCGCATGACCAGCAGGGGGCTGTAGCAGGCGTGTGCTTGGTACATGAAAGCAGGCAGGTGTGAGTAGAGTTTCAATAGTCTTCAGTCTAAAGCAGACTTCAGATACTGAAGACTTGGTGGGTTAACATATTTCCTGATTATGAGACAGGTTTACACTGTAAAGAAACTTGTACATTTTTCTTTGAAACACAAACTGAGAATTTAAGCCAGTTCAAAAATAACTGAAACCAAGCCGAGATCCAGCTCTCTAGCTCATACACACACACACACACACACACACACACACACACACACACACACACACACTCATGCTCACATGCACACAGCATGACTGTGATTCAACTAAATGCCCCCACCTCTCTCTGATCTCACATGCTCATGGCAGGGTGAGCTAGCTGAACTCCACTGCTACAGCACTGGCTCCCCCTGCTGGCTAAGCTGCTGAATGCCATCCACTCCTCTCCTCACTCCCATGGCACGGCAGGTTACTGGAAAGCTTTCTCTTGCTGTGGGATGGTCAGGAGAGGTTTCGTACTGTCAGCAGGCAGGCAAAGCACTGCTGACAGGCAGCTTCTCCTCCCAAGCCTAACCAAAGCTGGGTGGGACAAGGGGGAGGGCCTTTAAACCCCCACTCAGGAACTGCTTAACTGCACCAATCTAAATAATAATTTTAGTGCATGTCATCTTGGTGTCTTATTACTGACCCAACTGAGTGGTTAGCACTGCCATTTCCCCTCCATTTAGTTGGTGCTGGTCTCTCTTGTGGGACTACTCTCCCCATGTGGGGTTAGTCTCTCTTGTGGGACTGGTCTCCCCATGTGGGGTTGGTCTCTCTTGTGGGACTGCTCTCCCCATGTGGGGTTAGTCTCTCTTGTGGGACTGGTCTCCCCATGTGGGGTTGGTCTCTCTTGTGGGACTGGTCTCCCCATGTGGGGTTGGTCTCTCTTGTGGGACTGGTGTCCCCATGTGGGGTTGGTCTCTCTTGTGGGACTGGTGTCCCCATGCGGGGTTGGTCTCTCTTGTGGGACTGCTCTCCCCATGCGGGGTTGGTCTCTCTTGTGGGACTGCTCTCCCCATGTGGGGTTGGTCTCTCTTGTGGGACTACTCTCCCCATGTGGGGTTGGTCTCTCTTGTGGGACTGGTCTCCCCATGCGGGGTTGGTCTCTCTTGTGGGACTGCTCTCCCCATGCGGGGTTGGTCTCTCTTGTGGGACTGCTCTCCCCATGTGGGGTTGGTCTCTCTTGTGGGACTGCTCTCCCCATGCGGGGTTAGTCTCTCTTGTGGGACTGCTCTCCCCATGTGGGGTTGGTCTCTCTTGTGGGACTGCTCTCCCCATGTGGGGTTGGTCTCTCTTGTGGGACTGCTCTCCCCATGCGGGGTTAGTCTCTCTTGTGGGACTGCTCTCCCCATGCGGGGTTTGTCTCTCTTGTGGGACTGCTCTCCCCATGCGGGGTTTGTCTCTCTTGTGGGACTGCTCTCCCCATGTGGGGTTGGTCTCTCTTGTGGGACTGCTCTCCCCATGCGGGGTTAGTCTCTCTTGTGGGACTGCTCTCCCCATGCGGGGTTTGTCTCTCTTGTGGGACTGCTCTCCCCATGCGGGGTTTGTCTCTCTTGTGGGACTGCTCTCCCCATGCGGGGTTGGTCTCTCTTGTGGGACTTGTCTCCCCATGCGGGGTTAGTCTCTCTTGTGGGACTGGTCTCCCCATGCGGGGTTAGTCTCTCTTGTGGGACTGCTCTCCACTACGGGGTTAGTCTCTCTTGTGGTCTCTCCACTACACGCTAGGTCTCCCATGCCACTCTGCAGGCAGTAAGCTGGGATGGTGTGTGCCGAGTCATGCTTCCTCCAGAATATTTAGAGCTAGCGGGTCTTCTCCAGCTGCCTCCCACGCCTACAACATCCACACATCACATGACCACCCAGTTCAGCCACAGTTTACATGAGCTGACCGAGCACTGTGATTGGCTAACATCACTGATTGACTAGGGAGGGCATTCATTAAGGGTTTGCTATCTAACCTACAGACTGAATCAGGTATAGGTCTTACCCCAAACGGCGCGTGGTTCCTTCCTGTGTGTCAACAGCCCTTATTGTTGTTGACTGAGCCATGCCCTTTGACCTTTGCCAGAACCTGCAGCTGTTGGGAGCCACGGCGATTGAGGACAAGCTGCAGGATCATGTCCCTGAGACCATCGAGACGCTCGTGAAGGCAGACATCAAAATCTGGATCCTGACAGGGGACAAGCAGGAGACCGCCATCAACATAGGTATTATTTATTTTCCGACCATTCTCTGTAAATGTGTTTGTATTTTGTATTTCCAATTCCTCTTGCAATCTATTCTTATTTACACACAGGCATCCCCCTCCAACCTCATGCACTATATAATGCACCATGGCCCCGCCCTCTGGCCCTCCCCCTTGCCCCACCTTCTCTCTCTGATGTGGTTTGTATCATTAGCCAAAACAGGGACCTGCTGTGAGTTTTTGCCGGCGTGCAGACAGAGTGCTCTGTGGACGCCCCGCAGGTCTGGCCTCAATCGGCCCTTTATGTGGGGCGGCTCCAGGCCACTGCTTCCTCCCCCCGACGCCCGCCTCTGCCAACCGGGCTTTTACAGACGCTCCACTCACACCAGCCGCTCTGCTCAAGGCTCTCCGCCGGCCCGCTTTAACTCTTTAAAATATGTTTGTTTACACTACTGTTGCTGCTTTTTCGTGCCCTCCTTGCACTGACACCGTGAGATCTTCAGCACATCTGGGCTCTCACGCCCAGGTGTGATGTAACGTGGTTCTGCGCATGGATACAGACGGGTAGATGTCCCAGTTATGGACTAAAGCAAAGACTGAAGATCGGCAGAAGCTATAACCCCAATACAGCTGTCCTGTCCCACCCCACAGACCAAGACACCGATTGGTGTGTGGACCGAGTTTAGGCTAGAATAGCCGTGAAAGCCAGTGTGTGAAGCCAGCAGGGTAGTGTGTTTAGCCCCCGCCATCTGCAGGAGACTAATCCCTGTCCCAACGTGTGGAGTACACACAAAAAAGAGATGCTGCTCGTGTGTGAGCTGAACTGGAGAGGAGAAGGAGAGAATGATGCAGAGAGAGGGTGGGAAAGAACTGAACAAAGGGGGGAGTTAGTGGAGGGTGGGTGGAGAGAGAAGGGTGGAGTGGAGTGAGATAAGGATGGAGTGGAGTGAGATAAGGATGGAGTGGAGTGAGATAAGGATGGAGTGGAGTGAGATAAGGATGGAGTGGAGTGAGATAAGGGTGGAGTGGAGTGAGATAAGGATGGAGTGGAGTGAGATAAGGATGGAGTGGAGTGAGATAAGGATGGAGTGGAGTGAGATAAGGATGGAGTGGAGTGAGATAAGGGTGGAGTGGAGTGAGAGAGAGAGGGTGGAGTGGAGTGAGAGAGAGAAGGGTGAAGTGAGATAAGGGTGGAGTGGAGTGAGATAAGGGTGGAGTGGAGTGAGATAAGGGTGGAGTGGAGTGAGATAAGGATGGAGTGGAGTGAGATAAGGGTGGAGTGGAGTGAGATAAGGGTGGAGTGGAGTGAGATAAGGATGGAGTGGAGTGAGATAAGGATGGAGTGGAGTGAGATAAGGGTGGAGTGGAGTGAGAGAGAGAAGGGTGGAGTGGAGTGAGAGAGAGAAGGGTGGAGTGGAGTGAGATAAGGATGGAGTGGAGTGAGATAAGGATGGAGTGGAGTGAGATAAGGGTGGAGTGGAGTGAGATAAGGGTGGAGTGGAGTGAGATAAGGGTGGAGTGGAGAGAGAGAAGGGTGGAGTGGAGTGAGAGAGAGAAGGGTGAAGTGAGATAAGGATGGAGTGGAGTGAGATAAGGGTGGAGTGGAGTGAGATAAGGATGGAGTGGAGTGAGAGAAGGGTGGAGTGAGAGAAGAGTAGAGTGAGTGAGATAAGGGTGGAGTGGAGTGAGAGAGATAAGGGTGAAGTGAGAGAAGAGTAGAGTGAGTGAGATAAGGGTGGAGTGGATTGAGAGAGAGAAGGGTGAAGTGAGAGAAGAGTAGAGTGAGTGAGATAAGGGTGGAGTGAGAGAGATAAGGGTGAAGTGAGAGAAGAGTAGAGTGAGTGAGATAAGGGTGAAGTGAGAGAAGAGTAGAGTGAGGGAGATAAGGGTGGAGTGGAGTGCACCAGTCTTTGCTGGCTGCCCTTTGCCTTTCATTGGCCTGTTTTTCTTGGCCTGTGTGTCGGCGTGGCCCTCTTAGACGGGAAAGTGCAAACAGGCAGCCTCAGGCCACGGCCCACGGCAGGCCAATCCAAACACCTCCTTCTGACCTCCACTGGCCCAGTGCGGGGCCGTTTACAGGCAGGCCGGGCCTCTGCCGTCCAGGACAGCTAATGTGACCACTGTGTAACCGTAATTACATTCCCCCTTCCACTGTCTATGCAAGGGCATGGCTGAGTAGGGGGCGTGGCTGAGTGGGGGTGGGGGGGGGTGAGGGCACCTGGGCGTGGCTGAGCAGGGGGCCTGTTGGCATTATTTAAAAACACAGGGTGTGTAGACAGGGGTTGTGGTTTGACACTGACACTAAGAGATAAACATAAGAGAGCTAGAGAGGCAGACAGAGAAGTATAAAGGCGTTAAATTTGATGCGGGTCTACAGGCCATCGCTGGGAGAAAACAGCTTTCTGTCCCAAACCCCAGAAACACTCACGCTCACACATGACACTATACTGGAGTGAGTTTTCAACTGATCACCTACAAAACCAGATGGATTGGAGTAATAATCACAGACCATTCCTGAGAAATGGAAACACACACACACACACCAGACAGGTGTCCAGTTCTCACTTTACTTTAAATACCCAGTGAACTCCCAATAAAACCCTTTCTCTATGACTTGTGGGACAGCGCTAATGTGCAGTGTAGTCCAGGTGTGTGATTACGTAACTGACCCATCCAACAGCAGGACATGCTGTTCCCAGTGGTTTAACCTCCTCTCACCTCCTCTGACCTGAAGAAAGGCCACCACCGTAATACTCCCTGTGGGAGTTCCCTTTGTCCCCCAACACACACACACACACACACACACACACACACACACACACACACCCTGGGAGTTTCTCCTCCGCTCTAACTGGGGTCTGAGTGGCCGTATATCAGCAGAAGGACATGGTTTTGCTCGGTAAGCGTTCTCCCACATCCTGGCTCGGCTGGTGGGCATCTGGGCCTGCCAGCCGTTCTCTGCCCTCCTGATTCAGACACGCAGGGCTCTGATTCAATCCCACCTCACGCCTACCACAGCCCTTCAGGATGTAGCTTCACTCTCACGTGTTGTGTTTGGTTTTCTGTGGCCTACAGTCACCGTGAGCTGTGCTGCGACACACACACACACACACGCACACACACTGATTACATGAATGTGGCTGACCGTGGCTGTGTGTTCTCTCTTGTCTCCTAGGCCACTCCTGCAAGCTCCTCACCAAGAACATGGGTCTGCTGGTGATTAACGAGGAGACTCTGGATGTAAGGATGAGTACTGTGTGTGTGTGTGTGTGTGTGTGTGTGTGTGTGTGTGTGTGTATTTGTGTGCGTGTGCGTGTGCGTGTGTGTGTGTGTGTGTGTGTGTGTGTGTGTGTGTGTGTGTGTGTGTGTGTGTGTGTGTGTGTGTGTGTGTGTTACTGTTTATAGCTCTAGTGGGAATCACTGCCTGAATCAGTTCAGTGGATGTAAAGATGTCAGATGCTTTTCAGCTCAGTGGTCCACAGGTCCACACTAAACGAGTCCCGTTCCTAAGCTGGTGCCCTGGGCGACAGGCTCGCGTCCCCAATGCCTCTTTCCTCATCTTTCACTTGTCCGTCTTGTTCCCTGTAGTCCGTCACCACCGACCCGCTGGGTCTGCTGCTCGTGATACGAGAGGTGGAGCAAAAGTCTATGACAAAAGGGTGGAGAAAGTGGGGGGTGGAGGAGGTGGTAGGGAGGGGGGAGAGGATGGGGAGATGAAGGGATGGAGGTAGAGGTGAAGAAGTGGCAGGAGAGAGAGAGCAACAGGGTGGAGAGAGTTAATGCTCCCAACAGTAGTAGCGCAGGAAGTGGTGTGGCACTGTAAGCCTCTCAGCATGGTTATGTTTAACATGTAGTAAGTTCACATACTGAGCACAGGCCTTCTGACCCTCTTTTAACCTTATGAATCCTTACACGTGCGTACACACACACACACACACACACACACACACACACACACACACACACGCACACACACAATTCAGTGAAAATATTGGGAATTCAGGGGCCTGCTGCTACAGAGAGGAAACATTAAACACGCATATGCTCATGCTCTCTCTCTCTCTCTCTCTCACTCACACACACACACACACACACACACACACACCAGCCATTCATGCAGTGCTGACCTTACTTGTTGCCTGTGGATGTTAAGGCCTCACCGCCTTAATGTAGCAAACCGTTTCAGCCTGACACACCACATGTGCACACACAGCGCGGACCCCTGGCTGTGGGCGGGCGGGGTGATGACAGGCAGCTCTCCGTCTGTCAAACAGTCCTTTAACATGATGGATGGAGTGAGGCAGAGTGCTCCCTGTAATACCTTCTGGAAGGGTTAGCGACCAGCCCTGTGCGTGTGTGCGCCTGTGTGTGTGTGTGTGGCTTCTTACTACTATTGGGGTGAAGTGCACAGGAATTGTCTCCCCATTACGCAGCTCTGAGAGGGAGAGGTCAGTCCAGCAGACGGCAGCAACACCACAAATCCCCGGTCTACTGTACATTTGAGAGAAGACAAGTGATGGATGGATGGATACATTGATAAAGTCGATGCATTATATGGATTATGTGTGTGTGTGTGTGCGTGCCCCGTGTGAAGAGTCTGCTTTACACACCCAGACACACACTCCCTGCTTCCTCGGGGTTCATGGCTGCATCAGGTTCAGAGAGCCTCTCTGATTCGTACTCTGGCCATGCTGCTCTGAGGTCCTGTCTGTCAGCTCACCGTTTATTATTGTACGTCAGCAGTGTTCTGCCTCTGCACCTTCAACACAGTGGCACAGGGTGGCATTCAACAAGTCTTTCTTCTTAACTTGGGCTGGATGACAACAGAGTTGCTAACTATAATCTGTGCGCTCCAAGATTCTTGCGGGCAGTTACAGATGCGCCCAGCACTTAACAAGCCTTCTGATTAAGTACATGTGCTCCGGTTGATAAAGGTCCAAGCTAAAGACTGTTTGGGTATGTTGGTGTGGTAGTTACTCAAGGTGCTGATGGGAAACATACTACAAAGAGAACAGCAGTTACAGTAGACTCTGTTTGGGCTATAGCAGGAAATGATCTGAGAGCTTCAGGAGCAGAGGGCATCGTGGAGGCGTGTGGCATGACTGCCTCTTCCAGACTCGCTTAGGAGAGCACAGAGCGCCTGCTGATCACTCTCTGATGGACTCCAGACACCCTTCTCATTAAGAAGGCCACAGCCTGAAGCAACACAAGTGGCTGTGTGTGTGTGTGTGTGTGTGTGTGTGTGTGTGTGTGTGTGTGTGTGTGTGCATACAGCGATTAGTTCATGTCTTCCTTCTTTCCTTCCTTCCGTCGTGCCATGCTGTCTTCCTGAAGCGGACACGCGCTCTGTAACGCTCCTTTTGACTCCAGCTGGGGATCAAAACGGATGTAGAGTTGCACGAGAACACCGAACGTTCAGTGCTTTTTTTCCAATATGCGTAACAAATTATTAGATTGTGTAACATTTGATGTTTTCAATACCGTATAAGCGAATCAAATTGCGCGTG
The DNA here is from genome assembly GCF_052324685.1 of Brachyhypopomus gauderio. Taxonomy (NCBI): domain Eukaryota; kingdom Metazoa; phylum Chordata; class Actinopteri; order Gymnotiformes; family Hypopomidae; genus Brachyhypopomus; species Brachyhypopomus gauderio. Next base: position 6,848,611 of record NC_135221.1, on the reverse strand, counting down.
CTACTTTGACATGCCCGCCAGCTGGCTTGAGTAACGAGAAGGCGTTTCACCTAGCAGCGTGGCTACGACCAAAACCAAAGACGTTCTCGCTCACGTCTGCGACTTGTAGGGGAAATGGGTTTAAGGAGTCAAGGGACAAAGACCACCACCCAAAAAAACCAGTATGCAGAAGGTGTAATAAAGAGGCCTATCTCACCTACACAGCAGGCAACACCAACAATTTAACTTTGCTAATCTGTAGTCTTTTCAGCTCTTTGTAGAGACCAAGCGCTTATAAGTTTAAAGGCTATGCTGGGAAAGTTGTGATTAGTTAAATGTTTAGCTGTTTTTCAGAAAAAAGAATCGCTTGTCCTGAGTGAGTTGTGCGTTTCCGTCGCAAAGCACGACTCGCACGGCAAGACGAGTATTGGGTGTACAGTTCAACCTGAAATGATGAATGTCGTCCTGTTTATTGTTACTCGGAGCTGAACTTTATCCGGTCAAGCCACCATTACATCTGTGCTTGGTACACACAAAATATGGCAGACTCCAAAGACATCCAGTCTAAATAGCAGATATTGCGATCTGACAGAACACAGACTGATGCTCAGAACATTAAACATGCAAAGAAACTCCCTAATGTAATTTCAGAATAAGCACTTAGTTTATTGTGTAATAACTTTATTCAGCTTGCTTTATTTCGCAAGACTTTATTTAAAATTGTTCAGACATTGTTCAGGTTTTTGGGGGGTTTGTTCCAGGGTATTGTTTTGGTATCAAGAATTCTGATGTTTTTGTATTGTGGCGAGTCTAGATGGGGGCCTGACGCACACCTGCCAACAAAACACTTCAATCACAGTTCCAGTTCACACACGCATACACACAGAGGCTGGAGATCTACACACACACACACACACACACACACAGAGTTCTTCAGCTAATGGAAGCGCTGTTTAATAAGACGGCAGTCTTCATCACTGCAGTTATCTATTGTCTGATCTCAGTACGTCCCTCACATATGCCCTGACGCTGTTAGTGAAGTATGTTAGAGAGGTCTGGCATCTCTATTCCAGCACATCTCTGCAGAGCTACACGTGTGTGTGTGTGTGTGTGTGTGTGTGTGTGTGTGTGTGTGTGTGTGTGTGTGTGTGTGTGTTTATGGCCCTCATCAGGGATGGCCACGCTCTTGTAGTGAAGTCCTCACAGCTGCGCTAGTCACTGACTCATTCATCCTTTTCTCCCCCACCGCTTTTTTCTTTCTCTGTCTCGCTGTGTGTGTGTGTGTGTGTGTGTGTGTGTGTGTGTGTGTGTGTGTGTGAAATTTGAGGCTGCTCTCCAAATATTTCCTTTGAGCTTGGGTTTCAGACCCTTGTTATGCCAGGAGAAGCTTGGTGAGTCTCCGAGGTGCAATCTCACTGCCACAAGGCATCCGTCCCCCATACACACACACACACACACACACACACACACACACACACACACACACACACACACACACACACACACACATAGTCTCCCCCTCAAGCCATATTCTGGCCCACTTTGTGAAGAGACAGATGATTGTTGAAGCTGTTAGGAAGAACTCTGGTACGGCTGTTGTGCTGTGTCCACCACTCCAGTGAACTGGCCGGGTACATTTATACATGTCTACACTATACATGTGAGGTGGGGGGCACACACTCTTACACCGACTCTGTTGACTCCATGAACTCTGTAGATTTCCCTGGATTTGTTCCTCTCACTTGCACGTACTCATGCACACGTACTTACACGTGCACGGCCATGTGCATACTCTTACACACACACACACACACACACAAATCTCCAACTAAAGAGAGAGATAATGGAGGAACAAGTGAGAAGGCGTGTGTGTGTGTGTGTGTGTGTGTGTGTGTGTGTGTGTGTGTGTGTGTGCGCGTGCATGCGTGTGTGTGTGTGGTGCGGGTTCTCGGGGAAAACTCCCATGATTCTCATGCTGCTATAATTCATGGTGGGAGCCACCATGAGGGTTCGGCTCTTTCAAGCGGTTCGTGGCTTCAGGGTTCAATGCCGCTCTACCCCAAACGCAGAGCGCTGTGTGGCTGTTCGCCCTCTCATCAGTCTCTCTCTTTGAACATAATTACCTTAATAATAAACCAACTTCAGCCTCTGGCTAAGACGACATTGCTAGGCTACATGAGAAGTCCTTTATGTGAGGCAGTGTGGTTGATTACGCTTGCGGGGGAGGGGGCTGTAAAATGATGTCTGCCTGAAGTCTGATGTTCATTTGTTCTTTGTCATCAGGCCAGGGTGAAGTGGAGGTTTACGCTCGTGGAAGCGTCTGTGGGAGCTGCATGCTAAGATTTCCACCCTAGGGTCCACAGCCCCAGTGACCCACTCCGCCACTGAGATGGAGGGAGAGAGAGGGAGAGAGAGAGAGCGTGAGGGGCCCGCACCCTTTCAGGGATCTGTGCTGTGCTGTTTCAGCACTTTTGGCACTTTTGTTATGGGTGTTCGGGTGCCGTGGCAGTGTGGGAGTAGCGGCCCGTGTTTGGGGGGGGGGGGTGTATCCAGGCACAAGAGCTCAGGCCCATCTGTATGCACCGCACCACGTCCTGCTGCATGACGAGAACCGGGATTACGTGCGATGCCTTCAGTAGCTGTGTTTCCCCAGCCCACAGGAAGTAGATACTAACCCTAAGAGCCACGCTGATAGTTTTACCTGTAATACAGTAGTAACATCACCATGGTGGAGTCTGAGGCTGGGCCTGTGTCGAGACTGATGTACGTTGGCCTGCGTGTGATGTGTGTGCAGGGTACGAGGGAGACTCTCAGCCACCACTGTGGCATGCTGGGAGACGCCCTGCACAAAGAGAACGACTTTGCGCTCATCATCGACGGGAAGACGCTGAAGTACGCGCTGACGTTCGGCGTGCGGCAGTCCTTCCTGGACCTGGCCCTGTCCTGCAAGGCGGTCATCTGCTGCAGGTAATGCGTGTGCAGGAACACCTGACCCCGCAGACCTCCGTCAGGTCTACAGTCACAGACGGCAGGATCCATTACTGAGTTTCAGAGCATTAACTGTAGCGTGTACCTCTCCTTGAATAAAATAAAAAGTTGGACACAGCAATAGCCCAAAGTAACAGATGCTTGTATACTGACAGGACACCCTCCTCCCCTCACACTTAAGACGCCGTAACCAGTGCCGAAATTACAGGCTGTTTAAAAGTGCGGTGATTGAGAGGAGAGTGTGTGCGGTAATGAGGCGGACTGGCCCCGCTGAGAGAACCCCACACCCGCCACCATTACTCCACGCTGGAAAAATAACAAGTGACTGAACGACAATTAGAGGAGAACCACGGCCCCTTATTTAAAGAACAAATCACCTCTGCTCCGGCTGCAACCTTTACAACACGCGGGACTACAACACGCGGGACTACAACACGCGGGACTACAACACGCGGGACTACAACACGCGGGACTACGCAAGCTCTCAAAGCAGCAGTTTAGCAGTGAGTGCAATTTTTTCAAGAGTAGCTTAACCTGAGGAGCGGACAGATATGGATCGTAGATTTCATTTGTGTGCTCACACGAACGTGTACGGTTATCTGCGGCTGACTCCGTACTGGGGGGCGTGGGGGGGGGCTCAGGTATCCGATCGAGTGTGGAAAAACGTCTGCCCAGAATCAGTGTCATTCTCCTAGCAACAACACACAGACCGCAGGTGCCGCTGTCATTATGTGGTGTATGATGTCATCGCTCTGATCTGCTTTTACTCACCCTCCACACACGCGTTTCCCGCCCCGCACCCGAGACCATCAGCAGGCCCGAGTCACAGGGCCTCCTCTGAAACCACAGCACTCCGTGATGTCATTCCCATGTGCGGGCAAGGGGACAAAACAGAGTCTCTCCCAGTGGATCCAGTTCAAAAGGAGCCGTATTCTCTGACCACTCACCCTCGTTTAAGAAATTGTTAAATACACCAGGATTCTTCAGTTTCGTAGTGGGGGGTGGCTCGTAGTTTCATAGGTAAGGCAGGCAGCCTGTGACTTTTAGGTGTTTTGATGTTGTTTTGGGTGTCTTGTAAGAAGTTGTGTTGTTTAAGTCAAATGAACGGGGACATTTGGAACAGAAGAAGCTGGTTGGTCCAAGTCAGTTGCAAACATTTGAGTTGGGATGTGATTTCCAGCTAACTTCCCTCTGGACTGCCGGTACCACGCAGTACTATGGAGGACACAAGGACACCTCCCTCCACAGGAAGGGTTCACTACGATGAAGCTCTCAGCTGCTCTGCGCCGGGAGAGTCCGAGTACAGTTTAAAGGACGGGAACAGGTCTGTGGTAGCACAGGTCAAGGTGCCCCAAGCCAGGCAGAGAAATCAAAATGGCTGTCAGCAGGAATTACTGCGGCAGCCGGAGAATCGGCCCCTGCTCCCACCGTGACGGAGCGGCTTCCTCACCAGAGCGGGAAGCGTTCAGCAGCGTCTCGCCCGCCAGCGCTAATCTGACACGACCGCATGTCTCCACGTTCCCCCGCGATCTTTCCCCTTCCCACACCGCCACAGGGCCCAGAGGGGGATCAAACACCCCCATCTCTGTGTCATCAGCTCCTTTGCGAATTAAATGATGACAAGATGAGCTCCTGAAGCCCAGAGACGTCTACGTATACCGGCCAGCGAAGCCATGAAGGATCTGGTGTGTCAGCCAAACGTCCTGCCACGCCAGCACCTTCACTGAAGCTCTGGTGACCACTGTTGTAACACGTTAATCACCTGGACACTAAACTCTGCCGCTTTGGGCTCGTTTGTGTCCGTTCATCCCAGTTTACAGAAACCCCCTATATGACTGAACCTGATAACCAGATACACTCTTATCCGTGAATAACCCAAACGCCGTTCTGATGAGTAATGCAAGCAGTATGATGATGATTTTATCAGAGCGAAAAGTATAATTGAAAATTACACAAAAAGGTTTGTAGTTTATACGTGAAAGTGCACGCGCTGTGTCATCAGGTGCTGCCGCTGTTGTCGGGGGAGAAGTTTGTTCACGCTGTCTGGTGTCTGGGTGCAGGGTGTCTCCTCTGCAGAAGTCCGAGGTGGTGGAGATGGTGAAGAAGCACGTGAAGGTCATCACTCTGGCCATCGGCGACGGCGCCAACGACGTGGGCATGATCCAGACGGCGCACGTGGGCGTGGGAATCTCCGGCAACGAGGGCCTGCAGGCCGCCAACTCCTCCGACTACTCCATCGCACAGGTGGGAGGAGCCACGTGTGACCACCACACCAGCGCTCAGAACCTCATCTTTTCAGAGGGACACGAAAACAAATTAATCCAAGATCTTAAACCTGCCCGCAAATGTATTGAATGTCTCAGCATGCTACACTATTGTCAGTCTGCTTTGTCCATGCAGTAATGCAGCTTCTGTTGGGGGGGGGGGGGGGGGGGGTCTGTGTTCGGAGAAATCTGCTTGTAGTCCATCACGCTTTAATCCCAGTGACGACATACAAAGCCCTGCTCACTGAAATTAGGCCAGAGACTAATCTATGAATCTTTTTGGGTCAAAGGATGAAATCAGCAGTCTGAGGTGAACAGGTGGGCAGAATTTCGGAGGTTGCGTGAGGTTCGTTTTACACAAGCTCCTGCGTGGTCCACCTGGGCTGAAACGGATCCCCTTGCATTTGCGTGAACCTAATCAATCGTGCTGGGTCGTCATGCGCCGTACAGGGTGGAGAACGCCCGAGGAGCCTCACACGGGCGTGAGAACAGAAGCAGCGTCTCTCATGTCCGTCTGCAATCTTCTACGGCGTCTCCCCGTTTCATGCGCCACGAAATCCGGCGGTGGGTCTCATCGCCGCATCATTTCGTGCCATCGCAGGGCTCGCGAGGCGCTCCGATACTCGCACGGAGTCCCGTGTCTCCATTGCAGAGCTGCCCGGGCGGGACAGAGGAGTCCGATCTGGCTGGGAGGCTCCGGGCCCGGAGTGGCGGCCGCGGTTGGGCCTCAGGCACCAGGTGGTGTTTGTCTGCCTGGGCTGCAGCACGGCTCATCCTGTTGTTTTAACCCACATCTCCACTTCTGGTCTGACTCCACTCACGGGGCCCTTTCTTTCTTTTCTTGACAACTGTAGAAAGTTTTGAGTTTCAGTAGCCAGTGGCACGGACCTGAGTCAGACGTATTTGGTACACAATCACCCCAAACCCAGTAGAGTGTGTGGAGTCTGTTTATAGTGAAAATGGAGATTTAGGGGACATTGATATGGGGCTCACACACGCGTACTACAAAGGGTTGTTTGGCACAAGCATATGATGGTTCTTTTGTATGATGACTCTGGAATTTCTCCTTTGATACTGCTCTGAGAACAGTTTTGCAGTTTATTCAGTATTAGGATTTGGGTTAAAGTAGCCGCACCTGGTTCAGAGCTGCGGGGGGCCCAGCTCAGGGCAGCGGGGTTGAAGCCCAGGGCCTTGTGCTCATACTGCTCTGTGTCTGTCAGCAGCTCTTTTCCCAGAGTTCCAGAGGTGAACCAGACTCTGCACCCTCGAAACTCTTCCCCGTGTATTGGACAGGGAAGTCCCTCGGCTGCTCTCCCAGCCTGACGGCCGACGTCTTCTGTCGCCTTTCCATGAGCAGACCGCTCTGTCTCTGACACGCGCCCCGTATTCGTTTACGGAACTGAGCGCAGGGTCACGGGAGACGGCACTCCCAGCGAGCATCCGGCCCCTGCACGCGGCCCTCTGCTGTCAGCGTGTTGTGAAGTGGTGCAGGAGGGGGCGGGGCTGGGCTGAGTGGGTGTGGTCAGTTGGAGGAGGGGCGGAGCAGCCTTTCGACCTACTCTCTGCTTTTCAACACCCCTCGGTCCTAACGAAGCCACGCCGACTCTCACAGGGACTAAGATGTCGGGGACGGTCTGTGAGTGGACCTGGGGTCGGCTCCCCCTGAGCTCACACGCTTCCTGAAGACAAGCGGCGATAAGATTCTGCCTTTATTTCAGAAGTTGGAGCTGCTCCACTCCTTCGCTCTGCACGGGCCACTCAGATCTGTGCGCAGTAGATCACTGAGGTGTTATGAAAAGGGCTTGTTTCTTCTCTCATGCTCTCGTCACAAACTCTCTGTTTTTCTCTTTTCTGTCCCCCCTCTCTTTCTGTCCTCTTTCTCCTCACAGTTCAAGTATTTGAAGAACCTTCTGTTGGTACATGGGGCTTGGAACTACAACCGCGTTGCTAAGTGCATCCTGTACTGTTTCTACAAGAACATCGTCCTGTACATCATCGAGGTAAGAAGGAGCAGGATGGTGAGGACCTTCACACTGCCGTCTTCCTGCCTCTCCTGCGTCGCTGGTGAAGACACAGTCCAGCTCTTGCTGTTAAAGCTGCTTTGGTGTGACTCTTGGGCGAGATGTAATCTCCTCTTTTGCTGTGGTTCTGAATGCTGGCGGAATGTGCACCCCCCTTTCCCCACACACACACACACACACACACACACACCCATCGCTCCTGTCCGTCGTCCGTCTCTGATGCCGTCTGACGTTCTGCAGAGCTGCTGCTGATAGCAGCCTCAGAGGCACAGACAGGAGCAGCCCGACAGGTCAGGGAGCCGCCTGACAGGCTGACGTTGTTATCAGCAGGGCGCTATCTGGCCCGGGTGCTGGACGGGTTTGATCTACGGCCCCATGCACTCAGGCATCATGGGAAGGGAAGACAGGGCTCTGTTCTGCGGGGGGGGAACACGTGGAGTTCAGCTCTGCGCTCACACTTAATGACTCAGGCTCTCCTCCACCACAAACCTCTCATAAAATTATCTACGGCAATAAATGTTGGTAAAAAAAATAATAAATTTTTAATGTTGGGTGAGCATATGAAAGGTTTGTTCACAGTTTTGCTGTTACACATAACTATTTATCATGAGGCTGAAGTCCCACAGTCTGACATCCGAGCCCTGGACTCCAAATATATAGCTCTCCTCAAGTCAGAACACAACAGAGATTGGGGGACAATGTGAGGGACGGATGTGAGGGACGGATGTGATGGACGGATGTGAGGGACAGATGTGAGGGACGGATGTGAGGGACGGATGTGAGGGACGGATGTGAGGGACGGATGTGAGGGACGGATGTGAGGGACGGATGTGATGGACGGATGTGAGGAACGGATGTGAGGGACGGATGTGAGGGACGGATGTGATGGACGGATGTGAGGGACGGATGTGAGGAACGGATGTGATAGACGGATGTGATAGACGGATGTGATGGACGGATGTGATGGACGGATGTGATGGACGGATGTGAGGGACGGATGTGAGGGACGGATGTGAGGGACGGATGTGATGGACGGATGTGATGGACGGATGTGAGGGACGGATGTGAGGGACGGATGTCTCATGACATGCTGGGCTTTCAGATCATCTGGATGAGCCTTTGACTCTGATTCTCTCAACCACCAAAGCCCCTGCACCACGCCAGTCTGATGTCATGAATAGGTCTGATGTCATGAATAGGTCTTCCATCAGGGGGGGCAGCGCATCAGTGAACTCTGCTAAAGATGATGCCACGCTACATTGTTCCAGACAGAAATATGAGATTCTGAAAAGAGTGCGTTTGTCAAGCCATCTTGCTCCTGCGCACCACTTGACCTCTGAACCCTCTGTCTCCCTCTCATGTTGCTTCATGTGGGGTGGTAAATCTCTGAAAGGCTTCACAGATCCCAGGCAGCCCGTGACCACGGCTGTCCTGGACACCAAAGCTAGTGCTCGCAAATTAATCTTTTTAGATGGCTTCTAGAAGTTCCTGTGAAGCTTGGCTAGAGAGAGCTTTTTATTCAGTGCACAATTTTGAGGTTTTTTGAGGTCTTCCTGAATCGCAGGGACATATTTTCATAACCGTGTTATTCATCAGCAAGCAGTATAGAGCTCCTAACTCCTCGTATCGGAGCTCCATGGGAAAATGACTTCAGACTTCAGGTACGACTTGAATTCCTTTGGTATAGGTTATTCTTACTAAATGAATTCGATATTTTAATCACTTTGTGTACCATGTATTACCCTTTTCATGCTGTTGTCTTCAGATTAGCTGAAGGTGGTCATTTTTTTCCCCCCTCAGTCAGCTGCCCTTTGACCTTGGAGCTTTGCCGTGATCGTGTTACACACATTCACATCAGTCAGGCAGGTCCTTCTCTTTATTTCTTGTTGGAGAAGCTGTAACGCTCTCTCCCCTCCAACACTCCCCCCCTCTTCACCTCCTGCGCTCTGCGCCTCTTTTTGCATCGCAGGCGTCCGCCGCACTCTCTGTCCCGTCCACGCACGGTCTTTGTCGCGGCTGGGAAGCGTTTCCCCGGCCCGCTGCGGGGCTCTTTGTCAGGACAATGGCGCCCCGGTGGCTCCTGCTGCCTCTCACTGTAGCGGACGCCTCTCCTTTGTGAGGGCCGGACATTCAAGACACTCGCGTCCCAGGTGGCGCCTCAAGAGGAGTGTTTGTTGCACTAATAGGTTTACCTCGCAGTGTGTGTAGTGGTGGTGGCGTTCTCCCCCGGGCTGTAACCTGGAACAACCAGAATGAGGATGTTAATGTGAATTTTACCCTTGTATGAGCAGCATTGTGTTATTGGGGTGTGTGTGTGTGTGTGTGTGTGTGTGTGTGTGTGTGTGTGTGTGTGTGTGTGTGTGTGTGTGTGTGTGTGTGTGTGTGTGTGTGTGTGTGTGTGTGTGTGTGTGTGTGTGTGTGTGAGATGCTTTTTAACCAGTCAAACCTTCGAAGGCTATAGGAAGTGTAACACATTGCAGGCAGCCTGTGCTGGAAAACTTGTTCTCTGTGAAATTCTTTTTCTGCACCATTTAGCAGGGAGGAATGATGGCGGGGAATTTTCAGGGTCTGCTGCTAAACAGAGATGTTTACAGCACCGCCTTTCAAAGCCCTAATCAGTGTGTGTGTGTCTGTGTGTGTGTGTGTGTGTGTGGTTATATTTTTATTATTATTATTATTATTATTTGTCTTAAACTGATCACTGTCAATCTTTCTAATCTACACTGTATACACTTCAGTTAAATAGGTCTACCATAAAACATTCTGGTAAATTGAAGTTAGCCCCTGCTGAATAATAAAGTATGGTGGAATCACCATATAAGATAAAAAAAGGTGCCGTTTCTGATTGGCTGTGAAAAACATCATCAGGCGTCCAGCAAAGGGTCAATAGAGCCAATTGTCAGAGCGCTCGGCTTGGCAAGACAAGCAACTGTCTGTGTCCAGATGCAGGAATCATCACCGCATATGATCTCATCTTCTTTTAGATAATCAGGACTACATGAAAAAATAAGTTAAATTTGACTGTTGTAGCAACAGTACTAATTAAGTACTCATAAAATGGTGCAACATTACATTTTATAAATAAAAACCTTACACTGGCGCACACACACACACACACACACTGTTGTATTTCATTGCTCCTGTTAATGTCCATCTGGGTCCTTAAGCATTTGATTGACTGGTTTGTCAGTAGTCCTCGCTCATGCTGACTGACAAGTGGCATTTATGGGGTAATTACAAGAGGCCTTCTGCAGGTCCAACCCAACTCGGGTAGGGGCCCAGGGCCCGGCGCCTCGCCCGGTGCCCTCATTATCCACCTCCTCACACCCTGCTCCCTCGTGGGCCCCTCTCTCTCCTCGTCTCCTCTCCACGCTGCCAAGGCTTTTAGCGTCTTGCTTTCTTCAGTCCTTTGCTTGTTCTTTCTCTCGGTCCCATTATGTGGGGAAGAAAAGCCAAGAGCACTGTCTGCATTTTAAGGAACATTCAGTCGGAGCCCAAGGGCCTGGGGGCGGGGTGGAGAGGACAAACCCCGCCCCTTTTCCTTCCGCCTGAACGTCTTCTCGTTTCGTACTCTCTCTTTCTTCATTGCTGACTTTTCCCGTCTGTGTCCTTCGTTTAACGGGACGAGCTATTTGGTACACGGTTTGGGGTTCGATTTGAGAAGGGCTAATGGAGATTCCGGGAGTCTCTCTGACACTGGCTGTTCCAGCGTGTGTGGTGGGGGTGTTGGTGGGGGTGGGGGCCGCACCTCGGCACCAAGCAGCGCTGAATGAAAGGAGCCGAAAAGCGGCAGCAAGCCACAGGCTTAATGAGCAGAATCAATGCGCTGCTCTCCAGAGCAGCTCGGCCAGAGCGCTGGGGCAGCACACCAACACACTCACACACACAAGTGCGTTTAGACTGCTGCCTATGAATAGAGAGGGTTTTATTTAGCACGACAAAGCAGCTCGGCCGGACGGGGCCGCAGGTCCCAGAACAGCCCAGCTGGACGGGCCCACAGGTCCCAGAACAGCCCGGCCGGACGGGCCCGCAGGTCCCAGAACAGCCCAGCTGGACGGCCCCTGGGTCCTACAACACGCCCGTGCTACTCGGCCCACAGCTTTGGCCTTTAGTCACTGCATCTGGAAGGTGTGGGTTCATGGATGGACAAGATCAGAGGTGAGCTGGGAGAAGTGCCTCTGCTTCAGGGGTGTGTGTGTGTGTGTGTGTGTGTGTGTGTGTGTGTGTGTGTGTGTGTGTGTGTGTGTGTGTGTGTGTGTGTGTGTGTGTGTGAGGGACAGAATGGGAGCTAGGGCCTGTGGCCACCATGTAAAAACAATATCATGGTAGAATGCACCTGATGGGTAGCAGAGCACTTGCTGGAATGGGTAGGCGTGGTTTGGGGGGGGGGGGGGGGGTTGTGCCTGGGGGTGTGAAAGGAAGGGCGAGGGACATTTGTTTTGAGAACATTTTCATGCATTTGCTTGCACCAGTGGGGGGGGGGGGGGGGGGGGGGGGCATGTGGGGGCCTCAGTTGGGGGTTTTGTCAAAATCAAGAATTTGTAGCAATTCATGCTTTCATAATGGAGTTAAATGAAGCGAGGAAATGTGCGCCTGGCTGCAGCCCTGCACGTCAACCCTGGGTATCTGCTCAACACACACACACACACACACACACACACACACACAGTCCATTAGCATGCAATGTCAGCCTCAGAGTACCATGGGAATCTGGACATTGTTGTGAAGTGGGCGAAGAGAAGTTGTGGTGATGCACAGAAGCATCAGTTCAGAGTCCCCTCGTGGCCGTAAAATCCGAAGACGAAAGTTTTATTATGTAAATCCTGAAATACTTCATCATTCAACGGTTCTTTACATATTCGAAACCTAAGGAGGGCAATGCATTGCAGCACTGAACGATTTCTTTCCCAACAGCTCATGTAGTTGCTCGTGTCACCCTCCCTGAAACCCTGTACCGCACATGTCATTTAAAACCCAGCAGTCTCACTACTGCGTCTCTAGCCTCTGAATCAGACGAGCAGTACGGCCTGTTCTCTCTAACGGACATATGAGGTGGTGAGCAAGGCTTCTGCGGCGTATGGTTTACATATACCTTATCTTCTCCATCTCCTGGCCCTCACATCACCCAGGGCCTCCTCTGATCCTCTCATCCCTGCTCCTCTCTCTCCAGCCCCATAACTCTCCTCGCGCAGACTGGGAGTGCAAATCCCTGCTGACGGGAGAACTGTATTTGTGGCAGGAATAGCTACATTTATTCTCAGGATGGCTGGTCCTAGGTCAGGGTCTTACCAATAGCAAAAAGGAGGAGCTCCAGTGATGCGCTCCTCTGATCTCCTCTCTCCCTCTCTCTCTCTCTCTCTCTCTCTCTCTCCACCTCCACCTTCAAGACATGAGACTGCCTCCCTGAGTAATGATGTGTGGAGCTTCAGACAAAACATTAGTTAGATTCAGGACCTTATCAAAGCCCTATAACCATCTGTTGCAGCTTTTGCTCATGGTTAAATGTCAAATTTTATAATGAATGGCCGTTTGCTTCTATATGCCCTAAAACCAAATGCTCTCTTGTCTTTTGGTTCAACTTTTTCTATTTAGATAACATTTCAGCCATGGCTTGAAAGCGAGATTTATCATCATTTGGGTTGATCACTAGAAGTTGCCTCAGCCCACAGAGAGCCTGACTGGAGTCTGAGTCTTGGTCGTGTATGGCCCCTTTGATGCTAATGGGGGCCTCAGCTCCATGATGGGAGGGAAGGGAGCTGCTGGGAGTCCCGTCATGCATCAACATCTCACACCCGCGGCCCTCACACCCGCGGCCCTCACACCCGCGGCCCCTTACACCCGCGGCCCCTTACACCCGCGGCCCCTTACACCCGCGGCCCCTCACACCCGCGGCCCTCACACCCGCGGCCCTCACACCCGCGGCCCCTTACACCCGCGGCCCCTTACACCCGCGGCCCCTTACACCCGCGGCCCTCACACCCGCGGCCCTCACACCCGCGGCCCCTTACACCCGCGGCCCTCACACCCGCGGCCCTCACACCCGCGGCCCCTTACACCCGCGGCCCCTTACACCCGCGGCCCTCACACCCGCGGCCCTCACACCCCGCGGCCCTCACACCCGCGGCCCTCACACCCGCGGCCCTCACACCCGCGGCCCTCACACCCGCGGCCCTCACACCCGCGGCCCTCACACCCGCGGCCCTCACACCCGCGGCCCCCACACCCGCGGCCCCCACACCCGCGGCCCCTTACACCCGCGGCCCCTTACACCCGCGGCTCTCACACCCACGGCCCTTACACCCGCGGCCCCTTACACCCGCGGCTCTCACACCCGCGGCCCTCAACGTGAACAAAAATCACTCTGATTGAAATGAAAGCTTGAGATCTGCTTAGTTTTATGGTACGTCCAGAATCTGTTGTAAATGTGAAGAAAGTGCTTGACATGGACGAGGGAGGGAAAACTCATTTTCCAAATGACGAACGTACAAAGCCGTTCACTTATTTTTAATATGTATTGATTTGGTAATGGTAAAAATGTTTATGTATTGATTACTATGAAACCAAAAACAAATTTTGCCGGGGAACATTGAGGTTTCTGATGGCTTTTCACAGGAGATAACAAATATTGTGTGGTAGTGTGTTTCAGCCTGTGTCAAGTAATGTAAAGACCATGAACACCGTTCCGCTCACCCATCTCATTCTGATCGACTGTGTGTGTGTGTGTGTGTGTGTGTGTGTGTGTGTGTGTGTGTGTGTGTGTGTGTGTGTGTGTGTGTGTTCTGCCTTTCAGATCTGGTTTGCTTTTGTGAATGGCTTCTCTGGTCAGATCCTTTTTGAGCGTTGGTGCATCGGCCTGTACAACGTGGTAAGTTTGTGTGTGCGTGTGTAGTTTTACTGTGAGAGAGAGTTTAGTTAAAGCACCACATCACCCCCTGTTGTGCCTAGGCAAGAAACCCATTAGACACGGCGTCATGAACAGCTTCTTTACTGCAGGCCTGTGTCATCGACATCCTGAATATCTGCCCTTTATTTATGAGGCCTTGTCAAGCCCATATTCCCCCTGTGCCCAGAACTATGTCCTGAATGTGCTACAACAACAGCTACCCGTGCTCCAAAAGGGATTTCTTAAAGTGGTCAGCAGTGGATGATAAAGCAGGTTGAACACACATTATATACTCCAAACACACACACATGCACAAATGTTTGAAAGTGGCCCTGTTAACTGCAGGGTGCCACAGAGTCCAGTGCTGGGGACTCACGAGGTTAATTAATGTGTCATGTTGTGTACCGTAATATTCCTGCACAGCTAAATATGTAGGCTTACTCTTTTGGCTCTGCTAATTGTTTTCAACAATGGCTTGTTTTCACGGGAATTAAAATAAAAAGAAACTCCACGTTGTGGTGTTTTTGTGAGTGTGTGTGTGCGCTTCTGAATTACAAAAAAAGAGAGAGAGGGAGAAAGGTTTGAAAGTCGTTTCTCATCAACTCTCCGTTATGGTTCACTGGTGCGCTGAGGCGGTAACGACTTGGCATGGCGCATTCTCCCTTTATCTGGAAGAGCCGGAATTCCACAGCTTTGGTCTGACGGACGCAGCCGTCTGAATCCACCCCTGAATGGAAGTCCCCGTCTCTCTGAGAGCGGGGTCTAGCGGAGCGTGTCCCCACACGGGCACGCCGCAGCTGGGCCGGTGGGAAAGACTCCGGGCTGACCCCGCGACCCGCTCCACAACACCGGCCCCTTCCGTCAGCAGCTGCCACGCACGCAGCCGCTCGGGAGAGTGACCGCCGGCCGTGGGCACCACTGCAGATGTTCCTGTGAGAGAACGTTTGCATGTGGAGCAAGATTATCCAAATAAGACGAGTGCCAGAGAGTTTCACGCTCGGCGGAGCGGATCGGGCCGGCGGGACGTAGGGAGGAGAAGGTCTGAGGAGCAGGAGGCCAAGCAGCCGGTCTGATGCTGGAGGCTGAATCCACGTGTAGGGAAGACTTACGTCAACACCCTGAGTCACGTTCGCACGGGATTATGGGCTGTGAAATGAGCACGGTAGTTAAACATTTTAAGAAACACCCAAAAAAAAAAAAAAAACACCAAATGACATGTTCTAGAATTATTGCAGGTCTGTTGGCATTCTTCATGAATATAACAAGTGTTTTTGGACGATATTGGGTTATTTTTTTATAAATAATAATTTTTAAATAATTTTCTTAATTTATACTTGAAATAAGCAGAAATTAATTCAGTGTAGTTCGTTCAGCACTTTCTGGTCCAAGGGTTAAAAAGTGGGACCTACTGTAATTCTGTATACTGGACCAGCATTCAGAAATGTGTTGTTTTTGTGTTATGTGGTATGTCTTCACTCCAGATCTTCACGGCTCTGCCTCCCCTGACCTTGGGCATTTTTGAGCGCTCCTGTAGGAAAGAAAACATGCTCAAATACCCAGAACTCTACAAGACTTCCCAGAATGCCATGGGTTTCAACACCAAGGTAATCATTCTCATAATTTTCAGTTCTTGTATGATCTTATTTGATTTTTCAAACATGTTATAAGAATCTTTAATTACATTTAATGAACAATTTAGGGTGAAAGGGTTTTGCTGTTAGCAATTTACCTGTTATGTATAGTAAATACATTTCTCATGGTTAAAAATATGCAAATAGAAATAGGAATATTTCTCTCTTTGCATTATGATGTTCAACGTTTAAAAGGTCATTTGTAGTTCACTGCACATAACAGCTAAGCGATTACCGAATACACCATGTCATAACCCAGCCTGCAAGTCTTTGAAATAACAGGTGTAATGATGTTAGCAGCGAAAAAACCTATATTTGTAAGAATGTATTAAAAAAAATACTGCCTTTTTTTGCACCAAACTTGTGGTGATTTTATTAATATTAATAATAATAATACATTTTATTTATAGGCGCCTTTCACGACTCTCAAGGTCACCGTACATAAAAGAATAAAATCAAAGCAAAGAACATTAACAACAACAAACAAACTACAAAAAGCAGGGAGGAGATTAGAGACTATATGCAGTCCTAAACAGGTGCGTTTTGAGGCGTGATTTAAAAACGTCCAAGGAATCAATATTTCGGATGTCCGGTGGAAGAGAGTTATTCACAGTCCTAATATTTCTGCCTGATTCTGACTGACCTGGTGATTCTCCTGAACAGCCTGCTGGTTTAGTCAGTGACCGGAGAGCATGTGCGTGAGCACGTGTGTACATGCTTATCCGTGTCCGTCCGGTCATATGTGTGTGTCAGTGCGTGTGTGCGTGGACTTGCTGGTAATGAAGTCGTCTCCTCCTGAGCAGTGGCGTGTCTGCCTGTGTCACTGCGTGTCCCATCTCCACAGGCGTGGAGACCCTCCTCAGTGCAGCAACGACACGGATTAGAGACGCAGCACGCCAGCGAGCGCCAGGCAGGCAGAGGAGAGCTGAGAGGGGCTGTGTGGAGAGTCCAGCGTTCAGGGAAAAGAGCAAGGGGGGGGGGGGGGGGGTAGTTGTCAGGACAACGGTGGCATTTACTTTGGAAACGCACACAGCTTGTTTACAAAACAGGTCTGCTCAGACCTGACTGGGGGCTGTGTGTGTGCGTGCGCGTCGGTGTGTATGGGTCTGCCCGTGTGTGTGTGTGTGTGTGTGTGTGTGTGTGTGTGTGTGTGTGTGTGTGTGTGTGAGGTAGCCCAGACCCAGATGGAAATCTCTGTGTGTTTTCAGGCACGAGCAAACTCTCAGACTGCACTGTGCATCATGTTTAGTTATCATAATAGCCATTTTGTTAAAGCTGGAATTAATTACAGTAATTTACATTGCCAAGCATTATTCTGTTTTGTGCTACTGTGCGCTCTCTCTCTCTCTCTCCATCTCTCTCTCTCTCTCTCTCTCTCTCTCTCTCAGGGGGGCACTGAGAAATGATTATGAACAGTTATTGATTTTAATTAGCATTCAGTGTGTGTGTGTGTGTGTGTGTGTTTGTGTGGCACAGAGAGACATGTGGGGGAGCTTTTTGAAGGCACAGCACAGGCTGCTAGGAGACTAGCTGGGTTAAACCTGTCATTGAATCATTGTGGATCATTGAACGCACACAGGGTGGAGGGAGTGGGGCGTGGGCCAACTGGAGTGGCCGTACGAGAGCCCCGCAGGCCTGCTGACCAGGGGGTGTGGCTGGACGATAGCCCCACAGGCCTGCTGGCCGGGGGCATGGTGGGAGTACTGACCTGTGGCTCTCTTCCAAACCTCTGGGCTTTGTTTTCTCAGGGCAATAGCAAAGGTTAGAGGGTGAGGTCACACAGGTCAAGCTGGAACACAGACCCCGTGAAAAAGCACCACATGCAGTCTGGGTGCTCCTCTCCTCTCTTTCGTTCTCTTGGTCTCTCTCTCCTTCTTTCTTACCCCCATTATTTTGCTACTGGTTTCCTCTCCCCCAGACTCTTCTTACACAGTGCACATCAGATGGTTCTGGTTCACATAGAACAAGCAGAGATCCTCGTGGTTGGGCTCTGCTTGGATATTTTGGGTGTTTGAATGCCGTTGCCTGTTTGCATGTTGATTGGTTAGTGTTGATAGGCATTGTTTGTATGACTGGGTGGTGTTGGAGGGTGGTGTTTTTTACGACTGGGCGGTGTTGGAGAGTGGTGTTTGTATGCCTGGGTGGTGTGGGAGGGTGGTGTTTGTATGACTGGGTGGTGTGGGAGGGTGGTGTTTGTATGACTGGGTGGTGTGGGAGGGTGGTGCTGGAGTGATAATTGGGTGGGGTTTGTGCGGAGCCCTTCCACGGCCCAGGCACGGGGCAGGCTGACTGCCTGCATGGCGGGAGCAGCTGATTTCACGCTTGTTTCATGCTACATTGCACATTAAGGTTTTGTTTGACAACTTTTCTGCATAGTGTTGATGCAAAGTAAGGTTTTGGAGGGAGGATATTAATTCCAACAGACCATCCAAAGTACACAGTATGAATGACCCCCCCCCCCCCCCCACTAATGGTTAATTAAACGTGCAGTGTTTTTTATATCGTTTCACATTACTCTGTGCTTTACAGGCACATCCATCTTAATTACTTTTAACTCTGTGTTTATATGAAAAGTGTCTCCTTTTAGGGGGGTTTTCACTCTTTAATCCACAGAGGACAGATTGGTGAAATTTGATAAGGGAAAAAACTGGGGAACTAAAAGATGAAGAGGAAAGAGAAACAGCTCTTCTGTGAAATCCCTCCGCATACACTCTCTCTCGCTCTCTCTTCTTCCTCTCTTTTCCTCTTCTCTCTCTCTCCTCCTCCTCTTCCTCTTTAACTCACTTTCTCTCACTACTCACTGCACTCCTTTTAGCTCTGCCTCCCACCCCCTCTGTCTCTCCTCCTCTCCACACTCACAGGATATACGATATACAATGTGTCTGTCAGCAGGACGACTATTGAGCACACAGGCCTGACAAACCCGCCACTTAGTCCAGTGCTGAGTGCACACAAAGGCCCTGGGCCAGGGGTCAGCTCCAGGGTTAGGGTGGCCATCAGCTTTCTCAGGCCTGCCCCTCTCTCTCTCTCTCTCTCTCTCTCTCTCTCTCACACACACCTCACACATACACTTTCTGTCTTTGCCTCTCTGCCGTTTTCTCTCTCACACACACACTCACACACTCTCCCTTCCTCCACTCTGCTGCAGGTCTTTTGGGCTCATTGTCTGAATGGGCTCTTCCACTCCGTCATCCTCTTCTGGGTCCCCCTAAAAGCTTTTCAGCATGGTGAGCAACCGCACGCACACACACGCGCACACACACACCTCATCCTTCTTGTTAGCTGGACTAATAACAAACTCATTACTACATACACACACCCACACAAAGCTTTCTGAGAGATTCTGAGCAGTGAATAGTGTGCAGGCTTCATCTAAACTGCTTTCCTTTGCATAAATGCCAGGAGGTGGTGTGCCTCACTGGACCCTACACACACACACACACACACACTTACAGACATTCGCACACACTCTGGCATTTACAGACATACTCACCACATCTGAGAGTGAGCTACATGGATGTGCTTGAAAATTGGAGAGAGTGAAAAAGGTACAGTATGTGGTTGGACCGAGGGAGGGAGAGGGAGAGGGAGAGAGAGAGAGAGAGAGAGAGAGAGAGAGAGTGTGTGTGTGTGTGTGTGTGTGTGTGTGTGTGTGTGTGTGTGTGTGTGTGTGTGTGTGTGTGTGACAGATTGTAACAGGAATAGGTTAGAGAGTTGGCTGCATAGTTGCTGGACCACACAGGTCAGCTACCTGCTAAACAAAACAATAGAGAGCTCTCTCTCTCTCTCTCTGACTGACAGCTTTTCAGCACTCACACACACACACACACACACCCATATAAAGTGTCTTTACATCAATGGCTGTGCTACATGTTCTTATATTGTTTCGTGTGCGTGTGCGTGCGTGCGTGCGTGCGTGCGTGTGTGTGTGTGTGTGTGTGTGTGTGTGTGTGTGTGTGTGTGTGTGTGTGTGTGTGTGTGTGTGTGTGTGTGTGTGTGTGTGTGACCTGTACTCCACAGTAAAATGCTTTCCTGTTGCTTCTCCTCACAGATACAGTGTTTGGGAATGGAAAGACTCCTGACTATCTGCTCCTGGGCAACATGGTGTACACAGTAAGTGTGGCGCTGTTTCTGCAGGCACTGGAGACGACCCACGAGTCCTCACCCACCCCCCCTGTGTCCTGTCTGCACCTGGTGCACTGTCCTCCATCTCACAGTCTTCCTAGTTCCCCCACCCCCTATGCTCAAGACATGTTAAGAGCTTCTCGCTGTTATTAGATGTTTTACATTGGCTTATAGTTTACTGATGGCAAAATACATATTTTGAAGATATATATATATATCTCATGTGTGTGTGTGTGTGTGTGTGTGTGTGTGTGTGTGTGTGTGTGTGTGTGTGTGTGTGTGTTCCAGTTTGTGGTGATCACAGTCTGTCTGAAGGCAGGTTTGGAGACTTCCTCCTGGACCATGGTAAGTCCAGACTTGTTCAGTGCCTCCTCCTGTCTCTCCATCTCTCTCTCTCACACACACACACACACACACACACACACACACTTCTCCCTTCTCATACTCACATTATACATTTTCTCTCTTTAAACAGGCTGTGCTATTACGGTGTGACTTTGTGGCTTGATGCATATGTACTTTTACACATGGTCCCCCTTCTGAAACAGTGAGGTTTTGTTCTTTATCTTTTCACATACAGTTCAGTCATATAGCCATCTGGGGCAGCATTGCTTTGTGGATAGTGTTCTTTGGCATCTACTCCTCTCTGTGGCCTGTCATCCCTTTTGCTCCGGATATGTCAGGAGAGGTAAGACCCTATACATACACACACACACACACACACACACACACACACACACACACACACACACACACAGGTCAGCATGCTGAGACACACTGGAATACTGCAGACACACTAGCATGCTCAGAAAATGGTTTTTGGCCTGCACCTTCACTTTAGAACAGGTTGTAGAACAGGTTGCGGAATAAGTTGTTTTCTTGGTGAACCAATTCAGAGGTTCTGGGCCAAGACTGCACAGCAATAACTCGTTAGCTTCTTCTCCGCTTGGCCCCAGAGCCCACAAAACCGTCTAAGCTGGTCTTCATCTCGGCACTTTATACCAAAAATCACAACAGTGTCCTTTAGGTATTCCTCCTCTGACTCTCTCTCCGTCTCTGTCTCTCACTCTCTCTCTCTCTTGTGTGTATGTGTGTGTGTGTATACACTGCATCAGAGTAGAGGTACCTAAGGGCAACCTTATATATATCACCATGGTAACAGCCATACATGAGGTCTCAAAGAAACATGGAGGCCGTGTGGGTGCACAGTAGGGTGGGAGTGTCTATCTCTGTATATCAGTAGCCCATGGCACCAGGGGCTAGGCCTGAAGTGTGTGGTGGAACCTTCTGAGGCACCGACCAGACCCACACACACGCTTCCACTTCCGTGTGTACACACAGCGACACGGAGGCCACACAATTCATGAGCATCATTTTGATTTGTAATAGTTCACCGTTTTTTTTTTCATCACTTATCTCTGTCTTAACGAACTGTTTTGTCCCATTAGATGTTTCTTGTTTGAAATGATTCTCTGTATCTGTGAACTGCAGATATCGTTAAGATCAGGCGCCTCTGGCAAAGATGGTGAAATACTGTCAGAGGACAAACACATTTTAGCATTCTTTCTTGCTCTCTCATGCTCTCTCTTTCTCGTGCATGCATGCGCTCTCTCTGTCTCTCTCTCTCTCTCTCTCTCTGTCTCTCTGTGTCTCTCTCTCTCTCTCTCTCTCTCTCTCTCTCTCTCTCTCTCTCTCCTGTGAGTGAGAGGTAGGGAGTGAGTTGATGTGCTGACTCTGCTACTGTAAACTGTTCGTTCACCAGCGGATCGACTAATTCCTCTGTGAGCAAGTGCCCATCACAGTGGAGTTATTTATGTCCGCAGTTTCATCACTCAAGTTGTTATTTGTGTTTGTCTCAGTTTTTTTGTAGTTATTTGAGTTTCTTCCCTGACAGTCTGTCTGCATGCTGTGTGCTGAGTGATGGCAGGACGGAGGGATTAGAGAAAACGAGTGTTTGTTTTCCATAGAGGAAGCTGTGAGGGGGGGTCAGAGGGCAGCGTTCGCCTGTCTCGCGATGACAGCATCGGGAACTGGTGAATTTGCAGGCTCTGTTTGGAATTGGCCTCTTCTAGTTTCACCTTCTTCAAGCTTCTTCTTCTTACCCCCCCCCCCCCCCCCCCCCCCACATGCAGATGTGCACGCTCACACCCCCACACACAAGCGCAGCTGCCATTGAGTCTGATTCTATTAATTCTCGAAGGAGAACAATTCAGTTTCCTTTCGTACCCCTGTCAATACACACAGAAATGCACACGCTAACACACACACACATCCCTCTGTTCAACTTAATTATGGACATGTATGCTCCAGAGACATTAGTAACCTGCTTAACTCTGGTTGGAACTATTTTAAATTGTACATGTGTGTGCGTGTGTGCATGTGTGAGTGTCAGTCATCAGTCTTCAGGGCCAGAAGAATGACCAGGGGAATGACCAAGTCTGCCTTGTTCTGCCTCACATTTACCATCACAATGGCTGGCATTAACATTCCTGGGCCTACATTATCACTTCCAGGCATGAGCAGCCAAACACCGCTGTCCCCCAGCACCAGAGATTAGTGCGGCCAGGCATAGCTAATCCACTCCTGTCAATCACACTGCAGAAAAGTCAGGCACTGGACAGCCTGGTAAACAGACGCACTGGCTAGTTCAAAAACTGAAGAACAACAAATTAAAACAAAAAAAAAATCCCTTGATCCGCTTGGCAAGTTTGGACCGTTCCGATTTCCATGAAGTCATTATCGGTGAAAATCATACAATTCAGTTCTGCCAATTATCCAGAACTGTATTCGGTAGCCATGGCTAGGTTGTGGTTTTATTTACCGTTGCAGCAGTGTGAGTGAGGTGGTTTGTGCCAGAACGGTCAGCAGCAGTGTTTGGCCAGACTGAACTCCTAGTCATTCTGTGAGGGCGGGCAGAGTGTCGCTCCGAGCGTGTAGTGGGTGAAGAGAGAAGACTGTCGAGCAGGGAAAATGCTGTCAGAGGGTTAGACGCTGTTAGCTTTGGCACGGAAAGCACAGGAGAGCAACTCAGGACTCTGTGGTGAAGCGCCACACCAGAGTGGTTTTTGCCCCGGCTGACTGAATTTTACGTCCTGCACCTTTTTTTATTATTTTTAATAAATCACAGATGTTTGTGCGATTGTGTGTGTGTGCTCATGTGTGACATTACAACCAGTGTGGGCGGGTGCGGGTGCGAGTGTGTGTACATGTGTTTATTGATTGTGTATGAGAAGGTCTAGTAGATGTTGACAGACTGTCAGAACAGTGTCTGGTGTTGTGGACGGTTCAGTTCAGCTGTAGAGAGATGCAGTAGGTAGTTTAGACATTTACCCTAAAAACACCCCCCTCTTCCACACCCCCCAGCCCAGGCTAGCTGTGGTTTCATGTAGGCTTGTAGGAGCCACACACTGCTAGCCTCCACGGTGCTGATTTACTGTTCGTGTACCCTGATTTCTCCATAGATAAACACTCCCTTAAATCCCTGTTAAGCAATCAGTTTATAACTCAGACTCTAAAAACAACAGTAAGGGAAAAATGTGGTTAGCTTGTGAAAAACTTTCACGTATAAATTTATCGCTGTGGTGATTTTTTCTTTTTTCCATCTCCGTTTCATCTTGTGCGAGGCATTTTTCCATCTCTATTGTTTGCTTTGTGGGAGTGTTTCTGTCACTAGACATCCTGAGAAAATATTTAGAAAGTTTATTGGTTTTAGAGTCATTTTTATGATCATTAACTCAAAATTTTTCTGTTTATTCATGATGTTTGCGTTTGAAATAACTATCGGTCCCTGCAGTACATTTCATTTCCTGATACATTAGACCAAACTGAAGCGATTAAAGTGCCTTTATTACTGAGAGTGCCACCTGTGACCCCAGGGGCTGCAGAATTTCTGCCTGACATGAAAATATCACACAATTTTCTCAAATGTCGCTAAGCAACCTAGCATGCAATTTTCCCAAATGTCGCTTAGCAACACAGAACACAGTTGTTCATTCAGGATCAGTGGAGACATTAGGAGGGGTGAGGAGCTTCTGATTTCTAGTCATTTGAGATTTCCCTTTCCCCATATGTTTTGTCAGACATCAAAGCCTATTGGGCCATAATGGTGGATGGCTTAGCTAATTTGGGAACACCTGAGCTCTTTGATAGCTCTGACACTGATTGGTGTCTGGGGGTGTGCCTCACGGTGCCGTTCTAGGCCCTCGCCTGGTTTCCATTACAGGAAGGACATTGTCTAGGGCCGCTGAGTTTGGACAAGTGGCACAGGCATGTAGCGCCAATCTCGCTGCAAGGGAGCAGCTCGGTGCTCTTTGACTTTTAATGACAGACAGTCTGAGTGCAGCAGGGCCAAAGCAAACAGGCAGTGTGCAGACAACTGCAGCGGAGACCAGAGAAGCCCCGTCTGCTGACTCCGACTGTGTGCAACCGCATAGTGAGGGTGCTCTCTCTCGCTCTCTCGCTCTCTCTCTCTCTCTCTCTCTCTCTCTAACTCTGTATTGTTCCCTCTTTTTGTCACACTTTTTTTTGTCCTTTCTTTTTTGGTCTCAAACTCCAGCATAATTTCCCAGGATAAGTTCGTTGTCTCTCGACTGCTTTGAAACGACAGTCGTTCCATGGCTGCTGTCAGCAGGGTTTGTGATGTGAGATGTTCTACAGGGGAAATGTTCTCCTCAAAATGCTTTAATTCCCAGTGAGATAAATGTGTGAGGTTTGAGTACTTGAATATCATTACTTCATTAGAAAGCTACTTTGTTGCGGCTTGTCTCGCCCAATCCAAACAGATGAATGTCTTTCCAGTCCGCCTTTCTATAATTCATGGGTGTATTTTGGCTCATGGACTTTTACTGGCCTTACTCTGGCCTTCATTTGGAATCACGCCGGTCATTTGTTTTAAGTAAAGAATATTTTGAGAAGATAGTGAGTAACTCCTGCTCCAGCGTGGGCTCTTCCAGAGCTCCTCCCAGTCTGCCAGGCTTTGGCCAATCGGCTTGACTGAATGTATTTAGCATGCTGCCCCCACACCTGGTGCCATGTCTTTCAGTGTGAAGAGAAAACAAGTTTCCTACCAACTCTACATGTGAAAATAGGCCTACAGCACGTTCTTGGCAAGATCTCCAGTCGTAAATTATTAAATTAATGCAGAAAAAAATGTGTACACCCATCAAATAAGACATTCCTCTCCTCCCAGGTTCCCAGCCCAAGTTCAGCATTGCAGAAGTTCGTTGCAAACATTTACCTAATGCACAAAAAAGCCTTCATAACACTGTTGGGCTTGCTGCTCCGGCTGGCCTGCCTGGCCCCCACTCTCTCACTGAAACCTGCCCTCTCTCACTGAAACCTGCCCTCTCTCACTGAAACCTGCCCTCTCTCACTGAAACTCACCCTCTCTCTCACTGAAACCTGCCCTCTCTCACTGAAACTCACCCTCTCTCTCACTGAAACCCACCCTCTCTCTCACGGAAACCCATCCCTCTTTCTCACTGAAACCCATCCCTCTTTCTCACTGAAACCCATCCCTCTTTCTCACTGAAACCCATCTCTCTTTCTCACTGAAACCCATCCCTCTTTCTCACTGAAACTCACCCTCTCTCTCACGGAAACTCACCCTCTCTCTCACGGAAACCCATCCCTCTTTCTCACTGAAACCCATCCCTCTTTCTCACTGAAACCTGCCCTCTCTCACTGAAACCCACCCTCTCTCACTGAAACCTGCCCTCTCTCACTGAAACCCACCCTCTCTCACTGAAACCCACCCTCTCTCTCACATGAAACCCCACCCTCTCTTTCACTGAAACCCACCCTCTCTCTCACTGAAACCCACCCTCTCTCGCACTGAAACCTGCCCTCTCTCACTGAAACCCACCCTCTCTCCCACTGAAACCCACCCTCTCTCTCACTGAAACCCATCCCTCTTTCTCACATGAAACCCACCCTCTCTCACTGAAACCCACCCTCTCTCACATGAAACCCCACCCTCTCTCTCACTGAAACCCACCCTCTCTCTCACTGAAACCCACCCTCTCTCTCACTGAAACCCACCCTCTCTCTCACTGAAACCGCCCTCTCTCACATGAAAACCCGCCCTCTTTCATGCCCTCATAGACACTCCCATGTGCGTATACATATCTAGCTTGGGTTGAGTGGGATATGGTACACACATATACACACACACACACACACACTTTTTGTCTTTCTCAATTGAAACTGACTAACTGACACAATATATCTCTCATTGGTGTGTGTGTGTGTGTGTGTGTGTGTGTTGTAGGCAGATATGATGTTCAGATCTGGAGTCTTCTGGATGGGTCTGTTCTTTATTCCGGTCACGTCGCTGGTATTTGACCTGGCTTATAAAGTGTGAGTGTTCCCACCAGCACAGAGGCCTGGTCCTCCCACAGCACCTCCCACAGCTCCTCCCACAGAGGCCAGGTCCTCCCATAGCACCTCCCACAGAGGCCTGGTCCTCCCACAGCACCTCCCACAGCTCCTCCCACAGAGGCCTGGTCCTCCCACAGCAACTCCCACAGCTCCTCCCACAGATGCTTGGTCCTCCCACAGCACCTCCCACAGCTCCTCCCACAGAGGCCAGGTCCTCCCACAGCACCTCCCACAGATGCCTGGTCCTCCCACAGCTCCTCCCACAGAGGCCTGGTCCTCCCACAGAGGCCTGCTCCTCCCACAGAGGCCTGTGATGACTTAAACACCGTGTCCCTCATCTCACCTCTGTTCAGAAATGGAACTCTTCCAATTTATTCATGTCTTTATGTTTCACTTGGAAAATGAATTTCACCAGTATAGTTTGGATCTTAACGTGTGTGTGTGTGTGTGTGTGTGTGTGTGTGTGTGTGTGTGTGTGTCTGTGTGTGTGTGTGTGTGTGAAGTATAAAAAAGGCATGCTTTAAGACTCTGGTGGATGAGGTGCAGGAACTGGAAGCTCTATCTAAGGATCCTGGAGCTGTGGTTCATGGGAAGAGGTAAGAAGTACGCGCGCGCGCACACACACACACACACACACACACACACACACACACACACACACACACACACACACACACACACACACACACCTTCTCAAAGCCAAAGATCAGCTCTGACCTCAGAGTAATATTGGGACTTGTGTCCCAATATCACTCTCTACTCTTGTTTGTACTCTCTCTCTCTCTCTCTCTCTCACGCTCTTTCCCTGAGTGTCTCTCACCCGTATTCTGCTGTGTAAGAGAGGTGTAGTAAGTGGAGCAGAGACAGCTTAATGAAGGGGGTTGAGGCGTGTGGGAGAGGAGGACTCACAGTGCTCTCAGAGATCTGCCTGGCTCCTGGCCCAGCCCTGCAGGCCCCAGGCACACTCCGCTTTGCCAAAGCCCACGGTCACTCGGGCCTGGAGGTCCCATGGTGGCGGGTTGTGCAGGGCTCTGTGGATCTCGGTTCTGGTGGTCCCACCATCCTGCCTCAGACCCCCTCCAACTGATCACTGCTGTCGCAGCAGCGGAACGTCCACCAGAACACTCACTCTTCCTCAGAGCTGAGTAATCAACACAGATCTTCTTTTTGACTTTCTCACTCTTCTGTGTGTGCGTGATGCGTGTGCGTGCAGTCTGACCGAGAGGGCCCAGCTACTGAAGAACGTCTTCAAGAAGAGCACAGTCAGCCTGTACCGCTCGGATTCTATGCAGCAGAGCTTACTCCGTACGTCAGCGACCTACACACTCTCACACTCTCACACACACTCACACACACACTCGCATATATACACTCACACACACACCGTACATATATATTGCCCCTGCATGGATACCGTATACTGCAGAGCTCATGAGAGAGGTTGAGGAAGAAATAGTTTTAGGCCAGAGCAGGGAAGCGTGTGGTCACCACAGACTACACCATCATCCATTCACAACTGCTGCGTACGACACTCGGGCCCGGGGGGGGGGCGTCACCTTCCCCACCTGCCCCACCGAGCCAAGCGGGTGTGCGTCTGGCCGTCTCGCTGTGCTTTGCTGGCCGGATTTGCGTTTGTTTGTTTTAAGTTGGTTTCTCTGTGTCCACGTGTGCTCATGTTGTTTCTGTTGTTTGTTCTGGGGACGGCAGGCATGAATCCGTCCTAGTCTGTTTTCTGTGTGCACGCTTTTACCCCCAAATTACTCCTTAAGCGCCATTAGAGTTGCCGGGTAGACAATCCCCTAGTGTCCGCGGTTAGCTGCTGTAAGGTGCCATATCTCCAGCTTTACTTCCATTCCCACCTTCTTGCATGTGTGTGTGTGTGTGTGTGTGTGTGTGTGTGTGTGTGTGTGTGTGTGTGTGTGTGTGCGCGCGTGCACATGCTGTGGTGTGCAGATCTGTTGCTTGATGGCCAGAGCCATATCTAATAATTTTTTTAATTTTTCATTGTCATTCCCACAATGCACTGCTTTCCTCGGCCTCTTGCATGCGCCCTGCCCAGGCCAGCAGGTAGAGGCCGAGTCATTTGAGAAGTAAAGGTGAGTCCGAGGTCAGAGGTCAACCCTTGTGCACAGTGTGGTAGAAGGTTTCAGGTGCCTAACCTGGTGTGAGGTTATGAATTGTGTAGGGTATTTATCAAAGCTATGGCCATATCACCTATTACATGACATGATCATTAAGACCTCCAAGTATCAAACACTAGAAACTGGTCCCATTTTCCTCAACATACTTCTTCATCCAATACTGATCCTTCACATCTCCAAGGTTGCATTCAGGAAGCAGTTGAGTCCATATCCAAACTGACTTCTTCAATGTTCTTTAGTTTAACTCTCACTGTCGTTTTATTTCGATCATATTAGCCATTGTGGAAACACAACACTGACTGAATGTTTTTAGGACTGTATTTGTCGCAGTATGTTTATTTCTGGGGTTTTTTTTTTTGTACTTTCATTTCTGTGGTGTCTCATCGCATCTTCTGTGTTTTGCCTGCAGATGGCTACGCGTTCTCTCAAGATGAGAATGGAGTGGTTTCCCAATCAGAGGTCATCAGGGCCTATGACACCACCAAGCAGCGGACCAATGAGTGGTGAGATCTGGCCCCTCTTGGCCCTCCCCCTCTGAGCCCGAGTCGTCCGTCAACTCTTTGAAGCTGCCAGAAGCTGAAGCTCGTGAGTGTGTCTTTCTCCAGCCCAAAGACTGGCTGGAACTTCTGCAATGCAACACAGCGGCAACGGTGAACGAGGGAAAGAGAGAGAGAGAGATCTGTACTTTGAAAGGGATAAAAAAAAAAATAACATAAGGAACAAATTTAGGATGTAGATTTGAAATCATTCCACTGTGGCACCAGTAGCTGTCCAAGTGGTTTAGGTCTGACTGCATCTGGAAGCTACTCTGTGACTGACCATCAGACAGATGGACATCAGACAGACGCAGTCAGCTTCTTCTCTCCTCCGACATTCTCAACTCTTACTGGTGAAAGCCAAAACGTGGTGGTAGTGCTGGTGACGATGGTGTGTTAACCCCTATTGTAATGGTCTTTGACCGCGTCTCTCTAATCAGTGATGTATTAACCGCTCCCCCTACTGCTCTGTAAAATGCCTGCTCTCATAACAGCAGTATTGAGCTCCTGTGGAATTTAAAATCGCCAAAGATCACCATTTTGATGATGTGTGGGAACCAGTATTATCTGTTCCAGTCATACTTTTAGTTTTGTCACCAAGTGTTTCCCGTCTGCACTTATTTTAAACCACTGCAAACTTTTTTCCCCCCTCTCCAGTGTATGTGTGTGTGCATGTATGTGTGCGCGCATGTGTGCACAGAAGTGTGTGTGCGTGCGTGTGGCTGCCTGTGCGTGCGTGTGTGCACAGAAGTGTGTGTGTGTGCGCGCGTGTGGCTACGTGTGCGTGCGTGCGGCTATGTGTGCGTGTGGCTACGTGCATATATATGTGCCCATGTGCATGCATGCATGTGTGCATGTTTTTTTGTTTGTTGGGTTGTAGGGTTTGTTTTTTGTTTTGTTTTGTTTTGTTTTTTGCATGTTAGAAATTCTTCTTGCCTTCAGCCATAGTCGTTTGTGTTTTTGTTTTTTTTTTTTACTATTAGTTGATTGTGCCTGATCCTTTAAACTGGATGTCCAGCGGCCGCTGTACCTGTGCCACTTGTGCGATATACTACAATAGCTCTTCAGTCAGTTACTGCATTCCACATGGCCCACAGCTGCAACAATCACAGAGGTGCCTAATAGCAATGTTTTTGTCCCAGTCGAGAGACTTTCCGATACTTTAGGTAGGCAGGATTATAGCCCGCTAACCCATACAGATGAGATGCTTCTGTGTTGCCTCATCCCCGCTGCTTCGGAGGGGCGGGGATTGTGCTGGTCGGTCCCGTGTGGTTCTGTTTGAAAGTCTTTTAAATGATGTTTTACTTGTGATGGTTGTGCTGGAGACGAAGAGCTGATCCCTCGAAACTGAAGTGCCATTACCTTAAGAGGGGAGCAGGATTAGCACGGTGGTCCACCCACCATCAACATGACCTTGTCTCTCTCGTTATTTTGTGAATTTGTATTTTTATATTGGAGAAGTAAAACTTTTTGGATTGACCTGCTTTGTAATGAGATGTTGTTCTTCTTTATTGTCGTTAATGTTCAGAAAACCGATGGTGGAGAATGAGCCTTGTTTACCTGTGACTAAAACCTGTATTGTTAAGATTATTAAGGCTTTTCTTTTCCTGTTATGGTTGAGCTTTTGCGCTGGTTGTCTTCTCCCTGTGGGAGAGCAGGTTTCGTACGCGTGTGCTTTGCGTGTTGTCTGCATGTGCATGAGAGTGTATGCTCGAATGGACTTTTAAGTGTGTGTATATGTGCGTATGTCTGAGTGCGTCTACCTGTTCTTGAGCATGTCTGTCAAATTAACCCCAGGGAGACTATTAACTGCTCGTTCCTGATGACGAAATTCTTGATCTTTCTGTATGAGAGTATGTAAGTGTATATGGTGATGGGGGAGGGGGGGGTTGTATGTGTGTATATATGTGTGGGTGTGAATGTGTGAACCCCACATTTCAGTGTATTTGTGTGTGTGATGCTGCTTGCTCCTCCACTGTGTGACTCCAGGTGTAATCACAATGAGATGTTCCCTGCATGACTTTGGGTGTCTGTGGGACGGGTGCGTGTCTGTTAATATGCGTCTAGCACATTCTGAGCCGAGGCGTCCATGTTAGCGACGCCAAGCTGCTGTTTGACCCGTGATGTTGCACTGTTAATATCTGCAGTGGTGACTGATCTCTCTGATCTGGGTAGTGTTCGTTTCCAGTATTATTTACCTGGTCGTACGTACATGCTTGTTCTTTTGTTTTGAAATCTCATAGAGTGTAGCTCTTCTTTAAAAACTACTATCTGAGTGCATTTGTTTTTCTTTTTTCAGCTATTGTAAAGTACAACTTCAGTGCAATTGTCTTTTGATCTCTGCTTTTCGTTTTGCGTGTTGCTGCTGTCAGCTCTTTCTGAAGTGATCACTGTCGGCTCTCTCTGAGGTGAACACTGTCGGCTCTCTCTGAGGTGACCACTGTCGGCTCTCTCTGAGGTGATCACTGTCAGCTCTCTCTGAGGTGAACACTGTCGGCTCTCTCTGAGGTGATCACTGTCGGCTCTCTCTGAGGTGAACGCTGGCCGTTTTCTAACCAAACAGTAGGCAAACTGGTCGTTGCTTCAGCACACCGTTGTCTGTGGAAGTGGTGGACTGCATGACTGGTTTAAATGTTAGTCGTACACAATTTATCTCTTTTTTTTATTATTAATTTTTTTTAGTACATCACTTTAAAGAAAAAAAATGCACTTTTTTAATTTGTAGTAAATGTATTCTTTCTTTTATGTCTTCATTGTTTAATGATGTATTGTTCAGCATGTTGGGACTGCAAAATTTTAAGTGTTCTGTCTTTTATTGCCATAAAGGACTACGGAAATAAACTTTACAACTTGAAAATTAAAATAAAAGGTTTTTGTCATTAATACTGATAGTTCATGTATTGATTCATTTTGCCTTTATTAAAAAAACTTTATGCTAGTATTTTCAAATCCCACATGTTTTTAATGCCTTGTCATGATTATTTGCAACAGAAGATCCATGGATATGTGCACAAGTTCACCTGGAGGTTTCCCAGCCCAAACAAGTATTGTGACCATTATGACTCTTCAAACAGTCGTTATTTACTATTAATCTTTGCTGTTTCCGAACAGTCATGTCGCATTTATTCGTTTCCTGTCTAGACGGTCATAATGCATCTTATTACGTTTCAACCACATAGGGTTTTATTACATTTACATTGGGACTCTATCATGTTTATTACTGGTGAAGATAGTAAAATGCTGAAATATAACAGTAATGTAAATTCTGGTGCCTCTTTTAAAAATGTCATCAATCATTGTGTCCCACCCTAGCTGGACTGCACTTGTTCGAATTCCCGTGCCGAGTTGCTCGGTGTGACGTTCCTTTACACTCCCTCTCGAGACTGCTGTTCACGGCACTAAATCTGTTTAGGAGAACATGGGGGTTTGAGTTATTCTGACTCGACTTGGTGTGGCTTTCATGGCCCAATGAGACCTCAGGTAGTCTGCACATCCTCAACACAAAAAACAAAGTTTTCACTTTCGCTAATAACAACAATCCATGTAGTTATTATATTTCCTATGTAATTGTATTATAGTTTTTCATTCTCAGTGTAGCCTTCTAGTTCTAAAAAAAGTCTACAGCTGTTTTTGAGTAATTGAAGTGGTAGGATAATGAATGCAGTTCTGCACTGGAATATAATCAGTTCTGCCTGCAAGTTCTGAATATTGAGTAGTAACAAACCGCCCGCTCGTTCGGTCACACAGGGAGGGTCGGCCCTCCCGCCAGTGCAGGGAATGGGACAGCCGCTCACCCAAACAGCCTTGAGAAGCTAAACAGGAAAAGGCGGTGGGGAGTGGGTGGACACCCTGCTCCACCATACGCACACTAAGCGGATGCCGTATCTGATGTCCAGAGGACTCTGTTCCTGGCTGAGCTGCTTTCCTTTAAGCCCTGCTGTAATAACAATTTATTCCTGTTTAGAACTTCAGTACTGTAAATCAGTAACTATTATGTCAGTATGACGGTCAATCGAGGTGACGCTCTAGCCTTCAGCCACAGAGTAAAAACCTTGCATAATGAAGCAGCAAGACCACATTTGCTTTGTATTAACCTAAGGTCCGTCTTGAATACGACAGTGGTCCTTGTGTAAATGTCTATTGCCTCGGGCATTAATGCTACGTTATCGTAAAATCTTTAGCTCTGGCTTACAAATGGTAAATGTAATTTATTTGACACACTTGAACATAGCATTTAAGACTTAGGTGTGGTATATGGCTGTGTGTGCTAGAAAATTCTCTGGGTCATCACACTCCTCCCGTTGGTTAGACATTTCAGACACAAGTCCTGCGAACACTGTTCACCACAAGCCCATGGAGACTGGGTGCTGTTCATGGAAGACAGGGCCATCCAAATGATAACACGCATTCTGCCTTCTGTGAGTTATGCTAAATGAAGTAGAAAATCCACATCAGAGCTTGGAAATACAAACTGTCGGAGACTTCAAAAAACAAAACAAGAAGCATATATACTCTAAGGTCCCAGAGGTAGCCCTGTGTCTAACTCGGCTGAAGTTGAGACAGGAGAGATGTCTGGTAAGAAATGGGGCTCAAAATGAGGAACTATTGGTTGACAGAGCAAACATGATGTATATATACAGTATAGGGTTAGGGTTACAGTATACAATGCCAAGGTAACTTGATCTGATACTATGTAGCAATAACCCCCCCCCCCCCCCCCCCCACACACACACACACACACACACACACACACACTGACCCAGACTCTTGGAACTTGGTACCTGTAAACTACTAATTTCCACTCTCTTTTTTGGAGGGCATTGATTGTCAATTTTTTAAATACGGTTTTGCTCTCAAGTCAGTTGAAGTTTAAGTCCGTGGATAATGAATCCAGTTTGTAAGGAACAATGCCTTTGAATAGGACCCGAATTTTCCAAAGATGGTGTATAACCTCTGATATTCTACAAAGATGCAAAACATTTATGTAAAAAAACACTTGAAAAGTGCATAAACATAATAGAACATATCAATAGGTGCAAACAGGAGTCTTATGTCCAACACAAGTGTTTGACTTCCAGACATGAGTCACAAATCCACTTGGGGCTTTGCCTTGTAGCCACACACTGTAAGGCCTCTCTCTCTCACACACTCTCTCTTTCTCTCTCTCTCTCTCTCCGTCTAATGCCAGTTTCAGCTCCTCTCTGGCCACATCCATTAGTGGCAGCTATGATGCAATTTCTCTGAGACTTAATGCACGAGTGTGTGACAGTGTTGGCAGCCAAAAGAAACAAATGCACCTCATTCCAGTTCAGGCACACACAGATGGAGGGAGTGTGTGTGTGTGTGTGTGTGTGTGTGTGTGTGTGTGTGTGTGTGTGTGTGTGTGTGTGTGTGTGTGTGTATGTGTTTTAGCAGCCTCTGCAGTGTCTGCTCATCTCTGTTTTCCACCCTGAAGCTGGGCTGAAGCCCCGGATCAGCTCTGGTTGAAGTCAGCGAAACTCTTGCTCCCGCCAAAGGGTTCTGTCTGCAGGGGGAAGAAGTACTGCTGGGAGAGGAGGAAGCTGGAGCCCTGGTGGTGCTGGTGGTGCTGGTGGAGCTGTGCGTGGCCATGCGGGTGGGGGACACCGCCCTGGTGGCACTGCGAGGACGAATATGGTGGCGGAGGGGGCGGGGCCAGCACGGGCTGGGCCGGCGCCAGGGACACGGACGTGGAAGCGGAGGAGGACGAGGTTAGCAGGATCTGCTGGCTGACGGGCTGCCCCGGAACCTCGGCCCGGCCCAGGGAGAAACGCCGGAGTGAGCTGCCCCCACCCACGCTGCTGGAGCTGGTGGTGGCCGTGCTGGACTGTCGCGAGGGCGCACGCAGGCTGGACGGGGCCGCCCCGGGGCTCAGGATCATGGGGATAGTCTCGCCCTGGCTGCCCCGAAGGGAAAAGCGCACGGGCTGCTGGGTAGGCTGCTTGGGCCGCAGACACGTGCAGCAGTACACGGCCACCAGAGAGCCCACCACCACAAACGCCACAAACATGGAGCCCACCACCAGGAAGGGCATGTAGATGGGTTCTGAGAGAGAGAGAGAGAGAGAGAGAGAGAGAGAACGCGCCACACGTCAAAGAGAACATGACACAGGTCACAGGGCAAACAGAGTACGCTACGATCTAGTTCTCTGGCAAACCCAGGAAGAAGGCCTGATGGTGTCCTGGTTGCATTTGTCTTAGATTGTGATGCTTTGAGATCAGAGACTCTTTATAACAACAATAGTATCAACAGAGAGTCTTTCTAACAATAAAGGCACATTTCTAACTTCATAAACATTCTGTTTTGCTATAATGTATAACATCATTTTGGCCAGAAGGTTGTAAATAGTAAATTCTCATGTAATCAAATTCAGTTAGTGTGCTAAAAGTGAATATTTATGAATTATTCGGTCTATAGTAAGGCCCATGGTTTATCCTTTTTAACTGAAATGAAAACTGTGAAAATGTCAACTGTTTGCATTTTTTTGTGGTTTTCTCATAGCACGTATTAAACAACGTAGTCATATGTTTATTGCTCTTTGTGGACCCTGCTGCCAGCTCGCTGAAGAACTTAAACCTATGCAAACCGTTAACTCATTTATTAGGTATTTTTCCGAAAAGAATGTTTGTTTATATTAACACGGAGAGAATGTGTTGCTTTAGACATGGGACCCAGTCTCGGGTACTGTTACTGGAGATGACAGACCAATGCAAACAAAATATTTTCCTCTTCTCCCTCACGGCATGTTTATGTTACGGCATCAAATTGCAGCCAGGGTCAGATTTTCTGATCCTCGGGGCTTCATTCGCAGTCAGAGAGATTTGAAGATGGGCCGCTCGAACTGGCCCTTTGTAGTCAGACTTTGTAGTCTGTACTTTGAGAACAAAGTAATTTTTTCTTGAGCTATTGGAGCTCACCTTTTTATTGTTATACTGTAGTACGTTTTCAGTGTAAACGTAACGAGTGGTGTAGTTAGACGTTTGTAAGGGCAGGTGCCATCCCGAATACTAAGATAATATGAGACGGATGGATGTTTAGGTTCGTTTATTTTAAATTGAGTTACTGAAGTGATCAGAGCCGTTTGTGAATGCGAGTGAGTAGCCAAATGTTGTGACCAGTTTCCCCTTTTAATAAAACGGACGTGTTTAAAAGCATGATTCCTTTGGGTCCGTGTGCTGTCTCTAGAGGAATGTGTTGACATTGTCCAGGTGTATAATGTGACCAGTCTTATCTGTAAATCAGACGAAAACAGGTGCTTCTTTCTGAAATTCAAACCTCTTGATTCTCAATCCCTCTTTTAAAACTTATCCGATGTAAATTAGATCAAGTAGAACATCTGGTGTTAAATATAGCTTATTTGAGTATCTCGAAGTAGGCCTATTGTTTGATAAATATTCAAATGGCCCCACCATTAGGATCGAATTAGGCCATTATTCTATTTATTTTATTTTATTTTGTTTTTGCTATAGTAACTATACGTTGTCAATTTTTAATTTTTACACCAAATAATACTCTTGTATTATATGAATATTATTCCATTGAATATCCTAGACTATAGCCTTCTTCATACAGATATGTTCTTTATCGCCCCATAACTGGGATATTACTAAATTCATTACAGTCACCTAAAACTGGATTTTGCACTATTTGTTAAAATATTAAAAGCTTTAATATTGTCTGCTGTGTACATATATTATTTCTTAAAATTTAACCAATACCTGTGCTTTGTGCTTTTAAAGAGAACGATAAAGTATTTAGATCATCAATTGAGGAGAGAAGTGCGAGTTATCTTTGAACGTTATAAGGATTTATAGAGACTTCGCATAGACTCAAATAGATTTCAAAACAAACCTTTTTTCAACAGTTGCATATTTTAAATTAGACTGTTAACCCAGAAGTTGAGCGACAGTTTTTCATATTGTTGGCTTAAGTTCTGTGAAGAAACGAAGCGTATCTTACGAGCAGCGTATTCCGTGTTCTCCACTTCTCTGTCGTTGGTGCAGGTTCCCTGGTCCAGCCGCGCGTCCACGGCCGCACAACAGTACCGCAGCGAGCAGGTCCCGCAGCAAACAGTCGCGTCCATGGTGTCAAAGTCCTCCGGACATTGGAAGCCCTCGTGATAATTTCCATTACTGTCCAACCAGCCGTGGCAGTACTCACCCTGGGCATCAGATATCCGCAGATTCAACGTCAAATATCCCAGAAAGAGGCAGTTTACCAAGCGCACCATGCCGACAAGATTCTTAATTACGTGTTTTCACACCCCTAAAAGTAATACTTAAATTATCCTTTTGTTGATTAAACGTTTAAAGGTTTATTGAACATATCTTAGTCCACTGCCGTATTGGACTGAATTGCCATCTTGAGTTTTGAACAGGGGGATGGACAGTTAATACGTGATCTGTCTTCCGTTACTTATGAAATACAAACGATGTTCCTGTCATATTTATAGTTCCATAGTTTATAGTTACATGTCGACACGCAAGATAAAATATGAAATTATTGCAGCAGTATTCCAAACGCATAAACAATAAAAACACTGAGCACATATTCCTATAATAACTAGATATTTAAAAAAACATTAAACTTCGAAACACTTAAATGTTCCACAGTTCACTGGTGACTTGTATTTGACAGTTTTAGTGCCTCTTTCAATAACCACCGCAACGAAATAAGTCCAAGGGTTTGAAGTAAAACAAAGGTCGTTTCCAACATCCCAACGGTTTTCAAAGAGCAGAAAATCTTCCTCCGCGCTACTGATGCACCACCCGCCCTGTTGGGCGTGATGTAGTCTGATGTGAGCAGCACTAACGTTGCGCTCTGCCCGTTGCGCGCGTCGTCTCCAGCCTCACTCCAGATTTGTTGTTTTTGGGCCATCCCTCCCGTAGGCGCGCACGCAGCTGGACAGCCAGACGTGCGCATTCATGTCACTCGCGTGGTTGTGTCCTATTGCCGCTCACGCCAATTACGATCGCAAGAGGAATGTCTTAAGTGTTGCCTCCCTCTCCAAAGTATGTCTTGTCTCATTTAAGAGAAACTGAGAAACTTCTGCAAGTAGTGTACTTATTATTCGTTTTCTTTTCTTAGCAAGTTAGGCATAACTTGGTATATCCAGCTTCCGTTCTGGTATGTTTATTTTTATTACAATGCCGATGCGTGCGTGCAGGAAAGCGTCGTTTCACTTCTTTAGTAAAGAAGAGCTCTCCCGGACTCGGCTATACATCTGACACACAACGAGTTACTGAGTCCACGAGAAGATTATCTGAGTGAACTGATAGAGAAATCAACAGGAATTCATTTGATTTTATTTATTTAATAAAGAAATTTAAGTGCATTAAGCATGTTCGTTTTATTTTGACGTTCCATAGCCTACATTCAAGTGTTTAAATACACGTTAGTGCTTAAACCCATCTGTCTTTTTTATTTTTCAATGCTTGGCTGTCGCTTTTAACATGATAATATTTCCGCTTCCACTCGAGTGAAAGATCTGTGTACACCCTCAGCTGTGGTAAACACGGTTTGGATTTGTGCCTGATACAGACCTCAGAAGACGAGTTAGGGTAGATGTTACATTTGCGCTGCGGAGTCGCCCCCTCCTGGCCCTTTCGCCACAGCTGCCATGAAGAATCAACCAAATAAAATACAAGAAAAGAAATCGATCAATGTATATTGGGTATTGTAGCCTAAGGAAATTGATCTTTTATGTAGTTTATCTAGAGAATGATTTAATAAGCTTAAGTGTGCATACGTGATGGAGACCTGTGTGCGTGTGTGTGTGTGTGTGTGTGTGTGTGTGTGTGCGCGCGCGCGCGCGCGCGTCATTCTATTGTAATAGCAAAACTCGCCAACATCTTCAGCTTATACAATAAGCATTGATAGAAATATAGGACATTTATACTGCTTTGCAATATTCAACGACCTGGTCATGGTTTGTCAAAATGTAACGGGAGTTATTTTTGTACTTTTGTATTCCTAATAGCTTACATACGATACATATGTAACATACGTACTGGTAACCAATTCCAATAGTCCCGTGCTGTATATGACATACGTTGTATAAATATGTTTACACCGTAAGGGCTCAACTAAAGCCCAGCACATTAGTGAACGTGGCTTTATTTCTGGAGTTTATTCTGTCCAATTCTGTTAAATTCTGGTGGCTGTTTTCTATTTTAACCTAGGCTGTACAGGAGTCACAAGTCTACATAAAACATGGACGTCTTCCGTCTATGTCTTGATATCATAATGCACCTCTTTTATTTGACACTCCCACCCGTTCGTACAGATGCCA
Source organism: Brachyhypopomus gauderio (assembly GCF_052324685.1). Taxonomy (NCBI): domain Eukaryota; kingdom Metazoa; phylum Chordata; class Actinopteri; order Gymnotiformes; family Hypopomidae; genus Brachyhypopomus; species Brachyhypopomus gauderio. The sequence goes on along the minus strand of NC_135221.1, from coordinate 6,809,356 downwards.
CATACGGCGCCTGCAGATCGGGCCGGTATTCCCCAGTTGGTAGAAGAAAGCCGGAGCGCGCCGTTACCGCCAGGGGATTGGAGCAATGACTTGTCAGTAAAGTCCCCCACCCTCTGAGTACCTCAGACAGAGTTGGAAGTGTTTCAGACACACAACAAGGCTGCGAGACGCCGAGAGAGCTGATTTAATACGTCCGGACAGAACGTCACCTGAAGCGACAGGAAAGAGTCCAGCCATTTAGCGAGACTAAGTTTACAGTCATGGAGGAGGAGATGCTTTCGGCGGACGAGGGTCTCTCCGCGGCCAAAATCTACAGACAGCAACGGAGCCCGTACAGCGCTCTAAAGACCTTCCCGAGCAAACGGACGGCGGGCAAGGCGAGGCATGACAGACCCACAATGGTGGATATCCCGCAGCTAGGAGACGACGGAGGGCAGCAGCACACGCATCACATCAGTCACAGTCAGCCGTACTCGCATCAGCACCAACAGCGCGTGCAGCTCCAGCAATCATCGCTGAGCATCACGAGCAGTGAGCAGCACCGCCAAACGACGCCGCCGCCACTGCATCGCTTCCCGTGCGAAATCAGGCCCAGCAGCAGAGTCGCGACTTCCACCTCAGCATCAACCGGGAGCGCAGTGGCGGAATCGTTATTTGGCAACCAGAGGAGGGTCGGCGGCGGCGCCAGATACCCCGCGGGCCGCGCCGAGCTCGGCCACCAGTCTCCAGACTGCAGCTACGGAATCAGCTCCGGTAAGTGTGCAAGTTTACGGAAGAAAGTTTTTGTTTGGCTACCAGGCTATTTTATTAAACCACAGTAAAACTACGAAGTGATAAATTTAACGTCGATTAGCTGGATACTCATCCGTGGTGCCGTATTTTCAGAATTGTTTTATAGATATGAATGAAACGGCAACCTCAAAACATTTTCGCAATGCAACACATAAAAGAGAAGTTTTCATTCACACGCATATCTCAGCAAAGATTGGTAGAATACTTAAACACCTGTCATCGCCTCGTGTGTAAGCAAAATATAACAGTCACGAACAGAAATATAAATAAAGTTGTTACAAAACGATAATTTAGGGTGTATACATATATATTATTAATTTATATTATTTATAGCGAACGATTATAGGAACTGTTATAGTTCCTGTTTTTAATACTCAACAGACCGTTTTTGAAACACCCTGTTGGTTAGATTTTATTGCCCATATGCTGCCGTGCACAGTTTGTATTAGTCATCATCTAGCCCGTCATCATTTATCAGTCTTTGACCATAGGACTAGGACTGCTGTTGTCTGATAATTCTTGGGTTGAAGGACACTCTCAACCCAGCACTGACACTGACGTGTGTAAAATCCCTTCAGGGGAAAAAACATCAGATTCAGTAAAAAATAAATTAAAATAAAATACACTTAGGAAGAATTCATTGTGGGTTTGCATTGAGTACATAAAGTAGATTTCAAACGTTTTGTGTACAATCATGTGGCTTATATTATAAAAAGGAGAAAGCAAGTGAAATTAGTTCAGTTACAGGTTAGATGAATGTGCACTGAATCTGAATAAAGAAATGTAGGCACCCTAACTCTTCAAAGACATAAGGGCTGCATTTCTGAGACAGGTGAATTTGATCAGATGCTTTTCGGCGAGTAGACATGGCTAGAAGAGGGTTCTGGAGCCGTGGGTTCGATCAGAGCCGGTCAGGTGAGGCCAGGCGTGAAGGTGTTGGTTGGCGGGCTGGCCTGGTGCTGGTGCGAGGCCGGGATGAGGGGTTTCCGGGTTTGTACCCAACAGGAACCTGTAGACCACAGGTGGAGGCAGCAGGTTGGCAAAACGTGCCGTTTGATATGCGACACTTTTTTGATTCAGCTTATTCGGAGGTATAAAATTGAAATTTGAACCTTAGTGGTGAGCAAGAACAATGAGAGGCATGGGAAAGATATCAAAGTAAAATAAAGTTTATTTTCAATATCCCCCCAAACACCACCACACCTCCACACATCCGGGGCATTAGTGCAACTCCTCAGCTGAGCTGCACCAGTTCAAGGACCTTATGCTTCCCCACATCACACAAGGTCGTTCTTTGATATTTAGATACATAAGGAATGCAGATTGTTTCTTCTCTACAGGCTGCATATGACTAAAAGTGGCGACTTTATGTTCACACAAAGGGTGCTCACACACATTGATTGTCACAAGGTTTGTAGAGAGAACAGAATGAACAACACACGTATCAAAATACTGAATCAAAATACTGTATCAGATACTTTATTTTTGCAAGATACTTGCTATTTTTGCAAGATCTTTTTGCAAGATTCTTTTTTTTGGTCTCTTCAGCTTTGTGGGTCCTCAACCTTCCGCTAGCGCCACACTTTTCTTTCGGCAGACGGCTTCCCCTTAGCTCCACCGTCACTGGATAATTTCAGCTTTCATCAGCTCCCACTGCCCCAGTTTGACACACCGTGGGACATTTTGGTTGACAGGTTTAACTCTTGAAGGTTTGTGTTTTATGGCAGCTCCACAATGGCAAGCATGCGCACTCTAGTTCTGTAGGAATGAATCGACTAAATAAATTGCCTTTTAGGCTTGATATAAAACCTGCAAGCATGTTCTGAGCATCGGTGGAGTCCTGAGCATCTGTGGAAAGGCTGATCTATAGCTGGGCCTGTGTAGCAGAAACCTCCACGTTCTGATTTCGTCTTTATTGTGGGTTTGCCTGTTTCTTCTGGTCATGGGAGATGCAGTGTGCTACACGGTCACTCAGTTGTGTGGAGGTTATTGACCACCTGGGTCTGAAACTGTAATTGTTCTGTTAAATTGATCATTTTTTCCTCACGCATGGCTAGTGCGTGAACAAGAGAGTGAGTCAGAGTTAGTTAGCTGTGGTTGTGCAGGTAGACAGCTGCTCCCTTAGAGACATCATACTGCGATGGAAGTGTGAATGTGTTAGCACCAGGAAATAACACAGGCAGGCAGATGTTACAGTGTGGCAAAACAACTAGCAGTAATGGAGGCAATCCAGGTTCACTCTGAGTTCTGTAACCCAACCTCACTGCGCGTGCTACAGGGGAAAAGGTGAGGGGAGATGTTCCATTCAGGACCACACGACATACTCACATTGTCGTTAATGTAATATGCTGTTAGTGTGCCGAACCTGCAGTCCCTACATGACATCGTGTGACCCTGTGTGACATCAAGTGACCCTGTGTGACATCACGTGACCCTACGTGACATCTGGAGCTGTTTTCACAAAGCATCCGAGAGCGTGCAGAGAGCGGTGGCTCCGTGGTTTGTTTATGAAACGCCTGCCCTTTCTTTACCCTCCTCTTGAACCTCCAATGCTGTGTCCTCAAGCAGTGTAAGAAGAGATCAGACATTTTATTGACCCAGATCTTAGGGGGTTGTTTTCCAGTCACAGGCTGTCATGCCAGACGTACTCCGACGGCAAGGTCCATACTGGGTCTGTACGAGGAAGATAACATCCCCCTCGGCACACACCTGAGAGGCATGACAATATTATATATTCCTTTTCCAAGCTCCCACTATCCAAAGCATAGAAATGTATAAATGGACAAAGAAATACCATCAAATAAGTGTAGGATTACAGGATGGAGGAAAAAGAAAAAGAATAGCCCTCACACACAGGTAAAACAGTAGTACCACCGACGTGACACCCCAGCTGGCCAGCTCTGTGTGACCAGCCTGTACTTCAGGCTTCAGACAGAACCTGTGAGCTCCAATAATCAATCTCACAAATTGTGAGAAAAACAAATGCATATTTTCTTGCATTACTAAGTTGCCAGAAAACACAACAAATGAATAAGTAAATGAATAAATAAATGGAAATTAATAGTAGTGCCGCCTACGGATCAGGCCTGAGTTTGCTAAGATGGTATTAAACAGGTGCTTTATTTAGAACTCCTGCATGAATGAAGTCAGCGGTTTTCTGGCAGCTGTCAGCAACACAGGAGTGTTTCCCATATGAGTGTGCTTTGTGCAAATCTGGCACCCCACACTGTACCAGTCAAGAGGATTAAAGTCTTTAACATCTGTCAAAAATGATACAGGACTACGAATTTAAAGGGAACTTATGTGTTTATTTATTAATGGTAAATATCTTGCAGTTTGATCTTGATCTGTTAGAAGAGACTATCTGAGCAGACCTGTTTATTTGTTCATGGATCAGAGAACTCTGATGAGTGAGCAAACTAAATTTAGTCAAAATATGTCAAGCATATAAAAACCAAGGATCATATCACAGCAAACTGTTCTGAATGCCAGGGGCTCTCTGCTGTGACTTTTACATAGTGTTTGTGTGCATTCACTGCCTAAAAACATCTCTGCTGGAAGTCAGAGTAACTGATTCTGAAGATGTGGACTGAGTCTAAAGCAGCTGATCTTGGAGATACAGACTGTATCAGTGACGTTTCTCTGAGACCCAGCAACCCAATAACAAGAGTCTGGAAACTGTGCAATAAAGCAAAATTACATTTCAAAGCTCCCGCAATCTCAGAAGAGATTGTGATTAAAGCAAATGAGGCTCATAAATTTGGCTCTGCAGAGCATGTTGGGTTTAATGAAATTTCAGGAGGCTCTCCCTCTCTCCACGGCGTTACGCAGGCAGACACTGAGGTGGAAAAAGAGGAAGAATAAGGGAGCGAAAGGCAGAAAGAAGGAGAGAGAAGTCTGAGGCAGGGGAAAACGAGAAGAAAAGGAAGGAGACAAGGTAAGAAAAGGAGGGCGGGAACAAGGGAGAGGAGGGCAAAGGCAGTGAGGGGGAAGGAGTGAGGGAACAGTGAAAGAGGAGTGCGAGAGGAAGGATATTATCAAACACGTCTCAGTGGGAGTAAACAGAGATGCCGCGCATATTAATAAATCGGCACATCTGCTCGTGCTAGATAGACGCGCCACGGCAACAGCAAGCACTCGCACGCCCGCCTGTCACTCGGGCGCCACGGCAACTGCACGCACCCGTAATTGCCTGCCCCACGCCTTTGTGTGAGAGCGACAAATTCATAATCATTCTCTGAGAGACACTAGATACCGACGTGTGGCCCGAGGGTGGGGGGCGGGGCCTGCACTGCAGAGGAACAGAGAGGAGCCACAGTGTTTTGATTAGACCATCAATTCCAATTTCATTTCAGCTGAGTTCCATTTGTGTCCAGGTTTTCACAATAAACAATGTCACATGGCAGTTTGAGAGGATTCTGGGGTGTTGGTGGGGAACGGTGCGAGAGAACTCCTGAGAAGGCCAGATTCAGAAAGCCTGTCCTGCATGGACCACCAGCTCCACCGAGTGCCTGAGCAGGATTCACTTAGGCAAGCACAAAAGGGATCCATTGTAGTCAGTTTCAGGAAATTAGGACAGGGTGTTTACTGGGGAGTAAATTTGAATGGTACTAAAAAGGACTTAACACATATGGAGTTCTGCATTTTGAGATGCTGACCGGCGCTGGGATAGAATCCAAGTGAGCCATGCTGAGGATAGATATTTACTGAGGCATTATGGGAGTTTCAGGACACAGGAAGGAATGAACACAAGTGTTTTGGAATTCATTGAGAAGGGGTGGTGAATTGTGTGAGACATGTGGACAGATGTATGTTGGGTTCCATCCGGAATCAATTGGAGTCTTCCCAGAGGCAGGAAGCAGCGTGCAGTAAGTTCTCCCCATGACCGGCAGCTAAGGCTGAGCACATGTCGGACACTCACAGGTCCAGCAGGCCATGAGCAGAGTGCACACAGCGATCCAGGACGCGGTATGTGGTCTGCACCGGGGCAGCCGGACCCACGGCACCCCGGGAGCACGACCCCAGGGAGGAGGCTGGGGAAAGGCATGACTTGGCATGTTGGGAGCGTTTCCACAAAGTGAGAATTTGCATTTGCACAGCAGTTCCGGCGCACCAGAGTTGCCGTGACGAGGCTCAGCTCGGAGAGCGGAACGGGATGGCGGCAGCATGTAATCACTTACTGACAAGACACAGGCTCCAGGTGCTTCGCTCGAAATGCACATTATGCGCTCGGCCCTGTGGCCTCACAGCTCCACAGACAGACAGAGAGACAGACAGATGTGCTGGGGTCTATTGGCCTCTCTGCTCCTTACCCAGTTGGGCTGAGGTCTGTTGGTTTCTTCGGCACAAACCAAGCTGGTGTATTATATTAGTTTGAGTGTATGAGTGAGGACAGCTGGTTCTGGGTCGGGGGCTAGTCGTGCCTGGTCCACTCCCGGCTTCTCCCCTGTGATTACTGCTCTACTCCAGAGGAGGGGTGCCTTGGGTTCCGGGGCCTGGATTGGTCCTCCGGCGTGGGGGCGGTTGGCCCGCTCCCCTGGGGGGTTGTGGTCCGGGGCGGCTCGGGACTCCTCGGCGGGAGGGGGGCCCTGCCGGGTGGGGGGTGGTTCCCGGGGGCGCGTGGCGCTGGGGCTTTGCTACTGGCCCATGGCAGGGGGGGCTCTGTTTCCTCTGGTTCCCCTGGACCTGCACTCCTTGGCTGGGGGGGCGCTGTCCGGGGTCTCCCTCTCCCGCCTGCGGGGGCGGGCATGCAAGGGTCACTGGGAAGTGCTGCCCTGGGGCTCCACAGCTCCTGGGGGGGCCGTGGGCGGGTGAGATTCCCGGGTCTTTCTCTGCTTACCTCTGGCCTCTGGGGGGAAGTTGTCACAGCTTTCTACCCTCGCTGGCAAGTACATTCCATACATTTATCCTATGTTGCACTTTTGTGTTGCACATAGACACACATTCACACATACATATACATCAGTCATTTGTGCTGTATGTCTTGGGTACACTTTCTGCTCTTCTTTGCAGTGGTCATTTGAGCTGCTTGTTTTTTTACTTTTTTTTCATACATATATATGTGTACGTGTGTGTGTGTATATGTGTATATCTGAATATATGTATGTGTGTGTATATATATATATATATATATATATATATATATATACACACACGTATATATATGTATATATATAATTTATTTTTTCTCCTCGCCCTTCTGTCTTTTCCCTTTTTATTCTCTCTCTCCCCCTCTTTTCTTTTCCCCTCTTTTCTATACTCTATCCTCTCATGGTCCACCTAATCCCAATAATTATCACTTCACAATATATTATACAGAATTGTTATTATTTGATCCATTATTTGATATAAAAACAAAGTTGTCCTCCAAAGATGGGGGGGTGGAGGTGGGCCATAAAAAAAAAAAAACAAACCAAGCTGGTTGCTGGTTAAGACAGGAATGGTGTAGTCTTGTATTGAAATGGTTTATTGAAAGTATGAATTAGACCATGAGCCAGTGATATTTAGGCAGCTTAGGCACTATAAACAGTGATGCCATTGGCCCTTCGCCAGAATGATGATTGGCTGGGCTGCTAGAGGCGCCGAAGTGAAAATTATAAATTTCATTGGTCAGATTTCCTGTCTTTTTGCTAATAGACATACATTTCAGAATCCTTCAAAATATCACCAGTAGAGGCACGTAGGCACAAACACTGCAGTGAGTCCCTTCAGCCGTACTAAAGTCAGAAACTGTCAGATAAAAAATGGATTCTATAATAACCAAGAATATGTAAAGTTGCATATATTAGCATATATTAGGTTGGAGCTATCTTTACTTTGTATATGAAATATAAATCAATGGTTGAATACCTTTATTGATCCCAAATTTGGGAAATTACATTCCTCTGGGGCCTCAGTGTAAAGCACTGTGAACCCAGAGCGGCCACAGCGTCTGAACACGCCGCCGTTCACAGATGGGGGAGGAAAGATAGAGAGATAACATTAGGAGGAGACAATAAAATATCACAGATTATTCTCTCAACAGGTCAACAGTCTGTGAGCATGCAAAAAAATCCCCCCAAGTGTTCATCCAGATGGGGGGAAAGGGGAGTGGGTGGGTGGGGGTGGTCACAGCCATCCTCTGACAGTCTCTATATGGGGGAAGGAGCAGGTAACCAAGACGACGACCTTCAGGGAGAGTTTTGTTTGGGAGCCAAATGTAGATAAGCAAGAATGTAGATTTAGCGAGAAGCCCGTCCAGTTTGAGCACGAGAAAATCCTCTGATGTCAGCGACTGACTCAACTTCGCATGTAGAGCTGTGAATCCATGTTTTTACTAATAGTCAAAGTTTGCGTTCCAACAGCTTTACCCATCATAACAATCATGTTGGGCAATTTCTGCGCGCGTTCAATAACTGACCCCACTTTAGTAATTTCCAGATACTCCAGGGCAATGTCTAATCCAATCAACAGAAACCCAGTGATTAAAGTTCCAAATAGATATACGTACTCAGCGTCTTCCAGAGAGAGAGAGAGAGAGAGAGAGGCGTGAGATACAAACCACATCCAACGTTGCTCACGAGTCCAGCACATATCCAGCTGAGATATGTGGGTTCTCCCCATGACTCCTCGTGGAAAAAATTGTATCAATTGCATTGAGAGACCACTTAATCAATTCCATACTTATTGTTTAAAATTCAAAGAGCAACATCAGGGTACCGAGACGAGATAGAGAAGCTAAGCTAAAACCAGGGAGTGCAGGAGCAAGAGATCGTGCGACCGCCTCTCGCGAAAGCCGGAAGTTGTTAATATGTTCCTATCATTTTTTTCTGTACTTTTTTGTTACCTCTTCTGAGAAGGGTAAGATTGGCCTGACTGCACACTGTTGGCAAACATACACCCTTGTAAATGAGAGAGAAAACAAACATCTTTTGTTTTCCTCACAGCTCTGTGAAGAACTGACTTTTACACCAGCTACATTTCACTCTCTGTCATCCACTCTTCTCACATTGTTCCTCCTAGAAAACCGCCTGATCCTGGACGCGTTTGCGCAGCAGTGCAGCCGTGTGCTCAGCCTTCTCAACAACAACGGCAGCCTGCTGGGTGCTCAGCGGCCGCACAGCCCTCCGGCCTCCTCCATCACCTCCGTCATCAAGCAGGAGGCTGAGCCCGAGCGCCTGGGGCCCAAGCCCCGGGCCGAGGAGCCGTCGGCGGGCGGCCCGGTGGACGTTCCCCAGCACGGCCCTCCATGGAGCCAGCAGCAGACCTCCGCCCTGCTGCAGGTGTTCACCGAGTCTCTGCAGAGCTACCTGCTGACCGGGGCCCAGACCTCGGAGGGCCCGCGGGGCCGGCAGCCCGAGCCGGAGTCCGCCGCCCCTGCATCGCCTGCGCACAACCTGGGCGGTTGGGCCTCGCCGGCGCCGTCCGAGTCGTACGGACACCCTTCCTCCACGCTCCCTGAAGATGACGAGGAGGAGGAAGGCTGCTGTCCACGCTGCGTAGAGCTGGAGCAGGAGGTCCTGAGCCTTCAGCAGGAGAATGAGGAGCTCAGACACAAGTTGGAGAGCGCACCAGGTGTAGCACCATCTCCAAACTCCAACTTCTCCATGGGATCTATCTTAGCTATGCTCAATGGTGTTAGAATGTTCTCAGTACTAACTAAGTAGTCAGTACTCAGTACTGGTAGTATCAAGTCACATAGTCTCTTTACACTTTACACAGCTGGACTGTGGTGATCATGAATGTTTTTTTATATGCGTGTTGTGTGTGTGTGTGTGTGTGTGTGTGTGTGTGTGTGTGTGTGTGTGTGTGTGTGTGTGTGTGCAGCTCCATGTCAGACAGTGCTGGACTTCTTTAAGACCATCCTGCAGCACTACAACCAGTTCATGCCCCCCCCTACGGAAGAGCAGCTGACTGAGGTCAGATGTCCACTCGCACACTTCTGAGCAGAACACTACATGCTGGCTGTAGTTCACTTCACATTAAAGTTATATTAACTAATAAATAAACAAATAACCCTAATTAGTTCAAGACTTCTGCCAGACCGCTATGGCAGTCACAAAATGAGAAGTGAGACTCACATTCAAATTTTGTGCTATATTAAGGCTGTGAAAATATAACTCTGACTCAATGTTACATAAAACTATGCAAATGAAATTCCTTTGCTGCCTCTAGTTTCTAGTTTTAGCACAACAAAAAAACTCAGCTTGAGAAACGTGAAATACACTTTTGTAAGTATATGCTTTATTATTCAGGCTGCGACATTAATTAAGTAGTTAATTATGTATTAGAAACTGGATTAGATTTAATTGATTTTCATTTTTGTTCATACTTGTACTATTTAAGTGATATTTCTGTAATAGCAGCCCATATGTAAATGTTAATACAGTTGAATCGGTGCACAGGGATGATCACACGGCTACTCAGTCCTGAACCTGAACACAAACCCAGTCCAGGTTTTCATGCTCACTGCACAACTAGGTCAATCGAGTCATCACAGTGCACTCCTAAATAAAGGCAGGATAGGGAAAGCCTGCAGGCCTCAAAGAGCAGGGAAAAACTAAGAACACATGAAATGTCCCTTAATATGCATGTGTTCAATCTTCACCTTAAATGGACAAGAACATGCTGATGTTTTGGAGATGATACCCAGGAGATGTTTCCTAGTGGCAGATGTGTAAACCTGAATCTCCCAGCAGGGCAGTAAGCAGCTTTTGGGGAACTACCCTCTCTTCATCACCAACAAGCAGTGGGACGAGGCGGTGAACTCGTCCAAGAAAGACGGCCGGCGCCTTCTCCGCTACCTCATCCGCTACGTCTTCACCACGGACGAGCTCAAGTACTCGTGTGGCCTGGGCAAGAGGAAGCGATCGGCCCACATGGGCGAGCCGGGGCCCGAGAGACGGCCCCTCAACCCCGTCAAAGTGTCCTGCCTGCGAGGTACTTCACGCCGCTGCAGCAGGGTGTGCGGCGAGGTGCTCGCAAATGTTGGACACGGAGATTCAGTCTTACGAATACTATACCTAGAGAAATGTAGCATGTTCCAGGCATCTGGTTTACTGATGTCCCACGACTGATAAGGGTTTTAACCTCTGTGTTTTTAAGATACAAAACTCCTGGCTTCATATTTAGTTATTAATCATATTGTTATACCATAACTAATGTGAATGGTAGTTACAAGAGAAAGGGTTGAATGTTTTGACTGCCACTAGTTCCTGTGAGTTTAAGGGGTTAATATCTTACCTTAAACCTGTTAAGCTCTTTATACCACATACCATAATTTTCCTCTGCTTTCCTCTGTGCTTCTCACGTTTCTGTCTGTTTCCATCCTTTTCCTCTCCCCTCCCTCCCTCCACCCTGTTCTAATTTCACACCCCCTCCCTCTTTCTATAGCTGACATTGGCTTAAGGACGCCTGCTAAATGAAGAGATGTGCTTGCAAACGTGTTCTTCCTGTCTCCAGAGTTCATCAGGATGCACTGCGCGTCGAACCCAGACTGGTGGATGCCATCCGAGGAGCAGATCAACAAGGTGTTCAGCGACGCCGTGGGCCACGCGCGGCAGGGCCGGGCCGTCGGCACCTTCCTGGCCGGCGGGGGCGGAGCAAGCAGCTGCAGTAGCGGCAGTAGCCTCTACCTGGACGGCTATGACGGACAGCTCTCCCAGGATGAGCTCTACCTGAAGGGCCCCCAGAACGGCCTGGCGGACTAAGTCCACTAGGGGGAAGGGGGTGGGCGGGTGGGGTACATGGTACGACTCACACCACTGTAGCCACGTAACCTGAAAGTCACACTCGTGTTCACGCCTCTTGTTGAACTCACAATGTCACCATGTGCTGAGGAGTCAAACAAGCAAAGCATATAAACAAACTAACTAAAATAATAAGAAGCATTCCAGAGCCCCTCCCCCCACTTCCTGGGTAAGTTTGTGGGGCTCTATTTCTGTTAATCAAGCAGTGGCCTTTGTTATTAACACGTATTTTCCACTCTACAGTGGGCACGGAGACACCCCGGCCTGCTCACAGTACTATGGTAGCATTGTCCATTCTGTTTTTTTTGTTTGTTCTCGCAAGTCATGTGTTCAGGGCATGTAGTTGAAGATGGCAGTCATTCATAAATCATGAATCAGAATCTTTCATTATATGACAGTGTATTTTAGTTATGTGTGACAGAGAAATGAACATGAATATATTAATAGAAAAGATGTGAATTGTAAATAGGGAAGTGATCTTCCTCATGTCGGAGTCTATGTTTGTGTACACATAACATATTTAAAAGGTGCTATTATAACATTTCATTGTAGAAAATGGATAACATATCAAGATCAAAGTGCCATCTTTTATTACGTTGTAACGTGTGTTAAAATCAGCAGAAACTGTCAATTCAAAACTGTGTCCATGTTTGTGAATATGGAAGTAAGGACATGATTGTGATGTGAAGAAGTGTTTTTGTAACCCTTAACTTAAGCATAAGGGGCAGATCCAATACTGTATAACGGTTACACTGATTATTACTGGTGTCAGCTGAAAGGCATGGAAATTGACTGAAACCCTCTGAGCCTTTGTATGGTCTACTGCAAAGCTCTTTATTCTGTCCAACCATATATCCACATGATAGACTTTGTGGGTCACTGTGCAAAGCTTATTCTTTGCATTTGGACAGCTTTGAGATGCCTTAAACAGAGACAAACCCCATCACTCCGAGCTCCAGAACACTGCCTTTCCTGTTTGTTTTGTTTGTTTTTGTGGTTTTTGTCTCTGCCAGACTGCTGGAACTTTAGCAGTGCTACAGCTATGGACGTACGAATTCTGCATCTTCTTAAATATAGCTATCTAAAATAGCCAGATTCAGTTTGGTCTGTATCCTCTTTCTGGGATCTTGGCCAAATGTAAGAATGCCACGAGGGAAGGACTGTACGCTCTGGTGCTGTGTGGTGTAGCCTACTTTGTTGTGGTTGTGTATACCCATGGTAGCTCAGTTATTCTATATAACAGAAATGTGTGGACACTGTGAAACGAACCATAAACTGTTCTTTGTCCATGCCGAGTGTTGGTTTTATCCAGAAAATAATAAGCTAAATGGAAACTTTTTCAAATTCGTTTGTGTTATTTATTCAAATGTGGCCAGGTCCGTTGGTCGTGTGAACTGAAGTCCTCGTCCAGTAGATGGCAATAAACAACAACTTAAGAGTGCACTATAGCGCTTCTGTACAGGACATGCTGAAACCTCTCCCATCCCCTCCGTTTCTCAGCCGCTCTTACGCTAACTACGGCAGAAATAATCACATTAGAGCCCGTTCCGTGCAATCAGTCAATCCAATGTTCCCAAATGAGTTATATGCTTCCTTAAGAACTTCACCTACAACGCATATGTACCTTTAAAATAACCGTTTAATGATGCACGATAACTTTTTACTCAGCTTGAATTAAACGTCTCATAATGGTTACTTAATGTAAGTAGACCATTTTTAGATTTAATTTCAATTAATTTCAGATTAATGTGTTATGTAATGCGGCATTTTGACTAATTGCGTAATGTCCGTCCAGAAGGAGAGGCGGTTGGGCTAGTCCAAATCAAAATAATTCTCTGCAACATGGGACGCTTGAGCAGAGATTACGTGCAGCGTTTGCTGCGGGCTACACCCCAGCTCTGCCCCCGGACACGGCCCCTGTCACCGCCGCAATGCACTAAACACTGTCGGACCAACGACGCGACCTCCAATGAGTGTTTCCCCACTAGCTTTTGAAAAGTTAGTCAAAACATCCTAAAGCTAAGCTATGCTTGAAAAACACGAGTTATTGTAAGACTATTATTGTAAGTATTCCGATTACACCCACAGCATCACAGACTGCATTTCTCTTTAAGTCTACACGGGACTCTTGCAGCCCCCACGCCGTGCACGGAGGGCGGGCCGCGCGCGCCACAATGAGTTGTCAAATTTTTTTGTTTTGAGGCTGCAGGAACTGACGCGCAAACGGCCAGTAACGTCCACCACAGCGATTTGCTGTAAAGTTGTCGTTTTTCTTTCTTTCTAATCGCTACGAAAAGAGAGTCAGCCCCACCGCATTTCTGTGAACCGGCTCGGTCATCTTCGGCGTCTGCGGTTTTTCTGGAGATAATGTAGAGATAGTGCGCGTGCTTCTGCAGCCGCGGAACGGGGCAAAACACACACACACGACAGCCAGCTAAAGCAACCGGTTAGGCGTTCTCGGTGTTCGGGACAACCTAAACAGGACGATCGTGTAAGGAATGCCTCTGATCAGCTTGGACGACGATGATCAGAGATGGGTCCCGACACACGTAAACGTGATTGTCCTTCGAGCGAAGGGTCTGCGGACGAAGAGCAAGCAAGGCAGCCGATACGTTTACACTGTTATACAGGTGGGGAAGGACAAGTACACCACGGGTTTGGTGGAGAAGGCCGTCGAACCCGAATGGAACGAAGAATGTTCTTTCGAACTGCAGCCCGGGCTGCTGGAGGCTGGGCCGGGCGCGTGCCCTCCGGGGAACAGTAACTTGGTCTTAACTGTGATGCATCGGGTGCTGATCGGACTAGACGTGTTCCTCGGCCAAGCCATTGTGCCGCTGGATAAAGTCTTTCAGGACCGAATGTGTCCTAGGAATGAGTACGTATCATTAACTACAGGGTGAAGTATGAGTCAGTCACATCCTCCACCCTTCTCCAAACATGCCACATGACAGCTGCTCGGTTGGATGCGCCTTCATTAATACCATCGATGACAGTGTTGCTGTTTACGGTGTAGTAGTTGACTGTGGCACATTCACTTCTTTATGCTGCTTTATGTACTAATGCAAGTGCAGGAAATTAAACTAACCGTAATATTTGGGCAGATAGTGTAAACCCGCGCTGTTTCTGCCTGTTAGCACTGAAGTGAAGTATTTGACACAAATCCTGAGCTGGTGGTTAAGGCTGAACGCATCTGTACTACCCATATTGTGCGACAGAAAATAAGGTTCTCTGGTGACTGGAAAATATCACAGTAGAAAACCCATGCGAACATATAGGTCTGTCTCTGTTTCCATAGGCATCAAGATGACTTAAGCATGTGACAACCAGTGTGCAAACTTGTCGCTGGCAGGAGTACAGCACGAATGCACTTAAGCATGCTACTTAAGTCAGCGATACGGTAACTGCTGGCTAGCTAGCTGAGTGCGCGGGCGCGGTGTTGGGCCCTGCAGGGAACAGCGCCAATATGTTCCAGGGCCGTTACAGCATCGGTCGTCAGTAAACAACTCGCATAAGCGTCCCCCCAAATGAACGCGCACAAAGCCTTAAATCCAATATGTCTTCGAATACACAACTCCATGCATTTGAATTCACTGTTCTTTCCTTGAATGCTGGTCTAATGGACATTTTAGAGTAGCCACGTGCTGTTAAGGCGTGCTCAGATAGGTGAGGCCCTGGGGACTCATGGCTAAAACCCAGAACTGGAGAGGAAGTGAACCTTCCTGAGCTACAATATTGTTTTCATCACGTTTCGATGTGTACTCTTCTTTTCTCTAGATTGCATGTGGCTCTACCATGTTGGCTATTCTGAAATAGTCTGATGTGTTTATAAGATAGAGATGCCCACTACCGTTGGTTCCTCTACAATTAGCTGAACGGAGCCTGCGCTGTTCCTGGATGCTGGACTCACGTGCACAGGCGCATGAGAAAGATGTTCAGGCCTGCACGCTGTATACTCACTCTCCAGACAGTAAGCTGGGAGGGAGGTAGCACTGCACGCATCTGGCTTTAATTATGCTTAGAGCAAACCCACCCCAGCCTCTCTCTCTCACACACACACACACACACACTTACTCTTGTTCTGTCTTACTCCCACTCCCCCGTCCATTTATCTTGACTCACTGCACGTGTTTGTGTTGTTT
Organism: Brachyhypopomus gauderio; assembly: GCF_052324685.1. NCBI lineage: Eukaryota > Metazoa > Chordata > Actinopteri > Gymnotiformes > Hypopomidae > Brachyhypopomus > Brachyhypopomus gauderio. The sequence continues at coordinate 6,793,698 of NC_135221.1, read as the reverse complement.
TCCTATGTGGCACTGCATGTGGGACGGGAAATGGAGGAAATTGAACGCTGTGATGTGTAAAGGCAGTGCGCCAGAGACCCCCGCCAGCTCCTGGGCTGAACCGTTTGACGTGTGTGCATTGTGTGTGTGTGTGTGTGTGTGTGTGTGTGTGTGTGTGGTGTGTGTGTGTCTCGGAGCACAGGTGGCTGAAGCTGCATTCTAAGCCTGGGCGGAAGGAGAAGGAGCGTGGTGAGCTGCAGGTCACCATCCGCTTCACCCGCAACAACATGACCGCCAGCATGTACGACCTGAGCGTCCAGGAGAAGCCGCGCTCGGCGTTCGGCAGGCTCAAGGAGCGCGTCACGGGCAAGAAGCGAGGGTGCCGACGTGGAGTCCTCCTCGGCCATCCTGCCTGGGCGCTATGCGGCGCTTTCCAGCTCGGCCAGCCAGTCCTTCCCGGAGGAAGAGCAGGGGGAGGGGCCAGGAGCAGAAGAGGGCGGAGACGAACGCAAGAGCAGAGTGAAGGATTTCTTCCTCAAGGGGAAGTTGAGGAAGAACTCGGACACACGTTCCTGCTCATCACTCGCCTCAGAGAGCAGCGCGGCGTCGTCGGCCGGGGATCCATTCGTACCAATTGAGCTATGCACCACCCCCATCTACAGCAGCAGAGTGATGGAGCCGTTACGCACCAACTCAGAAGGTGGAGGGAAAGGTAGGAGACAGTGGACAGCCAGCTGAGGACCGCCCGAAACCTCCATTAAGGATTTTGCAAAGAGAAGTGACAGTTCCAGCGTTCTGACACACTGAATGAAGGTGTTGGTGGAGCACTTTACCCTAATGCAAAAGCCAACAAGCAATGACGGGGGGGGGGGGGGGGGGGGGGGGGGGGGGCACACACACGACGACACACACACACACGTGTGTAAGGCCAAAACCCTATTTTGGCCTTACACACGTTTTCTAAAGTGTTGACTTAACGGTTTACTTACATTAATTACCTTGTAGAGGTGTAGTATAGCAACTGAGAAGGGTCTGAAAAAGTTTTTTCCATGATATGAGTGACAAAAATAATCATGTCTTTCAGTATTATTACACCATTGTTTAAAATATGTAAAAGCACACTGAAATAATTTAGTATTGCGTATTATTTTGATACACACATGTAAGTTATCAATATATATACATGTAGCACTAAGCAAGTAAGATTATGTAACATTACCAAGCTAGTGCTATGTGAAGGTAAATATGCTGCACGTATATAAATAACATTAACTATATATGAAGCAATCTAGTTGAGACAGGCCCGTTGGCTAGCTATTGGTCAGAATTACGTAAACAAAGGTAACTGGTAAAGGTAACACCTTCAAAGTGTAAACAACATGGGCGTGGCCTACTTTAGAATATGTCTCTGACGGCGATGCTAATGCTAATTCTAATTCTTGATTTGTTTCCTGTTGTCCAGTTAGTCTTAGTAATTAAGCTAGCTAGCTAGCCACAGTAGTGACACCAAACAGAAGCGAGACAAGAAGTACTAATGTAAGCACACTTCTGTCTTCATTTACAATGAAGAATGAGTAGGCTCCGTAAAGGAGATAACATGGGCACGTCGTTAATGGGGATTCCAAAAAAATGTGGGGAAAATGTAACTATGGCAACATCAGCATCCTTCAAATGGGAAATTGAGCATATAAGTATTGATTATTTTTGTGCTTCCTGACGAAATAGATCAATTTATTCGGTTTATTTTTTTATTTTTTGTCGAAATGGTTTTGGTAGTCTAGTTTTATTTCTGCTATAGTCATCGATTCACCTAACAATACTGTTTCCTGTACTGTTTGGATTTCAAGCCACATTCTCTTAATGTATTGGTTCCCTTTCTCTTTTTTGTTTTGTCTGTGTTTCCACACTGTGTTCGCAGTTCCTGAAGTGATGACCCACAAGCGTGCGTACAGTGATGAGGCCAGTAAGATTACGACTGCCTCACGTACTTGCCCTGCTGTGGAGAATCTCCAAGGCCAGGGCATGCTGCTCTCAAAGTCCACCCTCTGCATCAACGGCAGTCACGTCTACACCTCTGAGTCCGTCTCCCCGAAAAGCGGCGGGGGCCTGCCGGTGAAGCGTACGCTGTTGGAGAAGTGTTCCCCTCTCTCGCGCTCGCTGCAGAATCTCACCCGCCGTAGTGACGACTCACAGAAGGCTGACAAGAGGTGCGGGTCTGCCGACGGGAGCAGGAAAGAGGCCGAAGGGGACGCCGAGGACCACGCAGCTTTGGGAGCCAAGGGCTTCGACGGTAAGCCGGTGCAGGCCACCGCCCCGATGGCGGCTGCATCTGGCGGCATGGAGGGTAAGAAGTTAAAGAGGACACTGTTCTCCAGCGGGAGGAGCGACTCCCTCCCAGCTAAGCCCGAGCAGGTCCAGGCGTCCGGCTCCCAGGAAGGACGTTTACGAGGCTGGTTCGGTTCCAGTGACACCCAGATGAAGCCGAGGTGAGTGAGTTCACTTAAGCACTTAAGTTACAGAGCTTCTAGAAGTATTGAACCCAAATGACCTTGATAGTCTTATGTAAATCATTGATCCTTCAGGCTTATTTGTCTGTTAGAACCTGTATGGCTTCACAGATTAAGATCTTGAACATTATGTTTTAAGAGCACACAGAAAGTTATTTGTCTTTTTGCTGCTTCAGATGTTTTATCTTTAGTGGTGCAAGCATGCTGACCTTTCTAGTGCTTTTGCAGAAAAAAGGCTCCATCGTTGATATTTTTTTGCTGATTATATTTTATTATTGTTCATACATGCTCATATTTTTTTACCTGTTTATTTCAATGAAATATAATTTATCTTAAATTTCAGCTCATTGGATTTTTTTTTAGATTTTGCATTTGCTTTGCTATGCTGTTTTTGTGTCTGTGTTTGTGTTTTGTAGAAGAAATGTTTGGAGATTGGACACATTTGACTGTTTTGTTATAGCTTACTCCTCCATTTTATTTAGGCCAATTAGTACCTTTAGAGTGAAAAGTATCAGTCAGGTTTTCCACTGTGCCCTAGTCATCATTTTCTATGAAAATAATGGAAACTGTTGATGCAGTATAATTCAGAGTTTGGCTGTCTTGTAGTATTACTTAAATAATTCATGCAAACACCCTAAATTGGCAGAACCCAACTGATACGTAGTTAGAGAACAGTCCAACGTTTGAGAAGAGTCCATGAGAGAAACAGTGTTTCTCCAGCCAGAACACTGGCTATTGCAGGGCTAACAGCCCTGGTAGGCATTGATATGATTAAGAGGACTACTTGTGCCTTCCCTCCACAGGCTGGGAGTCTCTACTAAAGTAGACAGAAGCCCAGACACATCCTCCTCTCTCCCTCCCTCTTTCCCCGTCCAGCCACCAGGCTCTCTCCCTCTTGGTTCTGCTACTGGTCGTGTGTCGCCCTCTAGTCTCAGCAACCACATTCATCCAGTCACTCATCCGTCACCTCCATCCCCCTCCATCTCCCTCTCCAACCCTTTCCTCACACGGCTGCAGAGGAACCCATTTTTTGAGGAGCTCATTGCTGAGGAGGCATTGAAATCTCCTCCGGCGATGTCTTGTCATGCCAGCTCACCCTTCACCCCGCCTCATTTGGCATTCGCTCAGAGGCCTGGCGTAACAGGCCCAGCGCGTGGTGGCACGCCAAACCAAATGGCCTCCATAAAGAGAGAGAGGCCTCAGGGTGTAGCCAGGCAAAGGTCACTCCCTACCTTAATGTCTGCAACACCGGACACTGTGAACTCCAATAACATTAACGCATGCCGGTCTTCATTTGGGGACGTTGGGGAATGTGATGACTTTGAGGCCTTTGCCACTAGCCGTCTCATGTCACCGACAGGAACTCCCACTCAGCAGCTCCCGTCCTCACTTGTCCCCTCAGGACCAAACCCTCACCCGGTGATGAACCATATCGTTAAACCAAAAAATTGGATCGGAACCGAGGAGGTCAGCAAGGGAACCCACAGATACTCAAGCATACCTCCTTTACCCCCAAGGACGCTCACACAGACCCCAGTACCGATCCAAGAGTGGTTTACAGATGGCTGGCCCGACCAGGCCCATGTTAGAGAGACAAGCAGCCAAGTCGCTCCTTCAAATAAAGACTTTTTAGATAGTGCTGATCAGGAGTGGAATATTAATGTGCATGTCCGATCACATACGGCTCAAAGGCCCAGAGATGAAAATCTGAATATTTTAGGAGAAGAAGAGGGGGGGCTGGCTAAGAGTGGTTTCGGTCCTAATCCGACAGAGAACAGTGGTGGTAAGCCTGTGGAAAATGGCCCTGCCTTTGACCTTGCTCAGAATACTGCACCTCAGAATGTGTATGAAGGTATACAGGATAACACTGAAAGTGATCACACTGTGCCAAACATGCCGTTTTGCCACTCGGACGACACAACTGTGAGTGAGTCACTGTGCAGTTTCTTTGTGGTCCAATCAAAGCTGGAATCCTCCTGTGAACTGAACTCAACTCCAAAGCTGACTTGCAATCCCCAGAATGAGAATGCGGACATTACTGCACTCTCTGCTCGAGATTCCAATAACAACACAAACGATCCTTCACAGTTTGCTTTCATTGATTCTGACAGCTCACCTTCGGACCTGAAGCAACGCAGTTTGGGAACGATAGGTAAAAACAGTAAGAAAGCCTCTATGCAGTGCCACAACGCTTCTGCCTTTGAATCCTTTGAAAATGTTTTGCCACTCTGCAGATCTTTTCAGGTGAATCCTGAAAATCTGCTAAGCAAAATTAATTCAGAGCCAGTGATGTTTTCCCCAAACAAGACTTCAGACACCAGACTGGTTTGTAAAGACATTTCACCACAGGCCCCTATTACGGTTGAAACTCCCAGCAAGGACCATTTGAAGCCCTCTTTTTTTGAGGGACCTTGTGACAGCTTAAAAAAATACGACTCCAGCAATCCACAACCCAGGGAGGACACAGGTGACTTAAAAGATGTTCCTTCAGTGTTTGCTTGCCAACGGCCTCCTTCAAACTATGATGTGAAGAATGAGACCGGGTGTTACAAAGAGAGCTCTGTGACTTCACATACAGCTTCTCCCATGAGCAGACGTAGTGGCTGCGCAATAGAACAACTCGAACCTGAGATAACTGAGGACAATGCAGGCTTAGGTGCTCCGTTTGCTGGTGGAGGCCGTCTGGCTTATGATGAGCAGCCGATTAAAGTTAGTGAACGTCAGGTCAAGGAAAAGACTGATAAGGGCCCTGATCCAGAGAGCTATGACATGGGCATCAGTTTCAAAGACTTGCATGCCCGAGTTGCGCCGCGAACCCCTAGAAGCCCCTTCAACCCCGAAGTACAATCGGCACGCATTAGGACACGGTCAGCCACCAGCTCCCCCAAAACAGACCCTGTTACAGTCTCGTCTGCACCAGGCCCTGACGTAGACTTAAGCAGACCTCATTCTCTCTTGGACCTCCCTTTGCATGGCTCTGTTCCTTCATCCTCCCGTCTACCAGCTGGCATCGTCTCCCCCGAGCCTGCTCCCGCTCCCGACCCCATCCCGACCTCCCTCGTGTGCCCCCAGACCGCAACACCCAGTTCAGGAAGCACCCTACCAGTGGTACCCTTCACAACCTCCGCAGCCCAGACGCAGGTCACTGCACAGCACACTGTGTGCCCAGAGGCGGCACAGCCAGCTAGCGGCCTCCCTCCCCTGCAGGAGAGCAGGTGAGACCTCAGTGCCTCTAAGAACACATCCACCCGTACCGTCCTCCTGCACCTGAGAGACACACTCCAGTCTGGCGCCCGGGTGCAGGAGGACCGGGTCACATGCGTGTGTGTGCTGGCCTGCTGTTCTGCTTCATTACCATCACAATCCAATCTGGGCTCTTATATTTGGTCTATTGCATCCTGGTGCTCCCTGGTCCATCTCCTGTTCCAGTGCTGGGTTCAGCTGTACTCGTGTGTCACTTCTCTTTCTGTCGCCGATTTTCTTTCTTATGCTTCATCATTTTTTATTTTTTTTTTACTATTTTTGTTTTCTGCTTCTCACGCATCTCCTTAGCTGCATGTTGTACCCCTTGAAATAGGACCGTCTGGTTTGATCCAGTAGGCTCTTTAGAATATGTGACATTTAGAGTGATGTTGTAAAGGTGTCGTAAAACTGACATTCTAACAGCTTTCTAACTGCGATTTAGTGTATTTGTGTCCACTTAAAGTAGGTCAGGTAGAGCTGGGTGACAAAAACAAGTACCATATAGATATTTTAAAGCATCATATACGTTATATTAGTACATATTTGGATTGCACTATGCCTAATACACCCATGGACCCGGAATGTGACATGGCCTGCCACTATCTACCCTGTTAATTAAATCCACCCCAGAACACTTAACAGGAGTGTATCAGTTAATTAATTGATTTGTAAGTTGGCATATTTGTGATTTCCATAGTATTTGTGTATTTGCATTTTCTGTCATCAGTATTGCAGATGCCAGCAATGCAAAATGATGAGATAGTGTTTTGTGCTTTTCTGTTATCAGATGATGTGACCAGACATTCATGAAACTCACATCATCAAAAAAGCCTTTTTTGTATTGGCATTTTAATGTTGCTGTAATGTAATCGAAAGGAAATTATGAACCCTGTGCCTACTCACATTTAGTATTGCTTGCTTAACATTGCACTAAAACCCTAGTGTTTCTCACGATGGACTGAAGGTTCTGCTATTTGAAGTTTTTGACGTTTGTGCGTTGGTGCGGTCTGTGCAGCCCTCACCCAGTGAAGCCCCTGATCCCAGCAGCGCAGGGGGAAAAGAAATCTGAGGGCCGCTCGGTCCTGGAGAAACTCCGATCCTCCATCCACCCAGGACGCTCCACACAGCATACTGTGGCTGATCCAGAGAAAACCCAGGTACTGGTTCCCCCGTCAGAGTTCACAAAACCCCACTTGCTCCAGGGATCAGCTGTGACCCTGTGACTACATGAATGAATGGAAATTCATTTTCAAACATCATCCTGGACGAATCTAAAATGTAGTGTATTTTAGGCAAAGCTAAATTTAAGTTCTAATTTGTACCTGCAGATATCCAATATGAGCAGATTCATTTCAGACTGAAAGAGGCACACAGTGCACCAGCACAGAGACTTTCTGAGAGGCTATACTGGGAGTAAAGAAAATGGTGTTATAAAAGAAAATGGCAGTAAAATGATAAACAAATATAACAATAAATGGGCTAATGCTAGCACATTGGGCTAGCTAACAACTGAATTGAACTCAATCTTCCCTTAGGGAAATGTTGAAAGAAGTGATTAGCAGCTAAGGAAAATTATCAAAATGCAATTGACGAAAATGCAAATGCACAGAATGAATGATTTCCAGAACATACTTAGAAACTTAGAAAGGAAGTATAGGTTAACCAAATTCCAGATTCTTGCAGATCGATAAATGGCCAAAGATTAAGTAGCTGCCAAAGGAAAGAGGGCGGGGCTTGAGTCTGTGCAGGCTTAAGAATTACTACCTCTCAGCTCAATGCAAACGATCAATAGATTATATATCTGTGTGTGCGGGGGCAGGTGTGGATGACGGAGGCGCGGGCCCACTACCAGACACTGACCAACATGGAGCTGATCGCACTGCTCCTGCAGCAGGAGCTGGAGGTGGAGCGTCAGCGCGGCGAGTCCGAGCTGCAGGCCACGCTGCTGGAGAGGCGCGAGGCCGAGCTGAGGAAGCTGAAGGTGCAGGTGCGCGACCTGGAGGACTACATCGACAAGCTGCTCGTGCGTATCATGGAGCAGACGCCCACCCTGCTGCAGGTGCGTGCCCGGCCCAAGTGACGCTACCTGCTCGTGACCACTAGGTGTCGCCACACTACTGCCCTGATCACCGAGACACAGCTAAGCTCTGCATGCACCTCTCTGGACGTCCAGAGGCCCTCAGAAGTTTATTCCTGCAACATTTGTTCCTGCCTAATGCATATTGCAATGACAAAACACACATGCTTATGTTGCCTCTACAGACTGCATTACTGTAACGGTCCTTTTGTTTCAAATACAGTGACAATTGCATTGTAAATACCCCACAGATGTTCAAGTGACCTACTGTCTCCTACAGTTCACAGTTCAGAATGAAAGGCCATCTACGAGCAATAGTACTTTAGTTTAACTTGGAAAACGTTCCACAGATGTAAATCAAACACTGCCTGTGGGGAAATAGATTTGCTCTTAGTGGGGGTTTTTTTTTGTAATTAATAATAAATGCTTTAATTGATCAAACATGAAGGGAAATTAAATATGTATAATGATAAGGAAAAGAAATGTTTAGATTAATTTCCTTCAACATTCGCAGTGGCTTGTCTCAGAATTTTGAACAGTTTGGGGACCATAGCCCAGATTTTTGTCTGACCTAACCATTTTGTGTCCAACCTGTACAATACCAAGCTGTGATAAAAGAATGCAGATATTATTTGGGGAATCCATGATGTCTGATCTTTGTGCAGGAATGTAAATGTAGCTCTGTTTTTGTTTTCTGTTTGAAAAGGTTATGCAAAAGGTCCAAGGAGAATCACTTCTGATTTGTCATGGATATTTGTATTTTTTCCAGTGAAGAATTCAGTCATGTGCTTCCAAGTGTTTAAATCAATGACAAGCTACTCAGGTTGATCAATACAGTCCAGTAATATGAAGCTCCCTAAATGGACATGAAGTCTATTATAACCATACATAAGATTGTCTTATATGGGATTTGTTAAAATTCAGCTTTCCACTACGTATGTAAATATTTTGTTTGTTCTGAGACTACTTTCAAAGACGCCACACGATGTATTATGCAAAGTGTTGATACTTAAAGTAAAGTAGACAGCTTGCCCTTAATAATCCAGTAAAATGAAAGACGTAACATTACTATGGAGCACTTGCACAAAAGCAGAGGTTCTCTTTGTACAGGCCTACATCTTAGCTATGCAACACTAGCTTCGCTGCATCTGAAGTTGCTGATTGTCCCACTGCTATGTTAATTACATTGCTTTCATAGCTGATCACTGCACAAGTAACCAAACATGCAAATTACGAGAGCTAAGCAGCGAAAACAAGTTTTGTTTACATTAACAGTAGCCTTTATTGTGGTTGTGCTAGAATGCAATAATGGCTTTTGTTCAAAAGACTTCTCTGACATTTATTGGATATTGCTTTTGGCATATTATCTCACAGATACTCATTTTATTTTTTTATTATGTAGTATTACTACTCGTTTGTTTGGTTGCCAGACTTTTTCTAAGGAGTTTATCAAATGATTCCCTCTGCAGTTGCAATGAGTATATTAGTGGTAATATATTTAACGAATATTAAAAAGCTTGAATGTCAACACCATGGAAATGTGATGTTACGGTTCACCAATGTTTAAAGTTTACCAAATGCTCTTTTTTGGTTGTGGTTTTTGGTTTATGGTTTTATTACTTTTATCAGCAAAACATTTAAAGTATACTTTGTTAGTTGTTTCCCATATGAACATTTTCAAATGTTGATACCTATTAAAAGTCCACTGTGACGGTTCATTGTTAATTTGACACTTCCACAAATGATAGTTGTGTTGCACAGTTTATCGTTTTATTTACAAAGTATCCATTTGTTTTTAGCAAGTTTTATTTATTTAAAGCAGTTTTCAGTTATTTGACAATAAAGTGGTAAAAACAGATGTGGACGTTTCTGCTGTTTTGACCTTTTTCCTCCACCTATAAAGCTGTGTATTCCGATGTTTTGTCCTTTATAAGAATAATGAAACAGGAACTGGCACTGTTGCCCTGATCCACAATTCTGCAGCATTGGTGCACAAACAGGACCAGCCAGTGATGTTTCTAATGGAAGAATGATGTATTTACAGAGAGTGGTATTTGAAAAGAAACACACACACACACATAGAGAGAGAGTTGTAATTTTACAACCTTAACTAATCTTTACAGGGGAAGTAGAGGCTAACCAAACAATGTTCTCCACGACGACAGCAGGACATTCCCTAATGCTAATTAACGCGTCTATCTTAACAAAAGCACAAAGAACTCAACTATCAATGAACAACACTTAACCATGTGAGTTTAAATAAAGTCTAGCGAGAGGAGCACAGTAGTTGTCACTGAGCAGCTCACTGCAGCCGGGGCATGTCTTAAGTCTAATAAAGAAGCAGTGCAGTTGATGTCCACTGGATGTCGCTGTAAGCGTCATGTTTCTTTGCACACTCCGGCGCTGTCACCCATCCTGAATAAGTATTCTTGATTTCTTGCTCTGGTTGTTACTGATTAAAATAATTTATGCTGCACTGCAGAAATTAACTGTAAACTACATATTCAATACCATTAACAATGTTAATAATGCGTTCGTCATCAGATTGCAAGTGCACCAGTTATAAAGTAATAAAAAATATAAAAAACAGGTGAATACCGTTAAAGCAATAGAATCTAAATAAGATATGTGCTAATTATTATGCCAATGTTTAACAATATTATTTTCGAAATTAAAATGCTTGTTATACGTCTTAATATGTGCCGGATTTGTAACTTTAGGTAACAGTTAAGGCTAGAAAACATGTTTCAGCATAAGGGGTTAAGGAAACACAGTTGTCTGGAGTGGTATTTTTCTTATTGCAACTGTATTAATAATGTACATCATGAATTATTCTCAAAAGAACATAGATAAGTAGAACCTAATAACAGTAAAACTTCATGTTCTGTCAGAATCTAACAATAGAAAACTTCATCTCCCATACGTCTTTGCGGTTCATTGCTTCGCATGTTTCGTACTGGAGTTGACTGTTTAAAATTCCGTCTCCTGAGCGTTTTCTTGTGCTTATTTAACGTTACTTCAGCCCTGGCGAGATGGAGTCCACTTGTCCTGCGTTTCAACTGGGAAAACCACGATATGACCAGGTAAATAATCTGTGAAGAGTTTTCCGTTATTTTCCAGTAACCCGCACCTTTGTCAGTCTTAGTGGGCGTTGATAAACAGCAATTCGTTATCGATCTGCGGCCATCATTAAACTGCACGATCTCGATAAAAGTTGTTTTTATCAAGCATGTAATATTGTATCGCCCTTTCCCCAGATTCAGTACAGCAGCCTAATTCAGAGAGCTGCTCCCACTCCAGCGGTGTTGCGCCTTAACGTCGCATCGACGTTTCGGCTCCTCGCAACATTTAGTTGCTTTTGCGTGCACATAAAACTCGTGTGATCTCGTTGTGTAAAAGTGCATTTTCCACGTTACTTATCTGGTTTCGGTGAAGGTAGAGATGGATCATTTGTTAACTTGGTGTTGATTTCAGGTATTCACATATCTAGGTCATCCGCCTCGTAAGTTTTTATGCAAGTTTGAAACGGATAGGCTATGTGAACAGAATAAAATGCTTTTGCGCTCTATCTTGAAATCTGGGTCGCATGACTGGGAAGAACGCAACATGCTTGTTTATCTTCTCTATAATTAGGGAACTCATCGGTCAAATTAATGACTATCTATTTAAATCCCAGTTCCATGGCAACGCCACGGTCATCTTAATTACTGGGGCTCTCGTGCATTAAAACTCTGTCCGTGCGTGTCTTGTCACCAGATCCATATCATGTAGTCCATACACTGCCCCCCTTGTGTTCAGAGTAAACCCCTATTCTAACAGTCTAGCTCCCACGTTCATTTTCTGTTTGTGGTCGTGCAGTTTTCCTCTGCAGTCAGAGCAAGGTGCAATGTTCAGCTGGGTTGCACCACCTCGTCCTTATCAGGCTAGATTAAAGGTAAAAATGTGTCCTCTTTATTGACATTACCACTGTATCCTTACAGAACTAATAGCCATTGGCCCAGCGTAACAATAAAATAGTCACCTCAACGTTTAATCCCTGAGTGCATATTTTTGAATGCTATAACATATGCATAAGAAAATTTTAGGTCATCGTTTCTTATGGCTGTATCTTTCTGCTGTGCAATGAATCCACATGTGTTGTATCATAAAACAGTAAGTCTGAATGTGTTAAGTCAGTAAATGTCGGGGTCCTGGTAGACGTTTTTGGGCACAGTCAGGCTGTATTGGGTTGAGCATCATGACCCAACTCTTGCAGCTGCTGTTTATATCTGGATGGAGGGCGACTGAAGCATACAGTGGGTGTGTGTATGTTCTTGCAGGAACCCAGCTTCCACAGCCCTCCAGAGAGCAGAAGCACATGCATTATTAACAAGCACCTTCTACTGCAGATCTCCTCACATACCAGTGCAAAAAAACCCGGTTCAAAGCCTGTGCAGAGTTAACAATAGTGGGGAGCCCTGGAAGACAAGCAGATTTTATTTCACTCGCCGGATATAAAAAGCCAGCGGTGAAATGCAGGTTCGACGCTCCTAAAAGCTTTAATTCTTGTTTTATTTTTTTAGTGCTTCATTATAGTCGAGAGGCTTGGATGCCACTGACTGACATTGCCTGTTTCTTGCTGCGTGTTGTATGCCAAATAAACCCTTGGCATGGCCTGCCGTCAGGCCTCTGAAACAGTTGGCGCTCGGGATGCCTCTGGCATCAGCACCCAAATGAGGCTGTGAGGGGGAAAGTGGGTAGCAACAGTCGTCAAGCTGAGCCTGACACTGTCCTCATTCAGAACATGGTGGTGCTGACCAAAAGGTTTTGTTAGTCAGGGCTGTCACTTACTCCCGTGGCACTGCAGCCCGGGATCGCTGTAGCTTCAGAAGATGTTTTTTTTACTCCTAGTATCTTTAATTATGAGACTGAATGTGGAAACGATGGTGTTCTGAAAACGTTATGGTGGAGTGTAGCCTACATTGCAGACTGAATCGACTGTCTACTCGGTCTGCAGCAATACGATCAGTTCTTGGGTGACCTCAGAGCAGCTAGCTGTGGTCATGAATTAGTCCCCTACACTTAGCCGCTGAAGTGGTATGCTAATGGTATACAATATTGTCTCCTCAAAAATGTCCACTAAGTCATATTCTGAATTGTAAGAGATGAAAGATATCAAAGAAGCAGGAACGCAGAACTGTAAAATTCACAAATGTATATTAGTTTTAAAAAAACAGACAAGAAGGTCACTTCAGATAAGCTTCTTATGATTGTCCCGTGTTAAGAGTGGATTCCAAGCAGGTATGCAATGCTGTATCAGCTGTTTCTAGCAGCATGTTGTAGACAACATTTAATGGAATGTGGGTTTTCCCCCAGAGCACATTCATCGGCAGGTTCAGACACTTTGTTGACATCATCGATCCCAGAACCCTCTTTGTATCTGAGGTACAGAACAGCTCTACTGCTTATACACGTTGAATGTCATTTGAATGTTTTTAATTAATACTCTGTGACCAATTATGTATTATTTTTGTAAACTCTTTATTTATAGAGATTTTTTCATTATCAAACAGTACTTCATTTCATTTTTTATGGAAATCGTTAAAGTTGATCAACATTTAAAGAATATCGCCTGTGCTTTGCATACATGCGATTTCTGATTCATCCCTTTAGAGTCGCTTAAAGGAATGTGTGGCTCTGCTGGATCATTTTAAACATGGGACTGTCCCACCTGGAACATCAGATCAAGAGGTAACGCAGAACGCATCGCACATCTAACGAGAACGTCATATTTAATATAGGTCTGGAACCTGAATATAGAACTGGTGTATATCAAACTCATGAATTGTGCATTTGTGACACACTAGACATTTTGCACCATGCACAATGCACCTGGTCCTCTGCGGAACTGAAGATCACATTGTATTTTTGTCAGCATTTTTGTGTTGCCCTGCACATACTGTGAAGCACCGCTCTGACGTATGCTGTGTGGCTTTTCAGCTCTGGGAGGCTCAGAAGGTGAAGCAGGTACGATGAAACATGTATGTTCACAGTTCATGTTTTCCAGGTGTAGATCAGCATACTGACCAGCCTAGACTCATTTATCTTTCTGCAGGCGATAATCCACCCGGACACTGGCCAAAAGATCTTCATGCCTTTTCGCATGTCAGGTATGACTGCTACTAGTTCACTCCACAGAGCTTCTCCATCTGTGTTGCAGACCATTCTTACACATTCTTAGGCTCAGTAATTACATATCAGTTGTGTTTCCATTGGCAGACTGCGCTCCCTTGAAATATATTAGCAGCATGGTTGTGATTACAGGGCGTAATTCGAGACTGTTACATGCTGCCACCGGTCTGGCACCCAGTCTGGAAGTCTCTGGCCTCCACACCACAGTGTTCTCCAGCCCTTACAGTCTAATGGCGATTTGCATGCCAGATTGGTTGCAGCAGGCATGGTGTTAATAGTTAATTGGGCATTGGCTTCTTCCTTGCCAATGGGGCGTTTCTGGGTTGAATCTCAAGTGGGGTACTCATGGTAAAGCTGATTGAAATATCAAACATAGATGTCATATCCTGGAGACAAGCATCTAAAACTATTACAGCTGAACTGTAACTACTGATTATTTTAACGTCTTATCTGAGAAATATTCATTGTCTTGCAAATGTGTTCTACCCCATTAAAAGTCATCAGATTAATCTGGATTACAAGTGACACAGATTATTCAAGTAAACTACACTTTCACATTCAAATGCTTGTCCGTTAGGGTAAGTTCATAGCAGCTTTGTAGACAGTTTGTGAGTGACTTCATCAGTTCGTCCTGGAAGATTTTCACCTAGATATTGGTTGTATTACAATTGTGGAACACAATTTTCAGTTAATGCCACAGATTGTGAGATCTGGACTTTAACTTAGCCATCCTAGAATTTGTACCTTTTTGTTGTTCAGTCATTGCTGAGGTGGTTTTGCAGTGTTTCTGATCGTTGTCCTCCTCAAAGATGAAATTTCTACCAATCTGTTTGTTAACAGACTGAAGCAACTTGTTCTGCCGTATTTCCCTGTATTATGCACCCTCTGTCCTTCCTTGATTGGACTGCCCCCCACCGAGGAAAGACGGGCCCCCGACAACATACTGCAACACCCGTATTACTCACTATTGTCCATTTACATTTCATCTACAAAACCATAAACCAAAGTTTAGTTGGGTCATTAGTTGCTGATTCTTACCTGCAAACTCCAGGTGTGCGTGGATGTGTTTTTCAGAAGTAATGTCTTCTTCCTAGCCACGAATGAATTAATTAAATGAATAAATGTACTGAATTAAGAATCATTTTTTTAATTATTTGCATGTAGAGGCCAGTTGTAACACAACTGCATCCTCATTACCGCAGCATCTTTCATGGTTACGGCCTGGTAGTTTCAACAGTAGTTAAATGCTATTGTCACAGAATATTTTCTGATATAAAACCAACAACACTTTGTTTACATTTTAAGGTCAGTCCATTAAAGTGGAATGTGAGCGCACCAAATATCAAAGGGTTAAGATGATTAAGGGGTCTGAATGCTTTTGTATGGCACCTTATAATCCATCTTTAATATCTACTTATTGTAGGTTTAAGGACCCATGGTTCTGTTAATACTGTAAGCTGTGGGCAGATTTTTCAGTGGTTTTATGGTTGAGGTTGACAGGCAGATCGGTGCGGTGGCTGCAGTGATGCGGATGCTGTACCGGATCATTGTGGTCAAGAGCGAACTGAGCCAAATTTACTGGTCAATCTACGTTCAGACTCTCATCTATGGTCACAAGCTTTGGGTAGTGACTGAAAGAATGAGTTCACGAATACATTTGGCTGAAATTAGTTTTCTTCACACGGTGTTCGGGCGCTCCCTCTGAGATCTGGTGTACGGTCACCCAGGACAGGCTCAGAGTAGAGCCCATGCTCCTCCATGTAGAGAGGAGCCAATTTGGGTGGTTCGGGTATCTGGTCCCTGGTGAGGTGTTCCAGGCATGTGCAACTGAAAGGAGACCCCAGGGAAGACCCAGGGACACACTGGAGATATTATATCTCACGGCTGTCCTGGGAACTCTTTGGTGTCCCCTCAGAAGAGCTGGTAGAGGTGGCCGGGGAGAGAGAAACCTTTGCTTAGGCTACTGCCCTCATGACCCAGACCCGGATAAGTGGATGTAAATGGATGGATGGATGGAACAGAACCTTTGGAAAGTGCACATAAGCTATAGCCCATAGAAACATCATTTGTGTCTGTGTTATTTGTGTTACTGTAGCCGGGTTTCCATCCAATCCTTTTGAAAAAATAATGCGCAATTTCCAAGTTTCGGCAGAAAAAAATGCGAATTAAGCCTTGTTTCCATTCATTACAGTTATGCGAATAAACTTTAGATCACGTGAGAGGACGCCAAACAATAGTGGTTTTACGTCCATCTGGCAGTTACGCATTTTTGCACGTTGAGGTTTTGAAAAAAAAATTTCTTTTTCTTTTCTATACATGGAGAAGTTAAATTCAATTTTTGCTCTCTCCAGAACTGTTTTTGTATGCATTTGCCATCTTTACATCGCGATCATGTACAGAACCACATGACTTGAGGCATGATACGTCATCGTTTATGCGAAAAACCCTTTTCCATCCAGTTTTTCCGAATTTTGGCTAGGCGATAGTCTAACTTTTCCACCTCCTCCTAGCGTAAAAATCTTTTTGCGATATTTGGGGCTTTTTTTGAGTTTTGGACTTTTTCCATCCAGCTTTTTTCATGCGCATTTTCAAAATGCGCAAAAACTCGGTGGATGGAAAATCCTCTTGTTATACTAAAAGTTTTGTTTGTTTTTTCTTGACAGGTTATGTCCCATTTGGTACTCCAATAGTAAGTACTTATACAAGAGTTTTGCTAGTTGAGAATCATCATGACAGCACAGGCTATAAGTGATTATGCTGCTGTTGAAATACAAGCCATGTCTTAATAGATTTAGGAATTGTCTGTATATTTCTCAGTGTAAACATAATGATGTTTACTGTGTCCTCTGAATTAATTATCAGTTTTTCATTACATCTACAACTCAGCGTGTCCTTGAGAAGTTTCAGGAAACAGGTTTCTTGCTCAGAGTTGTAAGCCTGACGATGAAGGTTAATTGCTGACATCATTCATCTCCACGTGTGTCTTGTAGGTGGTCGGACTTCTTCTCCCGAACCAGACGCTGGCGTCCACCGTGTTCTGGCAGGTAAAGCAATCTGCTCCTTGTGTCAGGATGACCTTCCTTCCATCCTTCTGCACCCACTACAGGATCATTCACTGTGGATTAGTTGCACCTCCGCTATAACGTCCTCACCTCGGTCCTGTCTGTCTCTGCTCTGACTCGTCCATCCCATGTCTGTCCCACAGTGGTTGAACCAGAGTCACAACGCCTGCGTCAACTACGCCAACCGCAACGCCACCAAGGTACGGCCGGCTTCGCACACCTCGCGCGGGCCGCTTTTGTTGTGCTTGCTTGTTTGTTTTGTACGAGTTTGAACATAATTGCAGACGGACTCGCTGAAGCGTCACGTCGCACCACTTCCATTTGAGCGGGCTTTAGCGGCCGCTTGAGGCAGAGCGTCTGGGCCACGTCGGCTGTCCGGCACACGGGCACCCAGTGCGGCGGGATGCCGGTCCGATCGGCCGTGTTCGAAAGTGCGTAGGCTAGACTGCAGGTACACTTGAACGTTGCCCTGATGCCGATGCTTCCCTCCCCAGCCAACACCAACCTCCAAGTTTTTTCAGGGATATCTGGGAGCAGTGACGAGTGCAGTGTCAATTGCGGTTAGTGCTTTCAGTGTTGTGTGATGTGTAATGTTTAAAACATTGATAGACACATTGATAGACACCCTGACCTTATTTAGAAAATGTAACTTGTAAATGTAAAACAACATGGTATGTGTTTAGGTTTGGTAATCCTGGACCATTCTCACTTTTTGACCCAACTGTGTTGTGTTTTAGGTGGGTCTGAATGTGCTCATTGAGAAATCCAGCAAATTTAACCCAGCTACCAGGCTCATCATTCAGAGATTCATCCCTTTCCCTGCAGTGGGTGCGTGTTGTACTGAGCCACTGAAGCCTCAGGGCAAAATGAGCTAATCTTTCTTTTACTGATGGAGCCACATTGAGTTGAGCGCCCCCTGCTGAATTATTGATACCATAGCCTAACAGAAGCAAAGCAAAGATTGGGTGATTTGCTGTAATCACAGCTGTCTAAAATAAAATATTACAAATATTAGTATTACACATCAAAAGGATGTTCTTTGCTCTCAGCCGTGCAATTGCAAATTTAAGTGAATTTATAAAAACTATTTTTAAAAAGTATATACTTGTGAATTACAGGGTTAAGTCAGTATGAACCTGCAGGATGCTGGTATGATAAGTGTGCACTTACTTTGTCAGTATTCTAAGGTACTTCCTGTTTCAGGATGTCACTGACACTGGCTGAATCCGAATTGGCATACTTAAGCAGTACGCACTAGATTTCAATGCAGTATGTTCTGCTCAAATGTTTAAGCAGTATATTCTTTCAGTAGGTGACTGGTGCCTCGGACATACTAAGTCCGCCATTTTACCTATGTTATATGACACATGACGTCATATGATCATAGGTAAATGCAATCGCATACTTCAAAATGTCTTCTACTCCTACGCTTACTGTTTAGTGCATACTATATATTCAGACATACTACCCTTTATTGTGTACTGCTTTGGCATACTGTATAGGAGGGAAGTACAGCATTTCGGACATAGCCACTGACTAATTTGCCTTCAGTTATGCAGGTTGGGTACCAATAATGTCTCTGTCTCATCTTCCTCACAGCCAGTGCCAACATCTGTAATGTGGCTTTGATGAGACACAACGAGCTCTCGGAGGGGATCGATGTCCTGGACAGAGATGGAAACGTAGTGGGCTCCTCACGCATCGCAGCAAAGCACGTGAGTCACTGAGTACAGCCACATTATGGGAAACAAACAAATAAAGAAACAAATAAAATATCTTTGTGGGGTGTAAAGTGTTACAACTGCAATCAGTGAAGTCAGTATTTCAGTTCAAGACTGGACTTTAGGGGTGGTGACCATAATCTTTAGTAAAATCTTTATCATCATGAGTTTTTTTAATTATTATTATTTAAATGATTGCAGTACCATGAAGAACAATTTTTATGAGACCAGAGATTATGTCTCATGTCTTATGTCTTCTTGCTTTTCTAGACAATAATTTAGAATCTTTAGAACTAGACCAGTTAAAATAGATAAACAAATTTCCATGATCATTTTTGTTTTACACAGGCACTGACAGAGACAGCTTTCACCCGAGTGGTCCTACCACTGCCAATCTTTGTCCTCCCTCCTATGATTATGGCCTTTCTGGAGAAGTAGACAGCTTTCTTGATTGAGTCTTTATTTTTTCTCTGATTTAAAATATTTATATGTATATACCGTAATTAAATGTTATATAATTAATGCATTAATGTGATTGATGTAGGATAATGTTAACATGTGAACATGAAGTTTAACAAACATTTTGACCATTTGCTTTAGTCATTAGTCATTGTCTTGAAATTTTATTGAAAACAATCTGTAAGCAATTTTTCAAGTAATTGCACATACAGTACAAGAGTGCATTAATTACATATTCACACATTGCACATTTTATTTTGGACACATTTAATTCTGTGTAATAAGATATTATTAAAATTCTTAATATCATCCAAAAACATGTAGTTTACGACAATATATTTGCTATAGAGTACAACAGCTTTGAACCAGATCCGTAGTTGAGTATGTAGTGTATGTGTTTGCTCATGCGCGTGTTTCTGTTGTGCCTGTAGGCTTCCACTGCTGCGGGCCCACCGCAGGCTACTCCTGCCCGTACACAGTCTGGTGTGTCTGGCTGTGTTCGGTCTCTCTCTGCCTCTGGCCATAAGCCTCTTCCCACAGATGTCCGAGGTACTGATTGAACTTTATGTGACTTCGAACAGCAAAAAAAGTCCCAGTAAACAGTGAAACCACCAGACGAATTTTCCATGGCTGACCTCTCGACATTAATCTTGGGGTGTGTGTGTGCGTGCGTGTGTGGAGATGAATATTTGGCAGAGAGCTGTTTGCTAATCACTTTTCTACACTTCGCAGATTGAGGCATCTCACCTTGAGCCGGAGATTGCCATGGCAACAGATTGCAAGGTGCTGACCTATAACAAGGGGCTGTAGAGCGATGTTTGATGCAGGAGACAAGAAACACGGGGAGAAAACGAGAGGAGGGAAAGACACGGGAGGCAAAGGAAGCAGCTGTTTACACAGCTGTCCTCAGTGGCTCAAAGGCTATGACATAGAGTGGTGCAGAAGGTTCTGGAAGGCTGTTATAGTCCAGCGTTGGCTGCAGAAGGTTCTGGAAGAGCTCCCACTGTAGCCTCACAGCAATACTCACATCCCAGGAACTCCCAGGCAATTCATACATTTCTGAATTAATTATATTAATGACCAATGATCAATGATTAATGATCATTTGTGCCTGTGTTAATGCTACAAAAAGGTACCAAGTTTTTACGGTATGTGGTAGGCGTGTTTTCTAGAGAGCCCATAATAGTAATGCTCCGGTCATGTAACTTGACTAGCATTTAATTTCACTGAGTGGTTGCAGTTTCATACTGTTGACCTCAGACGACCTGGATACACTATGTTAAGTGACTGGTTTATGTTTTGCAGCAATACATTCTCAATTTGAGCAAAACACAAATTTAGCTTGATTCAGGTAGGAAAAAAAATAATAATAATCTATTTCATATTCAGCCTGGATGGATTTATTGTTTGCAGGTTTGAGTTGATGTCTCCCAAAATATGTGTCCACTTAGTGTAGCCAGGTCTTTAAATCATATGTGAACTATTACTGGATGTTTCAAATTCACACAGCAACTGAATTTCCCTTATTAATTCAATTCTCACCTAATTCATTCAATTCTCTGTCTGTATATTACTCTGCAATTTGGCTTTATAAGATTATGTGCTCTTAAAGAGAAAACCTCAATTTAGAACTTAATACTCTAATACTGTATAGCAATGTTTGTGTCAAAAAGATTTATAAGAACTGTGATTTGTGGATGTGTGGAGTTGTCTTAACGTTTGTATTTTGCACTTATGAAATAACAGGTAATTTATAACCAGGTAGTTTTAACACTAGCATATTGCTAAATACACTGAAGGTCTCAGGCACTAAAGATGCTGTAACCCTGCTGTTTTAGTCACGTTCATTTTCTTCTTCTCCGTTTCACTACAAGGTCACATACAGGGTACTGCACACACCGTCCTCATGTCACCGAACAGTGGGAAAAAATTATCAACAATATTCAGTTTCTTCCCAGATACGGCACAAGGCATCCTACATTCTTCATTACTTCTTTATTATTTAAGAGGTAACAAGTGGCTTAGAAACAGTACAATATGATCAGCAGTACAAAAACATGGGCGTTAGCAACAGTCTATGTTTCCACAGTAACGTTCCCCCTGCCATATGCCTCCAGTTTTCCACTCAGCTGTTTGTGTGTCATCACAGCCAGCGCCAGCCAAGACAGGAGACATGTCGCTCCTGCCTGCATGACATCACAGGACATCGCCCTCTGAATTGCCTTGTGTAGACTCGCTGCATCTACACAAACAGCATCATGTGGGAAAAACCTTCACTGGTGGTGGGGGGGGTTAGGCGGCTTACATGCACACAAATCCTCATTCAGTAGCATGTGCATTGCACAAACCATGAAAGTAGTATGCAAGTAGTATGGATGAAAGTAGTATGGTTCCAAGCTCAGCACCATGCAGTCTTCTTTCCCACATGCATCACATGACAGGAAAGTTCATTTGCATAATGCAAGAAAGCTGTGACGTTTACTTTTCGCCAAAAGGCGAGAAAGTCACACATCATTCAATGGCCACACTTACACTAGTGGTAAAAACACAGGCAACAGTTTCACATGCCTCTGTGTGCAAACCGTTCGGGCACAATATTTGATAATAAATACACTCAAAAACGCTTCTAAAGTAAAATGTACCAAATGAAGGACCCAGTTACACAATGTAAACAATTTTATGAGCTTATTTGAAATAAAGCTTTCCCTTTGAGCAGTTTCTTATGTGCTATTTTTGGCCTTATTTAAAATCATGCAAGGACAAATTACGGTTCAAACCTGTATTTAAACTATGACGAATACCCCTCATTTCTCATATCACAAAAGCTACTACAAAAGCGAATCTGTCTTTCTGATGCCTCCAGTTGACCATGAAAGAGCAAGACTGGTCCCCATCAGGGCCCTAAATGAAGACTACAGGTGTCTGTGGTGGATGGGCGTGTGGGCAGGGCAGGGGGAAGTCTACGTAGGCCCGGCCCAGCAGAAACTCCTTCTCCCGCGCCAGACACGGTCCACTGATGTGCTGACAGTGGGAGTGGTAGAGCCTCAGGAAGGACAGGATGGAGTGAGCCAACCACAGCGTGGTGACACACCACAGGGCGATCTGCAGGAAGGCGCCATGCAAGAACAAAAACAAAAGCAGGAAGAAACCTTATTGGATCGAGCACGGACAGAGAGTGGCATTGCACTCGATTCGAGCAGCGGTGGACAATGTGTGCTGCGGGGCAGAATAAAGGGCAGGCCATACCTGTGCACAGGTAAGCTCCGAGTAGAAAGAGGAGGTTTCCACGTCCAGGTAGAGGGGCACGGACTGTGACTCAGCACAGCTGAAGAGAGGAGTGATTCATGAAAGATTAGTTTGGCAGGAGTTTAATACTTATCATATCATAAAGTTACTTGTTATTCTTGCATTTAACCAAGTTGTGCTGGGTTTAAGTAAGGATCACTTCAAGATATATACTCCAATGTGCCATTATTGACACACATGCAAAAAACATATTTAATCATATAATAAATAATTTAAAACCTGATACCCACAGTCCGCCCATAGCCCTAATACCGTTGCTCATGGTTAAAAATAAGGCTGCATGATGGACCCTTCCCAGTGAGCTCACCTGTATGGTTGAGTGTTGTGGCCGGTTACGGTGTTACACCAGGACACCAGGCCGAGGGTGAGAGCGATGCTCGCTCCTCCCGAAAGGAAGAGTACGCACAGGCTTACGACCACCGTGAGAAAGGCGGAGAACAGTGTACTGCGACGAAGAAACAGTGACAGTTTCAACATAGTTATAGTTAGCCTATAGGTATTATTCGTTTACTAAGCATTAGACTTTAAGTCCAGACTATTGACGCTGATGGTATTTTTAACCTACGATAGCGATAGTTGTAATAAATACTAATAATAAGCTCCTCACTCGTCATGACGGCGGTGGAGGTAGAACAAGCTTCTCCAACTCTGTGTGGCGCCGTACAACACCGTGAACACCCCAACGAAGGTGGCGAACTGGCAAACAGCGGGCGGGCCCCATTCCTGCACTACCAAGAGTTGGACCTCTTTTGAGTCTCCCCCGTTCACGGTGAGATTCTCCGTTCGCCAGAATCCTCGACTGAAGAGCGCGCACCTTCCTTTAAACGCGGAGCCGTTGAGCGCCAGCGGCACTACAACCAGGAGACCGCCGATAACGGAAAGGGTGTGGGCAACGCAGTGCGCCAGCAGCAGCCGCCGAACAAGCTCCATATTTTCACCTAGTTAAAAGCGAGGTTTCGTGAGCGATCCAGTGTAGATCACTTCCAGCTTTAGATACTCATTCCGACTATTTATTTGCCCACATAAAGACTAAGGATTACATGTCAGTCGTGAAAAGTCACAAGGATCTATTTTGGTCGTAAGCCCCGCCCTTCCGGTGATCCGTTCGTCGTTGCATGGATTGTGACGTAATCACAGATGATTCGTAAAACCGGATCGTTTTGGTCGCTCACGTAATCGATGGGGAAAATTCCAAAAGCATCATACGGGAGACGCTGCTTACGAGAGGGATAGCAACCTTAACAGGTAGCCAAATAAGGCCCAATAGTACGTGATTAATGCAATGAAAAGTTGCTCAGTAATTGCTTACTGAGTGTGGCATTCATTGACTCTGACTGCAGGGTTCAGAGTCTTCTCTCCACATATATCGGGTAGTTTCATGAGCAATGCAGCAAAAACCCCACAAATGAAAGTAGGTCAGTCACGTGTCAACCGGTGTTTCCAGCAGCTTTAACCCCATCTTTGTCGGGATTATGCTGCATCCCCTTATGATTAAAATCCCTTCTGATTAAGATATTTGTATATATATTTCAAACTGCATCATACAAACATAATACATTTACTAGTTCCAGAATACTTTATCAGATAACTATTCTGGACCTAGTCAATTACGGCCGGGTCAAATCTCAGCACACATACAGTCATACTGATAAATATGCAAGTTGCTCTGTATAAGGACACGTGCCAAATGCTGAGAATGTAAATGTCTCATCCAATTATTTATGTGCTCAAAACATAAACAGAATGTTTCTAGTGGGCTGTGATCATACAGCAAGAAAGCCAAGTAGGTTATATGTGCGTGTGATGTGCAAAACTGAAATGGGAGACTGTGTTGTAGAATTTGGGCTGATGGGAACATATATAGATTGAGTAATTGAGTCGTCCCTAGTGCATTCCAACTGCTGATGCCCTATCAGATTTACGACAATTCTGGCACTGTACCACTATACTCAAGGTTAAGAGTGGAAAGGCCTGGATGTTAAAATCACCTCTTATGATGAAATCATCATAATGGAAATAACAGAGTATTCATGTCATTAATTAACTTTGCACTTTATATAGTATTTTGTGTAATAGCCTATTTTGGATGCCTGTATATGATTTTTAAAAGGATTCTAAAAAACTATAAATGGAGGTATTCAAAAGAAAAATACCAAGTCACATCTTGTTGCATTGAAATGCATCTTTGAGGAAAGCAGCTCCTATTTTAATGCCAGGTCATACCTGAAGATTGGAGGCGCTCTCTCACTGAGAATGGTTGAACCGTTGTCTCATGCTAACTACATTTAAGTTAACACAGTAAGTTCTCACTTAGTAGAAAGGATTTGTTGGCCAGACACCTGATATTAAGAAGTGATGCTTGCATACTTTCAATGCAAGCTGCTAAAGCAATATAACGCTGCTGTTTTAGACCGATGCAGTGCTTGTTCAAATAACATAATTGTTGTTGTTTGTTTGTTTGTTTTGTTATGGTGTTAATAGCTTAAGGTAATAAATCCATTAAGCTACAGGCAATTATCATGTAATTACAGTAAATGTGTACTAACTCAACAAGCAATGAAGTTAATGACTTCATTAACAGTTATAAAAAACAGAATATTCACATGCTTTCCACATACTACAATAATTTACTGTAACTGCCATGATTTACTATAAGAAATGCTGCTGGCCTGGAGGGTGGATTCACTTGTGACTCACAAGGTCTCTTGTTATGCTGCCAGAGGGGGTTGTGGGATGGCGTTTTTCTTGCCAGCAATGTGTTTGACTTGCTCATTATGGGTCTAGACCTTGATTTTTTTTTTAGATAATAGCTGCACTCAGACCAGCCCTAAATGAATAACCTGAATTAAACTGAACTATAGGCTGTGTGCCAGCAAATAGATCAATAAAAAGAGGATAGCAACAGCAGGAATGCTCGTTTATGGATGGCAGAAGGAAGCCAGGAAACCTCAAACCTCTGGAAACATCTTTTGATGGAGGTGTGGTTATTTCATGTCTCAGAAAGATGATGTGCACAGCAGCAGCCATTTACGCAGCACCACAGAGGGAATCTGACTTTAGATTCGTGTAGTGACTGTTGTGCTGAGTGGGCCATCAAAGATTTACCTACGTCAATGTGAACTCTCTTTGCTCCCATTATAAAAGTGCTGGATGCAGTGATGAATGTCCATTTTGTGACAATAGGATTTGGAATTTTATTTTTTATTTATTTTTTGTTTGTTTGCATGTTTGTTTGATATTACTTTCTTTGGTTTTTAACCATTTTAAATATATTTTTACTGAACATATATAATGTATAAAAAAAGCAGTAGCCTTCTAAATAGCCACAGAGTCAGCATAGCTTGTAGTTAGTAAAGCAATAATAAAATAAACACCGATAGCTGATCATGTGGATTGAAATTATAATCATGATTTTACAAAAGAAGGGTAAAGAAGCATAAAATCCTGGGAATACCTTACTTTTATATCGATTTAACAGTAAGGTGTTTTAACAGCAACACAGTTATATATGAATTAGGCAGAGAATTTACAGTGTATGAGAAAAAGTTTATCTAAGTGTGCTGCAAATCTTTGTTGTCATATGTAGCTTAATTACTGTACTAAAGGCATGTCTATTATTATTCCCATAAAACAGAATGTATAAGAGTGAATGTGTTTTTTAGTTAAAAATAATATAACCAAATCGAAAATGTATTTGTTTTTTATTACTACATGTATAAAGTTGAAAAGGGGAAACTTGAGGGGAAAAAACAGAAAACCAGAACCTCCACGGTAGGGGGCGTAATAACTGAACGATACTCACAACTATATGGTAGATGAAGAAGACGTCCTTCTAGCGCTTTACTGGGTTTACAGTTAGCTAGCTCGAGTGCTGTAGTTGCATAAAGTAGCTGGCGAAGCCCCAACTTTATCCGCAAGCTAATGGAAAAAGAGGTAAAAAAAATATTAGCAGTCTGCCTGGTGTTAATAATTATTGAAGTCGTTCTCAGCGTTTGGTAATTTTATGTTTGAAATTAGTGCAAAAAGCCTAGCTATCACACACCTCTGGCTGTATTTCATTCAAATTAGACTAGCAATGCTATGTCATGTAGCTAACTAAAAGTAATTAATGTGTTTCTGATGTTTGCTTTTCTGTTAAAAATAGAAATGTGACCTATATGTACTTTAATGAAGGGCTTCCTCTAAAATAGAATTAGCGTAAATTTAACCTAATTAACTAATGTAGAATTGTCTTGCTAAAACGTCTAGCGACCTAATACGAGCTCAATAAAGGTGAGATATTACCTCAGGTGTCTAGTGCGCGATGTTTTTGAGCAGGTAAAGATTAAACCGTAGCTTTTTGGAGATTTTATTATCAAAATGTGCTGTAAAACGGTTTTGTGGTCTTTTCTGGAATTGCAAAACCTCTGCCTTTTGGCAGTCATACCTTTAAAATAGACTACATAGACAGGTTGCCTTTCACCCAGCTGCTGTGTTGTTTTGTGTTTGACAGCTGTCAGGTCCCCCTGCAGGTGGAGGGGTGTGTGCGGAGGAACGGGCCCTGGAGGAGGAGAGCTGTTCCACGGCATGCTCAGGGCCCTCCGGACGCCCACGCTCACGAGTGGACTCTCAGTTGGAGGAGGCTGTGCGTTTAAAAACGGAAGGGAACGCATTTTACCGGGAGAAGAACGTGCGTCCCGCCATTGGACGTTATCACCGCGCCTTGCTCATTCTTCGCAGCTTGGACTCGGAAGTGACGTCGACCCTTAAAGTGTTGGGGTCTCCCTCACTCAGTCTCACCCCAGAGCAAGACGCGCTTCTTAGGTGCACACAAATTGACTGCTATAACAACCTAGCAGGTACATGGTGTTTGAAAGTTGAAGGTGGGAAGAGGTAGCAGTAGGAATCAGTGGCTGTGCCTTCCTTTTCTCTTGTAGCTCTAACCTGATCTAGTAGACAGTACTGTGGTTTTAGTTAAGTGGGAAATAGCAGGACGTGGCCTCACTACCAGGCTCAGTTTGTGTTTGAGACACGGTTCTGGGCCAATCAAGCCTTTTAGAGAGTACTGTCCAGCAAACTGCCCAGTTATGACATTCCTCCTAAATCACTCTGGGAATGAGGAAATCTCATGGGCAAATGACCTTAACGTGGTGTTCTGCGGGAGTTAAACTTTATTGCTCTACAACATAAGTAAGTATTCTCTGGTTTTCTATGTGTTGAGCAGCATGTTTACTGCAGCGTGAAGTTGTCGACTACAACCGTGTGCAGGAGTACAGTTTAAAGGTGCTGCAATGGCGGCCCGGAGACATTAAGGCCCTGTTCAGAGCTGGAGTGGCAACGCTAGAACTGGGTGATGCAGAAACTGCCCGCAAGTACCTCCTCCAGGCCAGCAAGGGGAAACCAAATGGTAAGAAAAATAACTTTTTTTTTCTTCAATTCAGGAGTACTATAGTACTCAATACATATTCATACCAATTGAATTAGAGTATTTCACTCTGAGCGTGGAAGTTTATGGATGCAGTGGTAGAGGATATGAGAGTGGCTGGTGTGTCTGTGGAGGACACTCGGGACAGGGCCAGATGGAGGAGTTTGATCTGCTGTGGCGACCCCTAAGCGGGAATTGCCGAAAGAAGAAGACACGACTCTGAGCATGCAAGTAGGGACATAGGGACCCAGTAGAGGAAGGATAAAAAGTTATTCCAATATCAGTACATTTCTATTTCAAAGTCAATTAACATAACCAATATTTAAAAAGTAGTACTCACAATGCCCATTATTCATTTTATTTGTAATATCCATTACATATAGACTGTTTTAAAAGCAATCATTTATTAGCTTCTAAAGCAGCAAGGAACATTTAACAGATATTGACAGCATCCAGATTTGACTGGCTCAGTTCCTAGTGCATTCATAGAAGTAAGATGGAAATTGAAGACAACAAAATACACAGGTCCTGGAAAATGTTCTTTCAAAGGGATATATGGGTCCTTAGGATGCAGACTTCAAAATAAAAATGCACATATACATTTGATCCACTATTTCAGATGCCACTGTAAAGAAACAGCTCCAGAGAGTGGAAGAGAGGCTGAGTGAAGACTACCAGAAGGAGAAAGCGCTCTACCAAGGCATGTTCAGTAAACAGAAACATGGTGCTGGAGAGGAACCTGTGAAAGAATCCTCAGAACTGGCGTGAGAGAAGCCGGGAAGATCCGAGCCAGCCGAAAGGAAAAGAAAGGTGACACCAAATAATTTTGGGATGATGTTACCTGGCTATGGGAAGGAAGCGTCAGTAAGGAGTTCGATGGGATTCCAGCTCTCGTGCCAGGCGTGCAAGAGAGCACCGGCTGTTCCCACGGTCGAGGAGGAAACGTTAATGCACTAGCTACAGGCCTTTTTTTAAGTTCTCCGACTGGCTACATTTGATACGTCAGCATTCTGTTCAGGCTTCTGTCTGTGTTTGATCTGGTCTCCAGATGAGAAATTGTCATTTTTTTATAACACTGTTCAGTTGCATAATACATTTTTTTGAAATCGTCCATGTAATACTTTTGTGATTCATTGGAATTCATGAATTTAATCTGTGGACTATATTAAAAGTTTTTTTCTTTATGTAAATGCTTTGCAAGAAGATGTTTTGAAAGATTTAGGACCCAACATTTAATCTCACTGTTGCACTACAAATTTTTTGGCCTCATTGCATTAGACTTGTGACAGCATAATACAAACCAATAAAGATCACATTTAATTTGAAATCTTTATTAATATTAATCCATAGTTTAACACTGAAATTCATTGATTTCAAATTATGATTATTATGTTTTTATCATTTTAAGGTCCTGAGCATACAGGTAATATGCAACATATTGTACTTTCTCAGATTTTGGTCTACGCATGTTTAAACATTTGTGCTTTATATGCACAAAGTACTCATTTACTTACAGTATAAACACTATATAGTGCAAAGTATGTATAGACTAAAAAGCGCACTGGTACACACGGTATAATAGTGCACAGAGACACAGCACAGAGTAGCATGCAGAGGCACATAAATGTGCAGAAAGAACATCTGTTTCACACTAGCGTTACAGGCCATGTAACTTGGCAGTACTGACACCACCCACGTTTTCTCCATGCACAGATTAATCCTGGTTCCAGTTTATATAACCGCACTGCATACTTGCCCATATATTAAACTGATCATCTGACTTGACCTGCAATTAGTGTATTTCCTTAAGTCAGATTTGAGTCAAAGAAACATTTTCAGTTAAACAGCACATGAAATGAACATTATAATGAATGTTTATGTGCTTTGCCCCATTAAATGCACCGACCAGTTTAAGGTATTTCAGAGGTTCCTAGGAGAGTTATCACAAATTATGTGAATTTTTGGAGAGAGCCATGTGACCAAGGACTGAACCTTGTAGCTATTAAGAGTTGCTATCCCCCTAATGTATTTGTGTCAAAGTAATTCACACCATCAGTCCTTACTGTACATGTTTATCCCTCATTTGAAACCAGGCTTAATCTGCATCCAAGAACCCAGTCCGTAAATTGAGAAATGATTGATCTCTGTGCTTCTTAGTCTTTCTTTTTTGATTTCTGATTCTTATTGAAACTAAGGGACCTCATTGAGCCAAAAACCTTCCTCCCAAGGTCTCGGAATGATCTGGAACGAGTGAGAGGGGCTGATGGAGGTGGAGAGGGAGAGAGGGAAGGAGAGGAGAGTGGAGAAAGAGAGTGACTGCTTCCATCCAGGCTTTGCGAGCGGGACAAGTGGAAGAGGCTGGCAGTGGAAGAGTGACGATTTTCCTCTTTCCTCACTAGACTCCGCCCACACTCCATGCCCCGTCCTTCTCGGCCAACCTCCAAGGTGGAGCACCACTGGCTGGTTTGGAGTCGTGCTTCTCGTTTCTGGGAACGGGGCTCCAAGAATCCCTGAGATTCACTCCGGAATAACGCTCTCCTGGACAGGCGCAGGCTCGAGCTCCGTCCATCCCAGCTCGTCCCTTTCTTCCTGGAGTTGTTCTCTTTTCCTTCCTGCATTCTGTTAGATGTCTCTTTAAGGGAAGCATGTCGTCGGCTAAAAGTTCCCGCCCTCTCGCTGCGGTCCATCTCCTCATCTCTTCCCCAGAGCCTCAGCTCTAACCCTTTCCAGTACTTTGAGGCTTTTTTCGGAGTCTGAGCACTTGCTTCTTCCTCCCAGCAGCTGCTGTAATCCCTTCCTGAGTAACTACTGACGGTGGATGCTCGCACCAGCTCTCTGGAGGCGTGCTTGCCCTGATAAAGCCTCTCCCCGTCCCCGCTCCTTCTCCAGCCCCGTTCCTGAGACCTCCACCCAGCCCCAGCTCCGCTGTCCTGCCTGAGCGAACCACCGCGGGGCCTGATGTGGCCTTCTAGTGGGGAGCTGCATGGCTGGAAGTGTGGGAGGGAGCACTGGGACGGAGAGTCCCGACGGAACACAGACAGCTGGGCAGGTGTGAATGGCGAGTTAGACAGCAGGCGAGGCGGGGAGTGTACCCTCATATGGGAGGACCCGGGTG
Organism: Brachyhypopomus gauderio; assembly: GCF_052324685.1. Classification (NCBI taxonomy): domain Eukaryota; kingdom Metazoa; phylum Chordata; class Actinopteri; order Gymnotiformes; family Hypopomidae; genus Brachyhypopomus; species Brachyhypopomus gauderio. The sequence continues at coordinate 6,762,654 of NC_135221.1, read as the reverse complement.
AGGAGGCAGGGTCTGAGTAAGTGTGAGGTAATGGCAAGACTGGGGAGGTGTGGGAAGGAGCAGAGCCGGAGTGATCAGAGCGAGGGCTGTTTGACTGTGGCGTGAGCGTCGAATGGGAGTCTGAAAGGGTAACTTGTAGACGGTGCTGCTGGGAAATGTAGTCCGTTTCCACACCGCCGCCTCCTGACCATGGGTTTGATGCCGCCGAGCTTGAGTACAAACTAGGCCGATCAGCTCCGTATGTCATATGAACAGAGGTACGAGAGGAGCGAGGTGTGGGAGCATTGCACGGGGACGCTGACCCTTCACCTCTCTCCCTCTCGTTCCGGAAGCACTCCGCATCTAGCTCCACGCCCTCCTCCATCAGTCCTACCACCACTGACCTGGGCAGCCCAGACACACGCGAGATCTCGCACACCACTGGCGAGTCCTCACTGAGTTTTGCGGGACTTTCAGAGGCTTTTGAAGGGGGACAGCCTTCCGCGTCCTCCCGAGGAGCCCCGCTCCAGTCCAGTGACTTGGAGAAGTTGAGAGGACAAAAGGTCTTTCCGGTGATCTCCAGTGACCCGCGATGGCTGACTGTGGACGGGCAGGTGGAGATCCTTGGCCTGCTCCTCCAGTTCGGAGTGTTGGTGACCGTGTTTGAAGATGAAGAAGGGGAGGCGGTCGGAGTGATCACGTTGGTGCTAAGATGTCCGCAGGACCCAGACACCTGCTCTTTTAGGTTTTTAGCATCGAAATTCAGCGTTTTATTCAGGTTTGGATTTAGGTTCAAATTTAAGTTGAGATGAAAGCTAATGTTGAAATCCTCCCCAGTGACGGACGGCAAGTTTCCCAGATTGATAGAGTTCCGATTAGCTTTCTTACTAGCGTTACTCAGACTAACTCTGGCAGAGTTGCCCAACAATGACTTGCAGGGTGTTGCACTGCCCCCTGTCAGGCTGGAGGAGGAAGCGCTCCTTGGGTGGCCTCCATCAAGGCTTAGGCCTGCAGCCATCTTTAGAGAAGCCCGACTGGACATCTCGGTGGCCACCCTGCTGTGGTACTGGTGGACTAATTTGGTTATGTACTGCTCCAACTGAGTGAGAGATGGAGAAGGTGGAGGCTGCGTCCTGACGGAGGTCTGTCCGGGTTCCGTCTCCTCAGACTGGTGTCCCTCTGGACTGGGCGAGCGGCGGATGGGGGACGGGTCCCGGCAGGACGTGAATAAAGGACTCTGCAGGGCCACGGCGTGGAGGGGACTGGGGTAAGGGTACACCTCTTTTGTTTTCCGAGACACCAGGTCAGAGCAGAATTTGGGGTCCAACTGAAGCTGTGTATTGGTGGTGGGTGTGGAAGACACAGTCCCCTTCTGTGCTGGTCCCAGGCTAGAGCAGATGCCAGTCAGAAACATAAGACCATCGATTTCTAGTTCACCTGTTCATAAAGGATTGAAGAGACCAAGTTATACATTTATCAATCGGAAAATGAAAGTAGTATTTATCAGCAAGGTCAGACATAGCACCTTGGGGCACACAGCATTTAATGTATTGATATTAGCAGTGATTAATAAATTGCCTCCTACCAGTGGAAGCAGGCCGCCTCTCTGCTTTTTGGACCATTCCCTCTGACGTCTGTGCATTCAGCTGGTCTGCCTCCCTCCACGGAGTGGTGCTATGGTCCAGTGAGAGAGGCCTGCAGGTTCCCCCCACCTTAACAGGCCCTCCAGGGGCGGCCTCACTGGCCACTGAGTAACAGGAGTCTGACAGAGAGCTCCCGCTGACAGAGTAAAAACCTGAAGAAAGGAGAGCAGAAAGAGAGGGGGAGGGTTTTTTGAACATAGATCAAACAAAAGAGCGCTTTCATGAACGTCTGAGGAGAGGCATTAAAGAAAAAGCAAAAAGTTCAGGTTAATGTTTGCCAAAGGCTCAACAGGATATTCAACCAGAAATATAAGATTTAAGTGGAAAGTAAACAGTGAATGCATTCTTTTCAAGTAGCTACAAAAATATAAACCTATGAGTTGATTTATTACCGTTTTTGTATCGACCTAATTTCATGGGACAAGTAGTTTTACATGGGACAAATAGAATTATTGTAGCATTACCCAACTGAATACCCAACTGAATAAACATATTTTAACCAAAGTTCTTTATTTATGTGTGAAATTTCTGAACAAAGGAATACCAGAAAGCACCAGGTGTGGACAAGTAATCCTCAATAAATAATCAATCAAGAGGAACAGAACGGTGGAACAAAGTCCATCAGCAAATCCTCACAAGGAAGGGAGTGGTCTTTGAAGAACCTACCCTTATGCATTCATGGGGGATACTTCACAGACTATGAGGGTGCAGGGAGCCATTTTCAAAGAACATTTTAAAACACTTTTTCCCTCCCACAGAAGCTTCCTCAGACAAATGGGCCTCCTTTTATTTCTTTGAAACCCTTGAAGTTCAGCATGTACTGCGTTACCTGAGCTAGGTCTGGAGTCGCAGTCCAGAGGACTGCCGCTGACAGGTTCTGGAGTGGGAGGCGAGAGAAGTTCGGATGGGACGTCCCAGGAGAGAGTGGACCAGCGTGAGGCCATGCCCTCTCCTACCCCGGGGACAGGTGGCACAATGTCTGCGGCTGGAGGAACCTGGGATGAGGAGCCAGAAAGCAAATGGGCACAGCAGTGCACGTTTAAACAGGTCGGGCAGTAATTACAGGGTGCACATCAGAGATGCTTATGTTTACAAAGCAGTGATCCAAAATAGTTCTCCAGGGGCATGTCATTAACTCCTTACTGTAACTGGATGTAGTGTGTGCACTGACTACACTGCATCTGCCACCTCTGAGGCCTCTTATTGGGAGTGCTGTCAATCCGTTATTTTACAGGTCAGCCTTCCTTCAACAAAGGATCTTCCAGACGTCATTTAAATGCTCTCTCTCAGACTACAGACTTTTGTCTACATCCCCATTAGCTCCGATCAATCCTCTTCTCCTCTGTTCTGACTTTTACACACACAATGCAGGTGACTCATGGCAAACTTGGGGGATGGGGAAGTTCGTAACGAAAGAATGGCGAGGGAGAGACAGATGACGAAACAAAGAAGAGTGGAGGAGAGGAAGGGGAGTGGGGGGTGAGGGGGGTTTGAAGAAACTTTGACCAGGCTTATCTGTGCTCCAGCAGATTACCCATAATTCCCTTCTGCCACCAAAAATATACAGGAGGAAAAACACAGAAAAGAATGAGCGTGAGAAAAATAGAGAGGGAGAGGAAGAGAGAGAGCAGCGGAGAGATGAAGGTTAAAGAATCAGTGAGGGGGTACAGATAGAGATTGATGGCAAGGAAAGAGAGAGTGAGTCAGTGGGAGAGAGAAAGAAAGTAAGAAAGCGGGGGATGGGTTGCCTAGTGAGAGAAACAGCATGAAGGAGGCATTTTAAACCCCCAGCACACACACACACAAACTTGCACACAACACTCCTGGATATGACTACCACCCCCACTTCAGTTCAGAGTACTGTTGAGCTCTCCTGCTATCTCTCCCTCTCTCTCTCTCTCTCTCTCTCTCTCTCTCTCTCTCTCTCTCTCTCTCTCTCCCCCTCCCTCTGTCCTTCTCTCTCTCCCTCACTTCGCCCACACAACCAATTCAGCAGCAATATTTAACTCCGTCTCAGCTGGAATATTCCTTCTCTGACAGAATATACTGTGGTTTTCTTTCATAAAACTTGATATACACATGTAACATGTATAGAGTACTCCTGGGAATTGTTGTGTATACCAAACACTTTAAAATCATATTCTAATAAATAAAAAATAAAAGCATGTATATCCACCCACCTACATAACACACACACGCACACTCACACAAAAAGAAAATGAAACACATTACAGCATCCTAGTATGTATGAAATACATTTGATAATGCACATGTGTGCATTATTAACGTATGAAGTTACGTTTTATTTGATTACATGAGGAGACCAGGTCAGGGGATAAGCAGAACGCGCCTGTCTCGGAGGAACCTGATAGGGTCTTTAGAGCGCCGTCACGGGAGAGTTGGCCCTCGTCCAGATACCAGTCAATCCACTAATGAGCAGTCAGGCACACCGGAAGAGGTTAATGATGCAGATGGACAAAAAATCAGAATAAGTAGGTGTTTCCTCAGTGTGATCTCTCCTATTAGAGCATGCACGGATACACTCATATTACTGACACAGGATGTCCCTGATTAGTCCCCATGTCCCCCACACTGAACCCATTCAGGGTTAAACCAGCACCTACATGCACTGCTCTCAACCTCCATCCCTCCATCCTTTCATCTCCCTGTCCAGCAGCCACTTTTTCTGACACTCCCTCTGTGGCTAGCAGCAAAGAGGTGATATCTGTGACGCGGGAAGCGGAATCATTTCAACATGTGCTGTTTATGCAAATGGAGGACGCGTTGGCGGAAATGCAACAAACAGAGCCCTATGATGACTAACACATTTGGTTTCATATTATATTACTGTAACTCGTAGCTACACACTGTTTTAACTATATTAGTCAATCTGGTCTGAGTATTTTTTTTTTAACAGAGCCTTTAGATCATGAGCTCATACATGTGTTCTTAGAGACAATACATACAAATGGCTGTTTATGCCTCTGGCATGTTAGCTGTGTGATGTTTGAGCGTCCAAATCAAGTTGTTAATCCCTAAACAAAGTACAATGTGACAGATACAGGATCATTCTGGATGCAAGCTTGGATGTTTCTGCTGTGGCCTGAGCTGTAACAAGAACTGTGAGGGAAAATATACATTTCCTTATACAACAGAAACTCTGTTCAGAGGAGTGTTCGGACTGTGTGGTGTGTGCTGTGCGCTTCTCTGCGACATCTGTTTCATTTACACAGCGTCTCATCTCATTACACTGGCACAAACCAACCTTAACCCCATTGTCAATTCAAAGAAGCACTTCCCCCCCAGTCTTCTCCCCTTACACGCACATGCTCACCATACCTGGAAAAGACCTACAACTCCACTGAAAGACCATTTATACCTGGACAAGAGCTCACCTTTCCACATCAGCTGACTAGAACATTCAAGTTTCCATAATACCCCTATCCTCAGCACCTGACCACACATAAACAAACAAACAAACCCTGATCATGCGTTGGCTTCCGACACCCACCTCTTAGGACATTTCATTTTTATGGTGGTAAAATCAACACATACTGTGGCCCAATACACCATTACTCAACCACGGCACGTTATGGATGTGGGACTGGTGGACAAGGCGTGTGCGAGCTTTAAAATGTAAATAGCGGCGCCCTGACCAGGTCACAGTGTAATTCGTTGATTGACGTCATGGTCACCAATAGGTTTGTTAAATGACGCAATATATCGGCGTTGCGCGTGCCTGTGTTTGAGTATTACGAGAGAACACCACGTTCCATCCGCGATCCATAACCCGCGTCCCTGCTGACCTGTTGCCTGCGGGATGTTGCGGCACCGTCGTCGGCAGCGCTCTCGAGGTTCGCCTCCTCCTGTTGAGCGGCGACGTCCACGACGTTCCCCGTCTCGTCCAGCACCGCATCAATCAGCTCCAGCTGCCGCTCTCGCAGAAGGTCCAGCTCCATGATCCCGGCCAGCGTGGCTTTCAGCCGCTCTCCAATGCGAACCCGCTCGCTGCCCGACCACAGCGAATTCACGCAGCTCCGTCGTCCCGTCATCGTGCGAGCAACCCGCCGCCTGGTGAACGAGACGCTCGTGCGGACTCGCTCGTGCGCGAAGCCCAGTGCACCAACTGTCAATGCCGCAGCGATGTTACGGGGTTATAATCCACGGCAGTGCACACATTGTATTTGTGCACAGCTATTTTAAAATGCAGAGTCCGTGACTAATTGTCTTCTAGATCCAGGGAAACGCATATGACGGACGCTCCTTAGCTAACTTAAGTGCTAACTTTGGCATTCATGCCCTGTAAGAAATGTAAGAATGGCACCTACAGCGTATCATTCCTGGATCTACGCGCAAACCTCAAATTCTCTGGGAGTCCGAGCGACCGTCTCCAATCACACCGCGTCTAAACATCCAGAGGTTGTCCTACCTCGTCAGCCACCACATTCCTCTTCATAATTCCGATTCCGGAGGTTCAATTATGCAAAAAAACCCATTTGCCCACTGCAAACGGTGAGAGGTGGGGAAAGGAGTTTGTAGGTGGGGCAAAATGCGAGGGCTCGGTCCAGATTGGCTGGGGAAGTTTTCGAATAGAACAGACGCATCGTAAAAACAATACTGTGTTTGCAAAGGGCATGCGCAACATACTTCATTTAGTAATACAGCCTATGCCGTATTACTTACTGATCCCCACAGAAGGGTTACATGGCCAACACTGGTCCAGCTATTTTGAATGCCTGCTGCGTTTGTGCCTCGCGCTCCGTGACACGTGTAGCATGGGGAGAAAGTGCACTGGCCGTCCTCAAACGCCAGGTGGCGCTCACAGCCTTCATACTGGCTGATTTGTGGTCTTTTCAATGATGTCATGGAAACGGTCCAGGGTTTATAACCTTTGTTAAACCAGGATATAAACGGGCTTGTACTGTGAGTATAGTTCACTCCCTCTGACGTGGATTGAGGATGTAATTTCGCTTAGTTCATGTTTATCCGCAAGCTCAACTTGAGTAAGCCATATTCTAGCCGTCACTCTTTAAATAATAGAAATCATGTAGTTTGGCACGCTAAGTATTTCGGTGTGCATATATGAGAAGGCTTGATGATCGTTTTTTCAGCATCAAAATTAAGGATCTGTCGTTTCCACTGGCAGTGTTATAATGCACATTGCGTTAACCTGTTTGCATTTGTTGCTATGACTACAATCATTAGGAAACTCAAAGAAAAAGAACTTCTACATTCTTTAAACTTTTGAACCCAGTGAAATGTCGTGATTTATACATCTACTTTTTCCTAGCATAAACTGTTTCCTGTCCAAGAACTTCAGAAACACTTTGCTTGCACAGCTGATAAAAGACTTCTGCCCTGTTTCTTTAATTTAAAATTCCTTGTACGAGGGCACAGTATAAAATAGAAATCACGGAAGTTTGGCCTTGCCTATAGAAACTAAGTGAAAGAGACATGCATAAATCATGTGACAGTTGACCGTCCCAATTTCTCCTTATTTATTTAAAATACCAGGGGCATGGTCCGAGGGCTTCTGGATCATGAAAACAACTTCTTGCATTATTTAACATACAATATGTTGCTATCCAACTGAACGTTGTCGTGGTGTACGTGAGTAACTGGATGTACTCTGGCATGAAGCTCACAAAAATGTCTGGACGTGTGAATGTCCTCTTGCTCTGCGCTGATTGGCTGGGAGGAGATACGAAGGGCAGCTGTGGTTTGGGGGAGGGCGACGCTGCGTTTGTAGTGTATCTTCAAATTGGACAGTCATGGCGAGTATTTTAAGTTGTAAGCACATTTACATCTATTATAGTAGTGATTTCTCCTCCCCCTTTCACACCTCACTTACTTGGCCATTATAAAATGGACCCGCGCCGTCAGGCGAGCGGGTCTGAGTACTCTATTGCCCCCGGGGGACGACCCAGTCAACCCAGTTTACCGGTGATCATAGTCTCTCCGCCCCATCGCCCCAAGCCGACATGCCTCCCTTTGAAAAATCCATGGAGTTGATGCCTTTTAAGCAAAGGAAGTGTCTAGGTAAGTTGCAGCCTTAGATTTTGTTTAAAATTGCGATTTTGCTATATCGAGTGATGGATATGCAACTGCATGTGATATGTTTATACTTGATATAATTCATTGGGTAAATTTCTGTACTCTTAATACTCACATACACTGCAGGCTTTAATTGTTCTTTGGCCTTAATTTCTAAATGTAGCAACAAGAAAAGATGAAGTCTTTACGATTCGGTCCAAGTTCCCCAACAAATTACCGGTAGAGTGTTTTGCTGTCTTTGTTGCACACCCAAATGTATATACATTTTTAGATACACAGACACACAACCTAAGTTTGGCTTCATCTCTTTGTTCTTAAACACAGGTCATTGTCGAGAGATACCTTCAGGAGAAACAACTTCCTCTACTGGACAAAACAAAATTCTTGGTTCCCCAAGAGCTCACAATGGGCCAGTTTCTGTGTCTGCTCAGGTGAGTGCAGTCCAAGTCTTTTCTGACTGTCTCTGTATGTCTGCGTGTGTTTGTACAAGAATGAATGTTTGCTGCATGTAAGTGTATATGTGTGTGTGAGTGTATGTGTCATAGAACTCAGATATGGATGTCAATATTATTTTGCAAGTGTCAAGTTGCACTGTTGTCAGCTACTGTATACCATGCACTGTATTATAAGCCACTGTGAGGCTGAATTCCTTGTACATGGCCAAAATGCCTGATTCTAACTCTGAAACAAGTTTATATATTATGTTGACTTTGACATGCTATAATCTGCCCACATATTTATGGCTGGTGTTTTGTATACAGTACATAAAACCTGTGTATGCAGTGACTGTGTTTACTCTTATGTAATGATCCAATAAATCTTTCTGGGATCCTGCTGTTCACATCACGCCATAATTGCTTAGTGGTTATATAAACACCAACCAAACACAGAAGCATGTTTTCTACAGTTTGTTTATGCTCTTTATTCAATGTATTACTTTTAAAAATAGTAGGATAAGTATGCTCAGTGATTAAATGTGTTACCCAGCATGACTGGTGTATCATCCCTCTCATTTTCTCTCAGGAGTAAAATAGCTTTGGAGGCAACTCAGGCTCTCTACCTGCTGATCTCTGGGAGGAACATGTGCAACATGGCGGCCAGCATGTCGGAGGTCTACGCTCAGCACAGGGACCCAGATGGCTTCCTCTACATGAACTATGCCTCCCAGGACATGTTTGGCTGAGGCCGGCCCCCCCCCCCAACATCTCCTTAGAGACCACTGGACAGATTGCCGTCACACCAAGCTCCTCCACCTTCATCGTTCACTGCCATTGCTAGAGACCTTCAAAAAACGATCGCCTGTTCGCCCCTGTTGTTTTATGATTTGTGGGAGGTTTCTATGAAGGAGAAACGGGCCAACACGCCCCTCATCAGAAGTTAACATGAGGTGCAACACAAACTGTGCCACTGTGAGCACACATGGTGAAGACACGGCCATCTGAGTGCCATTCTGAATTTGTGGGACAATGGTGGAACACAGGGGATGTCCTGGGATTCTGGATGTGTAAGACCACTACAGGAAGACAGACAAAGGAAGAGGGCTGAAGTCTGGGTGATGGAGCCTTTTTCTTTTGTTATGTAGTTGCTTTTACTCTCTTGACTCCTGGAAACGGCTCTGGAGTGTATGAGCCATTATGAGTTTAATTTCCGAAAACAAAAATGTTTACAGAGTCCAGCAGTTATGCTCTACCTCAACTGTTCATGGGAATGTAAAAAATAAATAAATGTTTTGACCATTTACCTAACTGTCTGTATGATCTTTACAAAGTATTTGGATTGGGGTCTCACAAAGTTTCTTAATAGTTTATAAAACCAGTCATATAATCTGTTTGTGGGGGCCAGACTATGAATGTTTGAGACGTAAATACCCCAATGTCTTTTCTTGAAAGTTTCAAAAAGGGAAATTCACTCCTCTCTATCAAAAGTCCATCTGTAATTAGCCCACATGGAAAGGCTCCAGAGTCTGAAGCATATCTCTGCCAGCCAAAAGACTCTTCAATATCGCACCTCTACGATAGATCTAGCGCACTCCTACATACACACGCCTTATGTAATCTGTCCTTGAGTCACGGTGCCGGCTGGCTGACGGTGCGTTTATGTGCAGGTGTGATGTTACTCTGTAAAGAAACGAGGAGTTTAACGGCAGCCCAATCATGCTGCAAGTCTCATTTGCATTCCCTTCATCACTTGGCACATGGCTGGGAATTCTAGCACCCCACAGCAGTGTTCTAGTATCACAGTGTGTGAATCTAATAATGGCCAGGAGAATGGTGGGGTCAGTGAAGGCCTTCTTTAATAGAACATGCTATGTCAAGGTGAAAATAAGACAACTGTGTTTCATCTCAATCACCAAGAGTGCTTTGAAAGTGTGCACAGAGAGGGTGGAGGCTAGAGTCTGATATAGCATAGCATTCACATGCTACTTGTAGCATCTTAACGAAACAAATATAAGAATGGTATGGCATGGGCTAAGTGTTGGGACAGCCTTGCTGCTCAGAGTTCACCTAGCCAAATGTTCCTGCTATTCCAGCAAACTTCTCAAATGCTCTGTGGTATTTCTGTTTTGCATGGCTACTCAAATAGCCTTCAGCTCCAACTTTCCAGGCGTTGTTTTTAACTTGACTGTCTTCCAGGAGACACTGGAAGTTCATACTCTGATAGTTTATACAGTGATAGTTCATCCTCACAGAAACTGGAAATTTCCATGAAGATATAGGATGCAAAACTTGACTCTGACTGGGTAAATGACCAGAGGTGAGAGACGCTAAGCTGGGGTTGGGGTTAGACTCGTGTTTTAGCACCAGGGCAGATGCCAAATGTGGTGCTGTTGTCAACAATTTATCTGTAGTTGAGAACTGAGTACTGAATTAAAATTGGCTTTACAACTTTGGCAGGTTCAGCAGGTTTAGGTCAGTGTGACAAAAATACAGTCTTCATAGTGCCACCACCTGGCCAGTATGTAAAATATCTATATGATAGCTTGGGGGAAATGTTTTTAAAAGATAATGGAAGAGGGGGAAACGCAGTGAGACTCCAATGTGATGATGTATTGCATTTCAGGGAGAGGCCTCTTTCTAACAGGCAGTATAACAAAAACACCCCTCAAAACCCAATCTGCCCAAGCCTCAGCAGCCCAGAGAGGGTACAGTTACAGTCAGACACAGAGTTCTTCTGCGGGGTATTGTTTCAGTTGAACACAGTGTTCTTGTGCTGCCAAAGACAGAGTGCACTACAAGCACTGGGTGAGATTATCTTACATTTGCAGAGTAACATTTAAACATGCCTGCACATGAGAATCAATATCACAGACATATGGGGGGAGGGAGTTGCTTGTGTCAGTAGACATCTTAGCTACTGAAATTCTGCAAAACTGATAGAAAGCAGGCAAACGCCTGGCAGTCCGTGACAAAAGGCTCCACAGATGCTTACGTGGTCTGTGTGAAGTGGTGGACATGGCTGTGTCCTGCTGTGTTGTGTTCAAGGAATTAACATTCAGGGAGGGGTGAGTTGCTGAAGCACTGGATGCGATGACCTTAATAGTTAAAATCACATTGGTAGTATGTGCACCAGCTTTGTCTCTGGCCGCAGTATTCTGTGTGGATTCCCAATAATAGCACTTTGTGGAATACTGTAGAAAACCAGTTTTTATACAACAAAAAGTATTGCCACAATCGAGCAATCCGAAATGACTCAGGGAGGCAATTTAACATGAACTTTTCATTAACAGATATTTTTATTTTTCATTAGATTAACATCAGCGTATGAAGATTTAAAGGAGAAACTAAATCCGAACCCCTCTGAAGACACTGGAAACTCTGTAATGACTAAGAAGGTACATAAAAAAAAGAATTTTTTATGTCCAATTTCAAAAATATAAAAATACAGATTTTTAGAGAAGAATAAGTTAGGTTTACAAGAATAGGGATATATTTTAGAATAAGATGTATTAATGGTTCACATTGAGTTTTCCACAAGTTGTTCCTAAAAATGCACAGCAGCAGTTCCTCCTGCTTCTTCCTCCCCCACAATCGTTGTAGATCATCAACCACAAGTCCTTTTGTGCATTCTTGTTTTGAACAACCCTCTAAAAATGGCATTGCAGTTTCCACAAATATCCAATCCTAAGAATCTCTCTCTGGCACTGACTCAGTATTGGACTTGGTTCTTGGAGCTTAGCTTTTCAGTTCAGTCATCAGAACTCTAGAACTACCCTAGATATTCAATCAGGCATATTCCAGAGCACATACACTAACCCAGTTGGGTGCTTGATGATTAGTTAAACATATAACCAAGTCTGATTACTCTACTCAATTTGCTTTAATAAATAATCATGGAAAAAAATAGAACAGAATAGCGGTAATGAAAAATGGCAGAAAATCTGTTCCGAAAAAAAAAAAAAAACAGTACAAAACCTCACTGTTGCTTATGAGCAACTACAGTTATCTGAAAGGCTCTGAAAAAGACTGTACATTTAACAATGAAGGAGTTGATGTGATATGTGAGTAAAGTCTCGGAACAAATCTCTGGAATGGCTGGGAAGGTCGAAGTCTGAGAGGCGTAGCTGCATATCTGGAGGAACATCTCACTCATGGTTTTGTTCCCGCTTGGAGGGAGGGATCAGATGAGGAGGCAGCTTGGCGGGAAGCTCATAGCCCTCCAGCTTGACTTTGATCAGATGGTTGGCCAGGGCAAACTCTTCATCATCCAGGAAGCCATCCTTGTCGACGTCGGACAGCGTCCAGATCTTTCCCAGCACAGTGTTGGGCAGCTTGGACTTCACCATCTCCTTCTTGGCGGCTGCACCCGATACCTTGCCGTTGATGGGGGAGAGCGTGTAGAAGATCTCGTCGTAGCTGGGTTTGTCCTTGGCCACCACCCACTCAAGCTCGTCGATGCCCTCGCCGGCACCTTCACCGTAGCCGTGGCCGAACGGGCCGTTCATGGTGCCATCGAAGGCTCCGCCCTTCACCATCTGGTCGGGCATGGCCGCCTCCTCTTGCCGCACGAGTGTCATGAGGCGTGCAATGTCGTTAGCCAGCATGTCCTCCACAGCCTCCAGCAGTTTGGGCTTCATGACGGGGAACTTCGCAAAGTCTTGGCCTGCCAGGAGTTCCTGAGAAAGGGGAGAAAAAAAACTTTTTTAGCAAGAAACAAGAAACTTTAAATTTCCTCAATACTGTTGAAAGTGACAGAAAGGTCAATTCTTAGCTTAAGTAATTTTACAAACAAATAACGTTATCATTTGTCCCAGCACTGGTAAATGCTTCAGTAAGTTTTCAAAGCTGCGTTTCCATTTGAGCAGCTCCCGGTACTACATCAGCTTTTTTAGTTGTTAATCTCCAGCCTTGAAAATTCATACCTGCATCTTCTTGAGGTTGGGAAAATCGCCAGGCGAGATGTTGTGCTCTTTCTCTACTTTCTCATAGATGGCACCCAGGTTGGCGATAAGTTCTTTCTTCTTGGAGTCTTTCCCAAACATGCTGGGCATCTCTTTCTTCAGTGAGGTGATTATGTATGCATGAACCTAGGGTGAACATCAGCAACAGGCAAAGTTACATCCCATTTCCTGGGTACTGTGTCAAGACTCAAGTGGATAGAGTGACCAGTAGGTTCCAAAATCCCCTGTCGCAGATGTTCTTACCTTGGCGAGACGTGCCCTCTTGATCAGATCGTTCAGCTTTCTCAGCGCGGCATTCCGAGGAAGACTCTGAATGTCTCGAAAAAGGTCCTGTTCCTCGGCTTCAAACAGCTTCCTGTTATCTGGGATCAGGAGAGGCTGTGCCCAGAACGAGCCGATGTAGACCCGCACCACCTCGGGCGTGTTGATGATCTTCCCGAGCGACCACATGAGGGCGCCGTACACCCTCATCAGCTGCTGCGTGCTGATCTGGTCCGCTTTGTTCAGCACCACGCGCATCTTGTCCTCGTGGTTCTTCAGGGCCTTGATCACCTCGGAGAACTCGTCAGAGATGTCCAGCTTATGGGCGTCGAACAGCAGGATGATGCGGTCCACACGCTCGGCAAACCACTCCAGCACTGCAGCAAAGTCATAGCCTGCAGGAACCCAGGAAGGAAAGAGTCAACTGTGCACTACAGCAACAGTGCAGATGACGATGCTTTAAGGATAAAGGCCAAAAGCGATCTTGAATAAGCACGCTGACAAATTTCTGCTGGCTTTCAGGTTTAAGCTGGCTTTGAGCGTGAGCAAACGTCTCATACAGACGTTCAAAGCGAGCAGCAGAGATACAGAGAGAGCTGGAGAAGCAAGGCACCACGCCAGTGAATAGTTCAGAAGAGTCAAGATCACACGAGTTAAGAACATTATAGTAAATTATAATAAAGAAAACAATGCAGCCTGTGTTTCCCAGTGACAGGAAGCCACCAGGGCTGAAGGCGAAGCCATGGGGGAGAGGGGGGAGGAGACTGATGGAAGAATCATGGTTTTGATTAGGAGCGCCGTCATCTGATCTGAGAAGACTGCAGCTGGTCTTCAACGCCAAGCACACAGCCACGTAGACAAAGTGGCTCGGTTTGCTGTGAGTGTCAGCATGTGTGTGTTTGTGTTTCTCTGCGTGTGCACGAGTATGTGTGTGTGCACGCATGCATGTGTGACTGTGCACGTTGCACAAGAATACTACACTGGAAACACACCAAAAGGCTTCTTTGCACATTATGAATCACTAGAAGAAAAAGACGGAATCCTTGCATTCCAAATATAAGATTAAACATGTTCTAACCTCAAATGGCAAATGAGAAATTCTGCTTGGTGGTTCAATATACGGGTAATAAATTTGCAATTCCAACGCATGAAAATCAAGACTAGGGAGAGACAGAGGGAAAAAAAGACTAGCTTGGCAGGACAATGAGAGTCAGTCACAAATACAGAAAGAGAAAGGAGGTTTAACCCAAGAGGGGGCGTGAGAGGGTCTCGGGGAGGGCAGAGCTATACTCTTGACTCTATGAACTTTTGACATTTGAAGTACATCTCCAAATTCAACCCCAAAAGTTCCATTATAATGTGATGCATGTGAATTTGCTTTGGAGAACAAAACTGACGACACATTACACAGATTTGTCATGCATATAATATTTACCTTTATACACTATTCAGATTTTAGAGGTGTTCTTTAACTCAAGTGGATATTAAAACTCCTGCAAACTTAAACGGACATCATGCAATATCTCACTTTCTTTTACGCCATTCTAGAATATTGTCATTTTCACTATATGGTTATATAAAACTCGCTTTAGGAAGAGTGTATGTTCTATGGCAGCTAATCCACCATGTCATTGTAAGCAACCAGACAGACAACTACAGTTATAACTCAAAACGCCATGTCATCAACAGCTTGCTGATATTAGTCACAATCACAGGAAGTTGAGAGAGAGAGAGAGAGAGAGAGAGAGAGAGGGAGCGTTATGATGAATGAATAAACCAAAGTCATCCAGTCAAAGGTGAGATGCGACATGTCAGAACATCCGCACCTGACAACAAACATAAACAAAGGCCCGAGTCAGAGGGGACGACACACCCTGGACTCACTCAGCATGTACTGCACACAGCTGCCTCAGCTGCTGTCTGGTGGAGGCCTGGGGCAGCTCGGGGTGCTCTACCCCCAGCCCTACGCGTTCGCACGCACACACGCACCGCCCTAAAGGTCTTCACACAGCTCTGCAGACATTTCTCATTATTATACTCCATGACATCTGCTAGCACCTGGTAAGTCAAAGGTTCAAACAATGACAGGGTTGCCAACATTCCTGAAGTGTGTGGCAAAGAAACCTATGACCGTACAAATCAACAGTCACTTAGCAGGTGTCTACAGCATGATCAGTTGAAAATATTTAATGAATGACTTCATTAGTGCAAAACATTAGTGCAAGACAAACTGCAAATAAGGTTTTGCATCAAATTCAGAAAGAGGCATTTGTGGCTGGAGATCAGTAGAAAATAACACAAATAACCAGTGTTTGTAAAGTGCACACATTTGTTGTGTTATATTTGACTGTAGGTATATAGCGAAAGGAAGGATGTGTATGCATGAAGACCTCTCTACCTGTGCTATTATGGCAGTTCTGAGCACTGTGGGCATAAAGACCTGTCTAACTGTGCCCTGTTGCTGCAGTATATTGGGCAACTGAAACAAACACAGACCTAACTTTCACCTCTCTCATTATATTCGGGTTTCTTACATTTACAAATTGTCTCAAATAAAAATTCAGTGTTTCCAGCACTGAATCGAAGGCACCCGCTACAGTGTGATCGTGTGAACAGCAGGTTTCAGGGCTTGTGTGTTCCGCTCTGTTTTCGGCACCACTTCCTCTTTTTTTTTATTTTTTTTTTATAAAAGCACTTTACTTTTTTCTTAGCAGGTAAACATGGCAAGTGTTGCAGAGAAAAGATTGATTTGCCTTGAGTGCTCTTCACTAGCAACTGACGTTGAAGGAGAGATCAGATAAGGATCAGATAAGGCTAGAGAGGTAGACAGAGAAGCCGTGAGAGACATGAGGGAGAGGGGGGACATGAGGGAGAGTGGGGACATGAGGGAGAGTGGGGACATGAGGGAGAGTGGGGACATGAGGGAGAGTGGGGACATGAGGGAGAGTGGGGACATGAGGGAGAGTGGGGACATGAGGGAGAGGGGGGACATGAGGGAGAGTGGGGACATGAGGGAGAGTGGGGACATGAGGGAGAGGGGGGACATGAGGGAGAGTGGGGACATGAGGGAGAGCAGGGACATGAGGGAGAGTGGGGACATGAGGGAGAGTGGGGACATGAGGGAGAGTGGGGACATGAGGGAGAGGGGGGACATGAGGGAGAGTGGGGACATGAGGGAGAGCAGGGACATGAGGGAGAGTGGGGACATGAGGGAGAGTGGGGACATGAGGGAGAGTGGGCTGACCTCGACTGATCCTCTGTTTCTCTCCCGACAGGATGCCTGGAGTATCAATGATACTGATGCTCTCTAGAACAGGATTCTTCAGTTGGGCACACACAAATCTGCAGGAAAGGGGAGGCGGAGACAGAGAGAGAGAGAGAGAGAGAGACAGACAGACAGAGAGAGAGAGAGAGAGAGAGAATGTATAAAACAGGTTTGGTTAGGCTGTGAAGATTAGGCTCATATCTCATGTGACTGTATAAACACAATGACAGCTGAAGCGAATCTTCACGCATTGATAACATTTTACAGCATGACCCTGTGAAAGCGATGTGCACCATGTGGATGTACCTGGGAACAATTCACCAACAACTATTTCCTCAGGAAATTCAACCAGGAAATCACCAAAACTCAGAAAGTTCTGTGGGTATAACAAACCACATGTATGGTCCAAACAAACCACAGGTCCAATTCTGTAGATCAAATGTCATATTACTATCCTACCCAGTATGTTTTTCTCATGTTCCATTGAACAAACCAGGAAAAAACAAAACAAAAACAAAGGGAGAAACAGACAGAATAATGCCAAAAGGACTCTGGTCTTGTTA
This sequence comes from Brachyhypopomus gauderio, assembly GCF_052324685.1. Lineage (NCBI taxonomy): Eukaryota > Metazoa > Chordata > Actinopteri > Gymnotiformes > Hypopomidae > Brachyhypopomus > Brachyhypopomus gauderio. Next base: position 6,745,491 of record NC_135221.1, on the reverse strand, counting down.
CACACAGGAAGTGACCGTTACAATTCAACTTTTCGTCCTTTCACTGCCATGTTCTTGTTCTTTCTTTCTTTCTTTCTCTTCTTCATATCTCTCTGGCTCAGTCCTCTTCATGTCTGCTCTTGCTATTTCCCCCTGAGACGCCACTCATTTGGAACTAATACTTAAACCATACGTGATCTCGGCCACAAGACCCGAGTCTCCAGACATTCTTAGTGGAATCACAGTCAAGGTAATTTTCCTGCACAGGAAACAGAACTACGGCACTGAGCTCTGTGGCACGATTACTTCATTCAGAAATACCCATGTGTGGTAAAATATACAGGACAAGGTCAAATATGACGTCCAGATCTACTACTAATCCACTAGCTGGCTACCACTAATCTTCAATTACTCCAGATGAGTAATTTACAATCATGTGTTTTATACAGTCATTGTGTGTGCGTGTGAGAGTGAGAGTGCTATAATGTATGAACAGGAGGTCACAGTGTTCATTACAACGGCCCGCGAGCTCATATTTAACCATGCTTCCAACGTAAGACAAAGGTCACAGAGAGAAAGGAGAGAACAATAGGAAGATTCACCCATACAATGACTAAGCATCAATCAGAAGACAAAAAGATGAGATCCACAAAGTGCAGGCTTACTAATCTACTTCCCATTTCCGAAACGGCACCTCGTTTCATTCCGTTTTGTGAAACAGGCTGCTCTGGAGGGGCTTCCCCTGCCTCTCTGTGTTTTCCTGCTACGTACTGACAAGGTCAGGCAAAGAGAAAGTTCAGTACTTTCAAAAGGAACCAATTACTAGCTGAAGGATTGTTTTGCCTGAGAAAATACAGTTTCAGCACATCCACTTTTAAATTCTTACCAGAAATGACTATTATTTGCAGGGTCATTTCCCCCAAATGTATTTGCCCTGTCAAACCAACGGTCACTACGGATAAGACAAATTACTGGTACAATGAACAAGCAGAAGTGGTTACTTGTCATATTTGAGAGAAAGAAGTGCCATCTGAGTAAAAAAAAAATGCCAGGCTGCCTTTTTTTTGTGAAATATCAAAAACTCTTATGAGGAAATGAACACGGGAGCCTCTTGTGCTTTACGCTATTCCGTCATTGCTTCTGTGATTTTCAGTGAGGGCGCTAAAGGAACTTTTTTTCTGCCTGGTCAATATACACTTTTTAATCCAAAGCTAGAGATGACAGAGTAATCGCTATAATCCTCTTGTGTGGCAAATCCTTTTGATTAGATAAACACCTCAACATAAAATACCCGGGCAGTGCTTTACTTTGGCCACACACCTGCTGAGCATGTGTTTGGCACCAAGTAATGGGCGTTTCCCCCTGACCTACTGAGTGTGTGTGAACTAAAGGTCCACCGAGAGTGACAGTATGGGGTGAAATCACCTGGACTCATGGCTCATAGGTTCATGCACTAATGACTCAACGGAATAACACGGGTGTCTGGAAAATCTAGAAAGAGCCTCGTCAGAGAGATTAACGATCGGTGTCAACTCACTTTACTCTGGTGTCGTAAGTTAAAAAGTTAACAAGCAGGGTGGGGGGGGGAGCAAACGTTTTGAAATAACTTGCCACAAAAACACAGGAAAAGTAGTATCAGATATGAAATTATCAGATATATAAGGCGAAGTAACTTCAATAACTACTATAACTAAAACCAAAACGTAATGCATGCGGATCAGCCCGACCGTATACGACCCAAGACGTTCGTACCTGTTCAGGAACGCGTTGCCGAAGGCGTTGAGCTTTCTGAAGGGCTTTTTCGGGTCAACCACGAGGGCATTGCCCGGTATTACCCCCTCCTGGTCGCCGTGCATTACCGCTATGAAGGAGTCGGTCGTGGGCTCCGGGCCTATCCTCATTCCGGGAAAGTCCTGCTCCATTAGATGTCGGATGAACGTGGTCTTGCCAGTGGAGTACTGGCCAACCAACAGTACCATGGGTTTATTGTCGAAATCGGCGTCCTCCAGTGCCGGGGAGTGAAAGTCGTGGAAACGGTACGTGTCCTCCAGAGGGAAGAGTTTATTACGGTACAGTCGCTTGAGTCCGTCCGACACGTTTTGAAACAGTTCTGGGTCCTTCTTCCCGTTCCTTTTAGACCAGCTGAACATCGTGATCTATACGAGGGGGTTCAGTACCGACCTTTGGCGGGGGAAAGTGAGTTATTGGATCAAATATCCGCCACGACCAGGTCGATTTGTCTCGCTCTTGAAAGTTCAGGCGGTCCCACCCGTGCGCCGCCTCCCCAGATCTACGAATGAATCACCAAAAGTGAATTAGCGAGCTATCTGAATATATTCCTCTGTAAGAAACCTGTACTGTAAAACGTTAATACTCAACAGATAGTAACTGATGTGTTTTTGAGTGTGTTGTTTCCTCTTAAAACTGAAAGTCGCCTGTCACGAAACGGCAAAACCAAAAACGACATCAGCGGTCTTACTACTTTCCGGATTATCTGCTCCAGATGTACGGACGGTGTGTGTCGAAGAAAACGGAACCACTTCATTTCAAAGTAAAAGTCCCGTGGTTAATTAAGCCTAAAATGTACGTTGCACTCTGACGTGCTTCAGTCAGTTTAAAAGTGACTTACGTCTGCAAAGATGCAAACCGATTCTCAAATGAAACCGCAATTTATGTCTTTTTTAAATGTTGTGCAAATTAAACGCCTTTACTGGCGATCTCGTGCTGTCTACTTGTCTAAAGCTGCACTCTTGCGTCCACGATTGGTATTACATGTAGCCTGAACGAGAATTGCGCTGTTCTTCGGCGTTTTCTAAATCGTCTTGCAGCACAATAGTTTAACTGTTCTTATCAAATCGTAAAGTATAATAGAAAATATTCTGAAGGCTTGGCGCTTAGTTTGTAAGATAAAAAAACATCACATCTCACATCTGCGCTTACACCAATCCAAAATAAACAAGGACATACACACCCAGATTTTAATTTCTAATTCTAATTTCATAATTTCTAAAGTAGCTTGGGTATCACTAGTATAGAAATGTGTTCATGAACTCATTCATTATGTCTTTTCAGCAACTGCCTGGGAAATGTAATTTAACAAGTGAGCATTATTTAGATAATCACAGCTCAGAGACTTCATTAATAAAAGATGGGCCTCCCATTCTTAGCATCAGTGCCAACTGTGGCGTAGAAAAAAATTATGATAAAGTCCCATGCATAATTTCTCTCCTTTTTAAAAAAATAAGATTTTATATTCAGTGTCTGAAGTCTGAAGATGGTCTTAAACAATCCTGGAGAAAAGAATTGCTAATTGTGATACCAGAGGAGGTGGGGACAGATCTGAGATCTAGCTAGCAAAATGAAAAAAGTGTGTAATCAAGCTCCAGCTGTTCATCTAAGAACAATGTACCATTTGCACATTACACCCTTATAACCAGTTATAATAAGTTAGATTTAACCCAACATGCAAACCATACTACATGATCTAGACGAAGACCCTGTCTCACCTCTTCTGGGAATGCCACGTTAAAAACTGACAAATATTACAAAATATTATAGTGCATTCAGACCCATGCACCACAAAAGAATATCGTAATATCTTGTGACGAGCATGCTCCTCTCATCAGAGGAATCATTGCTACATAACTAAACCTGGCTATCTTATGTGTTAATAAATTGGAATGCTTGAAGATATGTTTACTGTGAGTTACACTGCTGCAGAGCAGTGAGCACTCCTTTTTTAAAAGGACAAATTCATATCAAGTACATCTATTAGAATATGTTTCTGTGTTCGAATTTAGCTGTTGTTACTGTTTGGTTTTGTTGAAAACCCAGACTCTAAAAGATCAATATAACACTTCTAAAAAGCATAAAGTAATGATACTTTGTAATGTAATACAACTGTGCACTGTGTCTGCATTGCCCTAATGCATATATTTCAAAATCTGGCACAAACTGCATAATACCACGACACAGCCAATTTTATTATGTGATGTTAGCTTGCATTTAGAGCACATTAGAGAATGGCAGTTAACTCCAGGTTGCAGTTCAAAGTGACCCTCTGCAGGTAACAGTTTTTCCACTGGCACAGACAGATCTTCCACATGGAGTAATTTGTAATATTCAGTGAGTACAATTGATGACAATGATTTCTGCATTTGTCAGTAATTGTTCACATAGTAAAGATGATTTCAGTCACCTGATAATTATGTAGACTACAGAGATATTTAATCTATTTTTAATAGTATTTAAATGCATTATTTGTCATTTTCAGTGGCAGCTAATGTCTTAAATAAAGGCAGTGTGATTGGAGAGAGAGAGAGAGAATGAAAGAATGCAAAAACACATTTTATCTTTCACAACCAGCAAGAGAATGAAAGAGAACCCAGGTTCCTTATTGCGTATTTGCAGTACAGTGGAGGGTAGAGTAATACACTCCTGCTGAATAAAAACCAAACCCTCCCATGGACCTATTGCATTACTGCACCCGCTTGCACGTCTATCTTTGGGCCTAGGTGTAATACGCAGAACCAGTCCAATTTATTGATTGGTTAATTGATTAATCGATTTATCATAAATAATTAATACTTACAATACTTACATTCAGAGTCAGATTGTCCAATCCTATGAGTAACAAACAACAAACGTTATTTAAATGTCTCGCATAGATAATCTACTATTGTCTAAATGACCTTTTCAGCACTGATCTAAAATACCAAGAAATTTTAAGCGAAATCACTTTGCTTTTTGCTCTGCGAATGTCCCTGCAGTGGTTGCCGTACTTGTGTGTGGACGTGAAACTGCCGATTCGATATGTAAGTGGCTATTACGCTAGCGATATCATTAAAATCTTTCACAAAACATTTGCAGACACATTGTGCAATTGTTCAGTTTTTGTGTTGCGCTTCAGACGGAGTTCGCGTGTAAAATTCCTTCATTTTAACAAGTGAAACTAGTTTGCAAGTGGACCTTTGCTAGCTAGCTAGCTGTCAGTCTCAGAACCTTGACACCGCATAATTTAGCCCGCCGGCTAGCGACAGCGCCGCGGGGGTTTCATCTACTTGGACGGTCGCTTAAAGTCTTAAAGTCCTGATAACGAGAGGACGAAAGAACGAAAAAGAGGACAAAACCCGCCGCGTTGCAGTAGAGAGTCTCTCTTTACTGCCTCGTCAGCTAAGCTAACGTGCTAACAGCTAAGCTAACCTGCTAGCAAGTCAACAATGACACGTTGTGTATGTAGCTAGCTATATGTTAATTATTGAGTCTCCCTGCTACATAAAATGTGCAGTTTTTTTTTACTTGTGTACTTAATAAACGTTAAAATAAGTTACCCGGCTACATATGTACATCATTAGCAGATGGCTGGCTGTCCTTAACAGTTGCAGTAGGTGTAGTAGGTGCAGTGTGTGGCCGCCCAAGTTCACACACACACACTTAAGCTCCAGCAAACATTAATGTTGTGTGCTGCACTTTCAACAGTGTTTGCAGCACCATGGCGGACTGCACGACGTTAGAAAGTCTCATGGAGATGGGCTTCGGCCGGAACAGAGCGTAGGTGACTTTCTTATGAATGAGAGAATTTGACATAAAGGCCACCCACTATAGCACTCAATTACCTTTGTTATTCCCAAAGGGAGAAGGCTGTGGCACATACTGGCAACCAGGGTATTGAGAGAGCTATGGACTGGTGAGTACCAGGGGCATAGGTTTTATTTGTCTATTTCTGTTTGCTTTGTTTCTGGTGGAGGGGGTGGATACTGCTTACACCACCCAACCTAATACATTATGAGTAGTGTGAACAGGAATTGTTTGCGGGACAATTTGGATCCCTCTGACCCCCCCCCCCCTCCCCCTCCCTTCAAAACTTCACTTTCAGATGAATCGACAGATGTTCTACTGCTGGGATCTCTGCTGACCAGCTTTTGCTTTGTCACCCACAGGCTTATGGAACACGAGAACGATCCAGACATAGATGAGCCTTATGTCCCACCAACAGGGTTTGCTCTAGGCTCATCAGAACCACAAAGCTCATCTGAATCCGTTTCAGAACCCGCTGAATGTATGACCGTCTTTCCATTTCAGAACATTACGTTCAATGGTTGTTATGGACCTCGTGTCAGTTTAGCAGTGTCATTTAACAGTGATTTGTTTGGTTTGCCTTGGTTTACATGTCAAACACCTATATCTAAAAACATAGCTAAAAGCTAAAGCATATGAAAGAAGAAAAGTAGGTGCCTAATCTAGGGTGACCGTTCAACTTGATAAATGTGGCCTGTTGGAATTTATAAAGTGTGCAGGATTTGGCTTGGCTTTCATGTTGACATTTGCCTTCTACAGTTGCAATGCAATATTTGTCTGTTTGCACAGTGCTCAAACCATTCTCTATAAGTGACACCTTCTTCCATGCCACTCTATGGTCACCCTAGTTAATCTCGTCTGAACCAGAATCATCCAGTCACCAACAATTTAATTACAACAAATGTTTACTTTTGATTTATTTTCACATTGAATAAATACCAGCTGCTGAAGAGGTGTTGGATCAGGAAGATCCCAAACACCCAATGACAGAAGAGGAAAAAAAGGAACAAATTAAGAGGTTGGTTTCAAAGCTGGAATAGAGAACATCCTGAAATGATTACGAAGAACGGGGCTAGATCTGAAAAGAACCGATTTGCCACTGAATGCTTTCGCTGTTGCTTCCAGACTCGAGGAATTGATGAGGGTGAAGCAGGAGGAGAGGAGAGAGAGGGAGCGGCAGGAGGAGGTGGACAGGGAGAAGCAGAGGAGAAAACAAGGCCAGGAGCTCCAGCAGATCCGGCAGAAGCTGCAGGATGATGAGATGAAGAAGCTGGCTGACCAGCGCAGGAAAGAGAAAATGGAGGACCGAATGGCCAAGTAAACCAAGCACTGGACAATGAACGTCTCTTAAAAAAACGTATTGTATAAGATCTGCTGTTGTTTTCATCTGTGGATCTTTTCTAGGCAACGTGTTAAAGACAAAATTGCACGTGATAGAGAGGAGAGAGCTCGCAAGGTATTGTCTAATCAACTCTGGTTGAAATTCTTTTTAATTGTGCTCCTAAAATGGAGTAGGTAATTTACCCGTGTGTTGTCATAAAGTACACTGGATTTGAAACATCTTGTCTTACCCTTCCCCGATGTTAATTAAACCAGAAACTAGCTAATTGTATGTCTCGCATTTTTCCAGTTTGGAGGGGGCTCATCAGGTACAACTTTGTCATCCCCTACTTCTGATGCCAGCCCCCAGACTCCACCTGAGAACCAGGGTCCCCCCCCAGCCAAGAAGGACTACGACGAATGTCGGATACAGGTAACACTCCATTATTTTCTTTTTTGCGTCTAAAATTGTGGTAGAATAGTGGGCAAAGTGCAGTCACTGTCTACAAGTTTGTCAGGGCTTTTCATTAGGGCTGTTCATTAGAATGCCATGTAAAATGTGCCTATAGTGTCCTATCGGTTTTTTTCAGTGTATAACAATTATCCCATTATTCATACCAGGAACAAAAAGATGGTAGCACTGTTATCGTCACCACCCAGGAAAACTGTACACCATGTAATGGGACTTGTCGAGTGTTGAAACACCCATGCAGCATCTTGCCTCCCACGTCCTCCTCTAGGTCCGCCTCCTGGATGGCTCTGCGCTGACAGCAGTCTTTAAAGCCCAGGAGTCTCTGGCAGCAGTGAGAGTGTATGTACAGATGAATAGCTCAGATGGCCAGGACTTTACACTTCTCTCCCCCTACCCCCGCCGCGTCTACACAGACCTCGACATGGAGAAACCTCTACGGGAGCTGGGTAAAATGAATTCAGAGACCATTTGTACCCTCGTTGGTATATTTGTATAGTTTAACAGCCTGGGTTTCCAGACAATATTACCTGGGGAAAAGATGCCTCTAAACGGCAGGCGGAATATTACACTGACCTTACCCTCGCTGTCATTTAAGATGATCATAACACTATAGTGAGACTGGGAGTCCTGCTCAGTCAGGGGCAGCAGGCATTTTGCTGACGGGCATGTTTTCTTTTACTCAGGTCTGGTGCCTTCTGCTGTGCTTGTTGTTACAAAGAAGTAAAGGAAGAACAGCCTTACCAGGGTTATTCCACGCTTCCTCGCAAGGAAAATAAGAGACAAAACAATCACTGGACTGAATCTGATTTTCTACACTAAAACCATCAGTTGAGCAGTACTGAATGAGTACCATAGACATTTAAAACATTAACCATGCCAATGTCAGGAGTCAAGTGAGTACGCAAAACTGATGCCCACCACAGTTCTCATTCTTTTAATTATTCTGATGTTTTTTTATGTTTTGAATAAACTGTTATTTGACCTTTTGTCCTCAGTTGGTAGAAATAAAGCAGCACTCCAGCCCGTTTAGTCCCAGCCCCACTCGCTTTCATAAAAACAGCTTGGTGGACACTGCAGGTTAATGGACATTTATTCAGAAATGAGTCAAAATGAATAATAAATTCATCATCTTAAGATTATAAAACAGTCAGAGGGTCATGGGTGTGTGTGAATTATTTTGGGGGCGATGTGTGTAAATACAGAACACATAAATTTACAGAAAACACATGTTGCAATAAAACAAAGTGTAGATTAAAACAAATCTCAATTAGTATTGGACTTTGATTCAAGAGTTGGCTTTACTGGACTCGCATATTTTAAAACACAGACCTGTGTAACCTGTGACCTACCCATAATGAACAAACGCATGACCTGAAGCGCAGTTATTCACTCACATGAAACGTCCACTCCTCCAACTTGTGTCTCTGCCCCCTCTCACAGAGCTACAACAGGCCTTTCCCTTCATACTGGTCTGAACAAGCCCCAGGTCATGACAACCACAGAACATGTACTCGCATCGTGACACCAACATTGTGTTTTGTTGATATTAATGCCAATGATTAATCTGTAGTATCTACCTCTATGTCTTTAGCCAAGCCACTACTGTATTCCTTATTTAAGCAAAGCACTGAAGTATGCTTTGTGATGTTATCCATAGTCATTTGTGGATTATAATTAGACATCTTTCCAATGGAAGGGAAATGGCTATATATGTTACAGGGACAGATGATCTACAATAGTCCACAGACAATAACCATAATTAAAAAATATATGTATAGATATTTATATTAAAAAAATGTCTGTTTTCTTTATGAAAATTATTAGTCCTCTGCAAACTGAAACAGCACTTTACCATAAGTACAAATCTGTGTTTTTGTATGATCTGCCTGATAGGGGACACTGTCAACTTATGAAACATTATATACATCAAGAATTCATAAAACCTAGTTTACTTCTGGAATGGCTTGAAGCTGACAGTGAACATTAAATGGGCGGCTGCTTAAACATAAGATAAAAAGATCATACAAAATGTTCAAAATACAAAACACCACAAACATTTTCCATACAGGTACACCATTTTTGTTTTGTTTTTTTTAAAGTACTAATTAATAAGGGACTGGCGGATGACAAATTCATTTTTGAGACCCAAACACACACGGCAGTGTGATCCGTAGGCTGTAGGCATCTCCTAAAGATAAAACATGCAGTGTAATACACTCTACTAGTCATCTACTAACCATGCCGCACTTGTTCAGAGTAAGCCTGCTGCACCCCGGGCCATGTGTACATGGGAATGAAAGACTGTACATTTTGAAGCAACGGCTGTGGTCTATGGTGCCGTCCACTTGCACGGGAGCTTCTGGCCTAGCTGGGAGGGTAGTACTGATTATACTGGTTCCATGGATTGTGGTAGCCACCATATCCCCCATACTGCTGTTGCTGCAAAGATATACAAACAGAAGAGTGAGAATTGTAGCAAAACGAGATTTTAGTTCATGCATTAAAAAGTCGAGACTAGAAAACCTGTCTAGTACTAACAGAAGGATATTGTGTTTTTTTTTTAAGTCACTCTGGAAAAGAGCATCATCTCAACGTTGTAAATGTAAAAAAGGTTGTTCAAAGTCTACCTGTAGATCAGGGGTGTCAAACTCATTTTCACCGCGGGCCACATCAGCATAATCGTTACCCACGGAGGGCCATATGTAACTTATAAATGTACCTACTCCTTAATGTTAAATACCTCTGACTTTATTACTTATTCAAGTTACAAATATTACAGATATATTTGTGTAAATGTAAAAAATATATATATTATAACATAAATCCTTTAAATTTGTTAGGTTATGAAACCCACATTACTCTATCAATCAACGATTAAACTATCCAAGTGAATAAAGAAAAATTGATCAAATATATCACATTTACTTTGTTCAAATCTTGAAATTTCAATTAACTGTGAAAATAGCGATTGTGTTTCAAAAACGCTCCCTCTGAAAGACTGAAGCACGGCGATTTATTCAGCCACAACAAAACCAGCTTTTACTGCTGTTTCGTTTGTGAACACATTCTGTTGCGATCGCAATTTGCTTTTTAATTCTTTGACAATTCGTTGTTTTTATTGGTGGCTAATTTTGGCATACTTAGCTCTGTGTTTGGTCGCAAAATGCCGACTTATATTGTACTCTTTGACAACCGTCACCGCTTCATACCCGTTTTTCTCCTTGAAGCGCAAACATCGCTTTCACGTCTTTCATGAAACGGCCTTCTATCTGCATCGATGTTTCTCTTCCTGATCATTTTGGGATCATTTGTATTTCTCAATTACACTTCGCATTGATATGGAAACGCTGCAGTGTCAAGATGCCGTCACTTCGCGGGTAACATAATTGTGGGAAATGTAGTTTTTGCTCACTTTTACTTTTTTTTTTGTGGACATTTTGGATTTTTTAAGCTCTCGGGGGGCCACATAAAATGACGCGGTGGGCCACAATTGGCCCACGGGCCTTGAGTTTGACACCTGTGCTGTAGATAATATGACCCTGTGATGGAAAGTTAAATGCTGAATACCTGATACCAGTTGCCATAGCCTCCATATCCATGGGCCCCACTCATGTCTCCACCCATCATGGGGGGAGGCGGTGTTGTCATAGGAACAGGGGGCATACTAGGTGGGGCACCTTGAAGAGGGCCCGTCATAGCAGAGCCATCATCCATTTTGCTCAATTTTTCAGTGTCATCATCACTAGAACAACAACAAAAATGTCATTGTACTTAAAGTAAATTGATACTGAATACAATTGGTAGCAGATAAAATGAGTCACTGTTGTGTGTGTAGATTTCCTACCTATTATCAGCTCCACGTTTCTTCCCACCATGCTCATTAAGCAGCTTCTGGTGCTCTTCATAGATACTCAACACACTGTGTACACACACACACACATCTATATTACAATAATGTTGGGCTCGAGAGAAATCCCAATCCGTTTATGAAACCATTACACTGAATCTCAAGTCTCAGTGGAAGAAAGTATGAAGTTACGTCCAATAAGAGGTATTTCTGACCTTTGCACAGATGTCCCAAAGTCCTCGACGAACTGGAGTCCTCGTTGGGAGAAGAGGATTTTGGTCTTTGGCGAGAGAGGTGCAGCCAACGCTTTGCTCACACACTGCTGGACGCCTCCGCCGTTGACACGCAAGTCCCCCGACACCTCCAGCTCCAGCAGATTCAAGTACAATTTACTGTTGCCCTGTCAAGTTATGACAAGCAGACAGTGAGTTTAACTGGAGATACATTCATCTGAAAGCAACCGACTAGTTGATGTAGACTATAAGAATTAACATTAATATGCTGTAATATCTGACCCAGCCATTTTAAAATGCACATAATTGAAAGTGTAAAGAGGATATTCGAGCATTGTGTCCACATCACACGGTCAATAGCAGTGCACCTGTTCTTAGGAGATGCAAACCCCACGGCCGTTTCCTTACCGGACTAATCTCGATGGCTTCCTGCAGTGTGGCACGAGCTCTGGAAGGGTTCTTGCCCAGTTTGTGGAGAAAACGCGCCAGCTTGATGGAGAAGAACGCATGAAGATGTGGCTTGTCTTTGTTCTGCTCCACGGCGTCCCTCAATAGCGACTCTGCCATATCTAGCCGGCCCACCCTTCTCTCCAGCCCCGCCCGCCGCAGCCGGACCACAGCCAGCCCTGGCATCGCCTTCTCTAGGGACTCTAAAATACGCTGTGCCTCCGGGATATTACCTGCAACGGAACAGGAAGACATTTGCTTGTCAATTTATTTGCTCCAAATAAACTTGGGAATTTAGGTAAGCACTCAAAGTCTGACCATTCCTGGTTTATAGACATTTCCGCTGAACAGTGCCCCTTACCATGTCTCTCCTCGAACGTCGCCCACTGCAGGTGGAAACTGTGCCTGTATGGCAGGTGGATTTCACAAGCTCTCTTATACACGCTGCGTGTCTCCTCCAGACTACGTGGCTCCAAATAATGCACATACTGCAACACACAGACGTCCACACCCTCAATTACACCAATCAAAAAGAAAAAGATAAACACCAGGGTTTGTTATTCCTCCTCCATACCTTATCCCAGAACTCCTCGTAGAGCGCACAGGCAATGAGGCTGCGCTCATATAGGATTTGCACCCGCTTGTGTCCTGCAATGCCCACTTTGACCTGTGGGACCTCTTGACCTTCCAGGGAGGTGCCCTCAGTGGTCTCCTGACCTTCCACGGAGGTGCCCTCAGTGGTCTCCTGGCCTGCTTCTGCTTCAGCCTCGGCGGTCTCCCAGTCCAGGTAACTCTGCCAGGCTTTCAGCTGGGCCCGGTCCAAGGGCTTCACATGGAAATATGGCCTTTTAATCTATGGCAGTGAAAATTAACAGGGTTAAAGGTGGAATGAGGGAAAGACAGAAGAAGAGCAAACAAGCATGTAAAAAAAAAAAAAAAAAAAAAAAAAAAAAGAGCAAAGGTTCTTATTCCTTAAGTCTGCATTTGAGTCCGTATAAAGCCAAAGTAAGTCAGAGTAAAGTCTTACCGCATCTTCAAAGTTCCATCTCTTCCTGACCTCACCCTCATTCAGTAGGTATGCTTCCTCTCTGCTGGCCAATAGCAGTTCCTGCATCTTCTGCACTGCATCGTCCTGCATGGAAAAAAAATTCGAACAATTTACACACGTGACCTCCAATGGCGATTTAGGACACGATCGTCATCACACGCCACCTGCTCTCTGTCGGTTTTGATTCTACGCATGTGCACCAAAAGAGCACCTAATTCCCACAAACAGCAGGTTCCTTACCGTGTCTTTTCCGCTGTCTGCCGGGTCCTCTTCCCCAGGTGGCCTCTCCTCGTCCTCGTCAGCCGTCGGATCAGAACCCTCTTTCTTGGCCTGAATTTGACTCTGTCTGTAGTCCTCACGCAGCTTGTTGTACTCCTCGGGGCTCAGCACGTCCTGGAGAGGATGCGTGGTTAAATGGGTCTTCAACCTGAGGGAACAGAGATTGAGACCATCATGCATCAGCCCTGACGGCGTTGACACGGCACTCATTTTCTTATGGACTGTGAAAGCAAAGAAAACCAATTTGTGATATTTTGGAGATCTGAATTTTGTAGTGCTGAATTGCATGTGTTTGACAGTTTACCAATAAGGCTTTGGGTGATAAATTCAGCTGCATCTAAATATGAAGGGGGGGAAAAAAAGATCACAAGATACGATAGTGAGAGGAAGTATCAGCAAATTCTCACAAGTGTGTGTGTGTTTGTAAGCGGATTTGTGTGTCAAGCTGAACAGCTGTGCAAACAACCCTCTAAGACCCACCCCCCCACTCAGAGACTTGTGCGAAGCAGTGTTGACTGGCATACTTCTCATAGTGGGTGCTGTACAGCTGGGTGGGCACTTTCATCACTCGCTCGTAGACTACAGTCATGGCCCTCAGGTCTCCCTGTTCCTTCTCCCACTCAGCATAGAGGTCCCACAAGCGGTCCGAGTGCCAGTCCCAGCCTGCTGCCTCCAGGGCGTCCTCAAATGTACTGTAGAACAGAAACACGGCAGTGAGTGAGACACCGCTGGTCCTACAGAGGACGTCAAGTCACATGTTCTTCACGGAGACCACTTACAGAATACCGAGACATGCTGCATTCAGAGGATATCGAGAAACTTCCAAGGTAAAATCAACAAAACATAACGTATGGCTCAATACAAACGGCTAACCATAATGAGTACTAAGACGTAGCTGCTGGAAATATGAATAAACAATCAAAATCTAGACAAAAACAAATTAGACGGTCAGTTTTAGCAGCATGATGGGAGATTGGGGGTGATATGGCCACTAACCCTACCTGCGAATACGTTGTATCGACTCAGGCAGGTTCATGTTGAGTGTGCCAAGCAGAAGGTTGATGTAATGTATCCACAGATCCACACTAAGAGGGATAGCTTTCAAGCCTTGCACACACACCTGCACAACAGACATAGAAAATATAAGATGATGATTTTACACTACTGACAGCACCCATTTCAAGCTAACCTGAGGCCAGTGTTAAAAAGTCTCCTTAATAAAAATTAAGGTTAGGACTTTTGTTAAGATCAGATATTTGATATTTGAAGTGTACAGCAGAAGTCTACAGCAGCTTCTTGTCTGAACCAGTTAAGCAGTTACCCAACAAGGTATGAGAACCCCAAAAGCCCTTTGCTTTTCTCTACACTGAAATAAAAATGGTAATTGTTTGTTCAATTCTGTGTTAAATGTTTATAGGCATAGCTGTAAATGATATTAAGAAGTTAACAAAATCTTGCATTCATTTCAACTGTCAAAATATTTACTGCATCCCACACCTCTTCTGCCTTGTTGTTGTGGCCTGCTCGCCTTTCCAAATCTGCAAATTTCTTCCAGTAGCCGTAGCACAGTGGGTATCTGGCCAGGAACGCTTTCAGGGCCCGGCGGGATGCGGTCATGTGACTCTAAAACAGTTTGTGTAACAATGTACATTTTGTTGGCAATCCACAATCACAGTGATAAAAGTCTAAAAACAGTTCAATTTTTAAAAAATGTGTTAAAGACATCTGCTTAAAAAAAGCTGTACATTTACAGTTCTCACCTCTTGTTCACAATACTGCAATAAATCCGTCCAGCAGTTGAAATCTAGTGGGTTGTCATTCACGATCTTCCACAGTCTTTCGAAATCAACGGGAAGTTCTCCGTCCTCCTCCTCGTCCCCCTCGTGTGGAGGTATGCCGTAATGAGCCGCTGCCTCCGCCACGTCTGCGCCGCCGGGCCCCCGCTCCTCACAGGCCCCTACACTCGGCCCGGCCATGTCAGTGACCTCGGGGGCTTCAAACCCTGAAATACCAACACTGCATAGTTAGTAGCCAATTAAAATATGGATTTAGCTATACCTCATGAACGGTCCCTCATTGTTTAAGTCATGAAGCCGGTGAATGATGTGGAGTTAAGGCCGCGGCAGTATTTCACCCGCCGTGGTTCCGCTTCTCCTTCATATCAGTGAACCTGTCACGTCACTCAGCTAGTTCGCTACAGCTACATGCTAGCTAACTAGCCACTGCACTTCCGGGTTTTAAAAAAGTCCATAACATTATAACAGATATATCCTAATTCACATGTGCCGTACGCAGAATACTGTCTTATAGTTTTAATTTGTTAATTAACATCTGAGGTAGACGTGGCCACCCAATAAACCAGTAAGACCAACAATTTGACCAACGACATTTACGCCGCTAGCTATGCTAACCTGCTGTCGCAATCATTTTTTGCAAGCGATCGAAATAAGTGACGCTTATTCCCGGTTAATGAGACCAATATCACGATATATAATGTGTGTATGAGATAATGAAACAGATAAAAAATGTCCTAATATGTTGTATGGTCAAAGGCGAACACCTGAAGGGTTTGTTGAATCCCCGTTGTCGCTAAATTCTTCTATGCCTTCTGCCGCCATAACGAGATAACAAATGACGTCAGTATTGTGCGACAGACTTTAAAATTCGTTTTAAATATGAAAAATATATATTAAACTATTAATTTGTAATAATTTTTATTATTATTAACGTAATGTAGACAAACCAATACATACATAAATATAATAACCTTAATCATAACACTGAAAATAACACCAGGACTTCAAAAATGGATTTAATATAAAATGGTTAAACTTTCAAGATCATTCATAAAAATGGTCTTTTACATTTTGTTTAGAGTAGCATTTACTTAAGTGTATTTATTTATTTAAAATAAGGTTAAATAAGTATTAAAAGTCCAATTGCTTGCATGTTGAAAACCCAAAATCATTTCAGCTTTCAGAATGTTCAGATTTCAAAGACTTCTCTGGTTACTTATTATACAACATAATTGGAAAAAATGCAGTTACAATAATTGTTTTTCATTTGTGCACAAAACCACGACAACAGATAAATATTTAAGGAATTTATTTTTATTTTATTTTTTTTACCATCTTGCCTGAAGACCCATGTCAGCAAATCATTAATTCCATCATGTCAGTTTGGTGGGGATAGTTTGTGATAAGCATGTTTTTTTTCTGTTTATTTTTTAAAGAAGGTCAGGACAATACCAACATTTTCCCCAAGGTCAACTGAATGTGAATTTACAGTTACAGGGAAAGCAGATCCATGTGGTCAGCAGTAGAACCAAGGAATATAGTGTATTCACATCAGCAGATAAGGAAGGAATGTACATTAAAAAAGCACTTGCGATATTTCATCTTAAGTTACAAAATTTAGAGGCTCTCAGCAACACCTCAGAAAAATTTACCTTCACACTTCATATCCAACTACATATCCAACATTGTGGCAATTGTAAACTCAAGATAAACTTTACTGTTTTACTGAAAAATAACCAATCACCCTCAGAAATATTCAAGTGTATAAGAAAATATCACAATGAGAGAGAAAAAAAAACAAGAAACCAACTAAAACACCATATTAAAGAAAATTACTAAATCTATGAATTTCCACCAAGTCAGTGGTTTATTTCCCTAAAGGTCTGTGGGTTTTATTACGTGTGAGCTGCAAGCTTCAGTTTACTCACTGTATAGTCAATTACACAGCTAGTCCATTTGTAAAAGAGCAATTAACATTAACAATAAACATTATGACAAGGATTTATAGACATAAGACAATGGTTCATAGTTTAGAGCCTGACAAACAAATGGGAATAATTGAGCACAACAAACATGCTTTTTGCTCAATTTAATCATAGGAATGGGGGGGGGGGGGCGCTACAGTTTTGACATGTTCACTACATATTTTGAGTTATTTCTGCACAAATTATAAAACTGGAAATATCCATTTCCCTCTCCCCTTTGGCCCCCACACCAATTTGAAAGGTCCCCTCTTCTCTTTTCTGTTTGTGTGAACACATTGTATACATCCACTGTAAAAGACTCGACTGTGTTAGAGAACAGGCTCACGTTTACAGGTGTTACACCTCATGAGTTGGTCTCGGTAAACCTCAGGAACATCGGGTTCTTGGTAAACTTGTCTATTGCATTTTTTGGGCCCTGCACCTACGTCTTCAGGCTTGCGTTCAGGCAAATTCCAGTGTGTTACTGCAGCTTCACAGTCCAATCTACTCCTGCATTCATGCCCGGCTTGCGAAGGGTCAGCACCGACATGGAGGAATCAAACTCAAACTCCACTGACGTCTCTTTGCCTGTTAAACAAACAGAGTGACAAACATCTGTGGGGAGACTCAGAATAACACATGCAGCTTATGGCTAAAGCAGATCTCCTATGCCCTCCTTACCTACACAGGTCATTTTATTCCATTCTGTAGGTATACGTTAATCAAAAGAGGAAGTCATACATGGAATAAATGGATCAAAATACATACCATCCACCTCAAGAGTAACTTTTCTGGGTTTACTGGCTCCCAATATGAGAACTTTTTCAATCCATGATTTAGTGGAGAAGTTGGACTCCGGGCACAAATTCCTGAAAAGAATCAGGAAGTGTGACAAACTGCACATTGACAGCATTTGCTGAACTGTTTTTAAAAAAGCAGAAAAAAAAGCAGGTTGAGTAAGGTGAAGAGGTGTGAGATACCTGGATGTGAGTGTGTTGTGGGCAAATGTTAGACTCCTGTGAATGAACTCCTTCTTAGTCTGGAAATTAAAGGTGTGGCCATCATCTATGTAGAGTTCACCTTCAGCAGCCCTCTGGAAAGAGATTAGCAGGTTAATGAAACCAGACTAAATCATGCCCACTGCGCATGCCTTCAGTAGGCTATTTAATACATTAAAATGCTTTATTTGAAGTAGCAACATTATTTTCATTTAAGAGAAGGAGATCATACTAAAAGATAGACCAGGCAGTCGTGGTTACCTGTGGACTCAGGGCCACATACAGGGTGTATGGGTCATTTTCCATGCATGCAGATGACCTTCGAACTCTGACCTTTCTAGGAATGATTGAACCACCACGTTGGAACACTGGGATCTAACAGAAGCAGAAGCAGGACTTTAACTTAAACATTCATTACCAAGAGGGTATTTGTTACTTTTGAACCTCGACAGACGTACAGAGCTCATGGTTACTGGGATGTAGAGGTTTTGAGCTCCATTGTGTTTCTGGAACGTGTGGACATCATACCAAACCTAAAAGGCAGAGAAAAACATGAAATATGCTGCAAAAAAGGGTCAATGCCATTTTAAATCTGTATTGTGCCGTGTCCATCACCACCAACATTACTAAGGCAGTAGCACTCTAGAGCTCAGTTAACAAACCAACCCACCCACCCAAGTTCACTCACCTCCCCCTGTCCAGGCAGATAAGCAGTGACACCTCGAGATCCTTCCTCAGTGACAGGATGGACCAGCAGGTCTCGTCCTAAAGTGGGCATGCACATTAATTATGGAACAGCTTACATTCAAAAAGCAAACCTCTGAAGCAGAATATAACACACACACACACACACACGTTAAGTCACTCACCAATCAAGAACTCATCATCAATGGTGAAAGAGGCAGTGTCTTTAGGATACTCAACCCACAGAGGCCTAACACACAGGAAGGAAGACAAGATGACATTTTATTCCAATAGGAATAAAATGTAAGAACAGCCATTTGCTTACAATTACAGGAACAGTTCCCACCCAGATCAGAACCTGACTCAATTACACAAACACACTCGATCCAATTTTCCAAGTGAACAAAATTCAGACTGACCTCATAACAGGCTGGCCAGTCATGTGTGCCTGGTAGAACTGCTGGTACCAGTAGGGCAGGAGGGCATAGCGCTGCCGGATGGCTTCCCGGATGAGGGCAGTGTTCTCTGGGCCAAAAAGCCAGGGCTCCCGCCTGGGGGTGTCCAGGTGTGCATGTGCCCGGAAGAAGGGCTGGTATGTGCCAGTCTGGTACCAACGCACAAGCAGTTCAGTACTGGGGGTCTTAAAAAAGCCACCAACGTCAGCTGTGGAGAGAGAGAAAAAGAACAACAAACGTGATTGGGGAAATCTTAAAGATGCTATAATTACAGAGTGAGACACTCCCCATAATAATTCAATGGAAAAGTGTAGACATTAAGCAGCTGTTGTGCTTTCTTCAAGCAGGCTTTAAACAATCTTGTGAGTGTTTGTATTGAGGGTGACAATAATTGATCAGATGACATGCCATCCGTCATCCTCCTATTAAAAGGAAAGGAATGTAATTGACCTCCACACAGAGAGATGCCAACCAATCCCAGACTCAGACACATGGGGATGGAGATCTTGAGATGGTCCCACTCAGCTGCATTATCTCCAGTCCACACAGCACCTATGCACGCACACACACACACACACACACACACACACACACATACACACACAAAGAAGGATCTCTAAGCATGCCTCTCCATAGCCCTCACTATTCGCAATGTCCACGCATAGTTGCTTTTTGAGTTGTAATCATAACGTTATGTAAAGGTGATAATGCACAGCAAATATCTGACTTCCAGGTCAGTTCTGTCTGTTAACTGCACACTTCTACAGTCTGTGTTGGGTCCTCACCGTATCTCTGAGAGCCAGCGAAGAAGGCTCGGGTGAGAACAAAGGGCCTTTCTGTTCCCCCAGAGCGCTGGATCAGACCTTCAGTCGTGGCCATTTGCTGCTCGCAAAGGAAATCAAAGAGAATCAGCAAAGAGACGATGAACGACAAAGACGGGCTAACTTGTACTTCAATAATTCTGAACATACATCACAGAACATGAGAAATCTAATCTTGAAAGGAAAAAAAATTGCTTTGATATATAAAGTCCATTTACAATGCACATAAAACCCATCCCCACTACCACCCACCCACTCGTGTGATGTTTGACTCACCACATAGAAGCCATAGAGGTTGTGGAGGTCTCGGTGCTCCCAGGTGCCGTGCACCGCGTCTTTATACATGGTCACCTCTGGGCCGTTGAAGACCGACGGCTCGTTCATATCATTCCATGTGTACAGGTTCTCCATGGAGCCCTGAGGAGAGTGCATGGGATCAAACATCTATCAAAACAATCTCTTGTGTAATGCAGCTGGCTGTCTTTCAAATGCACATGGTAAGTTTCCCATCTCTGCTAGGTTTTAGGAAAATTTATGCTCACCTCGTACTGATCGTACGCAAACATACTGGCCCAAAAGTCTCTCATCTCTGGATTAGTGAAGTCTGGGTAACCAGAATTTCCTAATAATGAGTAAGAGAAGTGAGAGACCAAAAGTAAATTGCAACGCGAGTCTTGAATCAGCAGTTCTCCCAACAGAGAAAACCACACAGAAGATTTCCTACATGCATCTATTCATAAAATTCATTTTTGTGCTGGAGGCCATGAGGTCAGAGTGTGCAGTTCTCTCACCTGGCCAGCACCACCCCTCGTAGTCGCCGCCATCCTTGTTCTTGACATAGAAGTTTTTGGCACGGATCTCATTGTGGATCTTGTACCCGCTGTCCACTTTAATGTGAGGGTCAACAATGGCCACCATCTGCAGAAGACAGGACCTCGGTGAGAGCATGAGACGATAAAACTCCACCAAGAGAGTTTACTGTAAAATCTCAGTCATTAATTAGTGTGTTTGAGTGTGTGCCACCTGGCCGTGACACGACTGACCATTCGTCTCTTGTCCATGATGCCTTGCAACATGTCTTTGGGCTGGGGGAACTTGTGAGGGTCCCAGGTGAAGTAGCGCTTGCCGTCCGTGTGCTCGATGTCCAGCCAGATGAAATCGTACGGGATGTCGTGCTGATCGAAGCCTTGGTCGACGGCCTTCACGTCCTCCTGGTCATTGTAGTTCCAGCGGCACTGGTGATAGGCCAGAGCGGCCAGGGGAGGGAAAGACTGGGTGCCTGGGGGTGTGTACGCAAGACAGAGAGGGAGACACAGACAAGGATATGAGACAGGAAGAACAGGATGTAGAACAAGGCAGGAGAAGAATGCACCCTGAAGCAACGTCACAATTACTGAGCTATACGCGTGTGTGCGTTTGTGTACCTGTGAGTGAGGCATATTGTGTAAAGACATCAGAGGGTTTTGGACCAAGCATGATGAAGACATCGATGATCCCGCTCTCCGAGATCCAGCGAACATCAGTCTGCGGGGTCTCGCTGGAGCCCTGAACAAAGTCCAGCATTTTCCCAAACACTGTCTGCAACAAGTCAGCACAGGGACATTAAACAGACTCACCACGGTACGCCAGACTCACTACAAAGGGCCCAAGTGCATACATTTACATCCAAGGAGTTGAAATATAGCTTGAAAATACAAGCATTTGGAAGTGCTGAAATCAATGTTTGGAGCAGAATTTACAAATGCACCCTAAGGAAAGTATATTGTAAACAGCACACTTAAAACATTGCATGCAGTGGCCAGGTTGTCCCATAACTGTTGGCCATCCAGTCATAAGGCAGCCACTTAGAAATTTCTTTAAAATATGTTTCTCATAACGGACTCAAAGTAACAAAAATGTGTTAGCCCGAGTAGTATATCCGTGGTAGTAGTACTTATGTCTGGTAGACATCACTTTGGTGAGAGCTCAGTTTAGAGTACACCCAGTGGATTCACAACCCCACATTAGAGTTTAGATTCTCTGCCCGCACCCGAACCCGAACTTGAACCGACCCGACCCGCGGGCCGGGTTGGTCCGGTATTTCCCGCCACTATCCTCGGGTCGGACCGGCTGGGAGTGATCGAGCTTTTTTTTTTTTAATCACTATTAGCTTAATTGGTAGAGGCAAAATTATGTAATAATTAGACGAAATATTATATCGACAATATTCTTAATGTATACAAAGTTCCACATGTCAAACTACGAAATTGCAAAAGGCAACGTGTCACGCGCAGTTTTCCTCCACAAGCGTAACACCGAGCCCGCCCTGCTGTGTTAAATTGGCTGGTGTGCAACATGGAGCCTGAACAAATAAAGAAAAAAATAAAAACGGGAGAATTAAAAGTAAGCAATTTTAAAGGAAAGTCGGAGGTATGGAAATATTTTAATCAAGTCGTGGGTAGTGACAATGTGTGTCGGCTTTGTGGAGTGTCTTCAGCGCAGCGGGACGAACCATTGAGCAGAGAAGGACGGCTCTAAAACCCGCAACTGTCGACGCGATCTTATTCTTACATAACAGCATGTAGAACCTTGTAAGTAGGCTATGTCTTCATGATGAATGTACTATTATTTGTTACGTTATAGCAGGCAGCATATTTGGCCTAATTAATTTCCTAATTAATTTTTCAGGCAGGAGGCTACAATCAACTGGCAGGACGTAAACATGGGGTTGACCTGTTCAGTTTAATAATACATTTTTTATTTAATCCAATAATTACTTTGTTAATTCGTGTCGTCCTTGTTGCATTGTTCATCAAAATAACTTTTAAAAATTCTGTTCACTTAAAACAACTCTAAAGTGTAGTTGACAACGGCAGCTATAACGGCCCACGTATTAAGGAATTGTCGGGTTTAAAGCGGTCTCGGGCTCATAATTACAGTTAATTTGTCGGGCCAGGTCGGGCTCGGACACAATGTGCATGGGCTCGGAAAGGGTCGGGTTTGATTTGTTAGGCCCGATCTAAGCTCTACCCCACATGTGATCATTAAAGTACAGGTACAGATGTAGAATTGTAGATTTGCCTACTTTGCCGGCAGTGTTGGAGCTGATGTCCACCCAGGTCTCTGCAGCATTGAGCCAGAAGATGCCAATGGTTCTGTGTGTGTTATGAGCCAGCATGACCGGCACAGCTCCATATAAGGCCATGGGGTTATAGAGCTCATACTGAAACACGTCCAGATTATACAGACGGTATGGATCCCCTCCTCTGCAGTGAAAGAGCAAAGCCATTATGGATACGTTACACGGCTCTGTTACACCTCGGAAAAGGAGAAAAATGGAGACGGTGCTGGCTGTTTGGAAAAACAAACATTTAAAGGGAAAACACGACTCTGCACAGTGTTATACTCACTCTGTGGTTTTGAGTTTCAGGTTGTCTGCATGTTCTGGTATGCCATATACATGCTCTACTCCAGGCAGAGAAAAGTCTAAACTAACCGATGTGGGACCTAAGGAGGGAAAAGGGAGGTTTTTAAAAGAATCAAGCAAAAAAAAAAAACCCCAAAACAAACAATATTGAAAACAGATTTGTAATGTTTGGATAATGAAGAAACTAGAGTCATTATGGTACAAACAATAAAAACGGATTGCAGTTCAGAAATTTGGAACCTGTCCACACTTCCTGGTGTCTTTCTGTTATGGAAGACTTTAGGACAGGGGTATTCAAATCACTGTCCTCAAGGTCCAAGGTCCAAGCCTTACAGATTTACCATACACATTATCCAGGAGTCAGTGGTACTCTAAGAAAGTGGCCAATCAGTTACATTAATCATTTAATCAACCACAAGAGATTTCAAATCTAGGTCCAGATATGCATTCAAGGTCCAGATTTGAATACCACTGATTTACAAATTTCAATAAAAGATGCTTTAAAATTTGCTAATAAAATCCCAAGCTCAATTCTTCAAATGTATACCAGAACATTCAAATGAAATGACCATAGAAAGAGTCCAAGCTGACTTGTTCGTCCCTGTATTGTGTATTTCTGAGAAAGGTTTATGTGGGACCAATCTTTCTATGGCCTGCAGTCAAGTCTATTCAACACTGAACACCACTGCAGTGTCCTCAGTCCGACCCAGACAAAAGCACTCACCGTTGGGCTTGCTGTCTGTGTGGGACTTGAACGTGTCCTCCCACAAACCATCGTCTGCTTTATCTTTCGCCCCATCTCCTGCCTGCAGACAAAGAGAATGAGATAGCAGACATGGATGGCTTGTGTGTGATCACAGGAAAAATAAGTGGAAAAAAGTCAGAAAATCATCATGGAAAGAAGAAAATTTATGAAATGTTTTTGTTTTTTTTACTTCACTACACAATAAGAGTTTTCACTCATGTGGCATTACTACAAAAGACACCTGATAAACCTGATCATCAGGCAAGGCAAACATTTTTAAGCTATTAGTTTTAAATACAACAGCAGCCATAAAATTAGGGCTGAGGTTGAAATTTCAGAAGTAATCAGAAAACAAAAGAAGTCACACCAACCTTCTCGTCCTCACCCTGCTGGTCTTCTGTATTCTCCTTCCCTTCCGCACCCTCCGGTTCCGCTTGCCTGTAGTACGCACACACACACACACACACACACCCCCAAAGACGGGAGCAAAGGGAATGATTAATATTATTCTATAGACCAAGGCCTTGGAGCACACAGCAGTTTTTGGACTCGTTGTTTTAATATGCCCAGCAACAGGGCAGCCTGTAGCAATGTGTGCACGTTTGCCTTTCTGCAGAGCCTTGTTGAGTGAAGGGGAGGCAAACCCAGACTAATGCTCAACACAAGGCATTGGTCAGTAATTTAAAGAAGAAAATCTAAAGTCTGACCCATTCAGATATGTCATGTTTATACTTAAAGTACGTCTAATTTATACATGAAGATCTTGTTTTATGTTTTACCAACTCAAAGCTGTTTGGTAGTTAAATGAATGGCAAGATGCAAGCCATGTTAATATCACACTATACGGACAAAACACATTAATGGAGAGCATACACATTAGTATATGGGGAAGAACAGAACAATCAAAGAACATGACTCCATAAATGTTATTTATTCACAGACCTAAATAGGGAGATTAAAAAGCAGACAGAATGTTGCTGAATTTAGTTATAGCTGTATGATGCCTTTACTCTAGCTGTACACAGCTCTCAAAGCCTTTACCCCAGCAGGCTGCCACAGCCTTTTCTGTTTGTATGAACTCATTCTCATAAAAGTATCATTAAGTGAGAAAATGTAATGCACCAAAAAAGTCATTATTAATGATAAAATGTAAATTAAAGGTAAATTATGGTTGTAAGAAATTAATATAGAGTGAAAAGTTATAGGACACATGTATATTGAGTATGCTCCAACACTAAAAATTATATCTTATATTTAGTTTTCTAGAATGTTCTCTCAGACACAAAACCCTAACGGGGATCAGGCCAGTGGGGTTTAACCCAAAGGAGGGACTCACGTGTTCTTGCGGAGCTGTAGATGCTCAAACGCCAGCAGGCCTCGGGAGTTGAGCGAAAGCACAACCTCAGGACCCTCCATGATGTCCAGCCTGAACGGGCTAGCGCTAACAATTAGCCTGCGGCTCTCCGCTCCCAGAGACAGCACCACACCATTATCATCCTTAGACAGAACTGAGAGACTGAAACAGACAAAGAGATACAATAGACTCCTGTTCTTCTATATTCAGCATTATACATGAAGAGATCCTCTATGTATTAAAATCTATGTAGTCAACCACAGAAGTTGCCTGAACAAACTCGGCAAAAAAAAAAAAAAAAAAAGGATAAAAACTAGTTCATGAAATGAAACAAAATGTTCTTCAAAAATGTTTGGTGCTTCCTTTTTAAAAAATGTGTACTCTTTCAAACAAAGTTGCTTTTAAAAAATACCCTGTGGTATAAGTATGAGCTTGCATGCATGTAAAACAGATTTATTAAATGGGTAAAGAAGGTGGTCATGGACCCATACAGGTGAGATAACTGCTATAAAAATGTTGCCACCTGGCAGTACCACTAAGCACAACCAGAGTGAAAAAGTCTGAAAAGCATAAACACTTTGCCAGGCAGAGGATGCATAAGCACAAAGGCCCCACATCTGGGGTGGAGGATGCCCAGAGCCTCAAAGGAATAATGAATAACAATAACAGGAGATCATAGCTCATAATGTATTTGCCTCTGCCAGAAGGCTACACATAAGGCCTTTCATAAGATAATGACCCTAACACAAAAACCCAGACCAAAATTGCAGAAAGTGGTCAGTGCTTTTATTCTTGCCTGGAAAAGCTTCACCAATTCATGAGGCTCCAATCACTGATGCTGCTGAGCCATCCTTGGCCAGGAGCCCAAGGGAGCAAAACTGGCTGTGCTCTCAGGGAAGGAGGGACGGCACACTCACTGGGCCCTGTCAATTACAGGCGACTTTGGCCAATCACGGGGGGTCTGTGAGCTCACACATAAGAAGGGGCGGATGGCGCCATCTTCCAAGCGTTACGTGAGCAGCAGCTCAAAAAGATGTGGTGATTGGCCGATGTGCCTTGGAGGAATCATGTGACAGCCTTTGCTCTCCCTGGCTGGCAGTAATCATGCAACAGGAGAGATTATCTGAGGTGTGGGAAATGGCTATGTCCAATTTAGTGTGGAAACTTTCAAAAAGAAAGAGATGTTTTTGAAACCATTATAAACATTGTGTTAATAAGGAAAACTTTATTAAGAAAACACTTTGACAAAATTAGCTTACCCATATCTCATTGTCATTTAGTAATGTTTTTATATTGATTTCAGCTCATTTTTATGAAGGCTGTCAATAATTCTGATGCTGACTATACATCCTGAATTAGCTATATCTAAACACAGGTGACAGGTATTGAACTGTGTTGTTAGCTGGAGAACTTCAGTGTGTACGATACTCACGGCTCAGTGGGAGGCTCCCCAACCAGCACATCTGGCACCTCAAAACGTGGCTTCAGAGGTTTCAGCTCATTGATTTTAACACGAGTGATGTTCCCCTGCAGTCTGTACAGCTCCAACAGCAAGTGCACCTGCCATCAGTAAACACACAGGCTGAGGTGCAGTCAACATATGAGCAGACAAGCAAACAATCAATGTCTGTACAATGCCATTCTTGCTTGTAGTCACAATGTGCCAAAACACTGCATTCATTATCACGTAAATGGTCTCAGTTAAGTTCAGTGTTTGATATGTATTTATACAAACCTTGTTGTTATCATTGATGAGCTGCAAAGTGATTCTGGAGTCACTCAGTTCGAGTGTGTCCAGTAGGGCTCTGTATGGAGACTGACCTGGCTTCAGTGCTCGCTGACGCCTGTCAACATGACAATATGGATGTTGAAAAGACACTTTAAATGCACAATAAAGATGGCCATTCGCTGTTGTAACATTAAAAGACATGAACATGCATTTAATAAACTCCATATCTTGGATATGAATAAAGAACCTAAAGTCACTGTTCATCGTTACTTACTTGCAGAAGGAGCTCTGATCGCAGGTTTTAAAGTTCCCTCTATCGACAGCCAAAGCGCTGCCAAGAAGCAGAGAGATGCAGATCCCTAAGAGCAGCCCCATTCTGCTCAGAGAAAGGACATGGTCAGGAAACACAGCTTTGACTTAGCAGTCCTACAAAATATAAATATCATTTTGATAGTTGGAGAGAAAAACAACTAACTACAAACGCGTAAAAGCCATAATACTGAATTGTGGTCCTCGTTTTTTAGTTAATGAGACATTATTCCACTGCCTGACCACCGCGTCCTCACGTCTGAGACCGGGGGGGACCATCAGGGATGAAACTCTCTAGTCTCCGGTTCTCGAGGAGTACGGATTAAGTGAGGCTTTAACATGTAGATAACTGCACTCAAGATGACTACGCAAACTTGTTTGAGCAAGGTCAACCCCAAAAAAACGGGACATATCCGAACACTGTATAACTACATTAAGAAGCAGGGGAGAAATTTCGAGAAGGTCTTCGCGACACCTTCCCAGAAGTTACCCTTCAAACTGGCTGGCGTTAAAGTCGCCACCTGACCACGCAAACGCAGGGATGTAGCCGACAACTGAAACACCAACTTACTTGTCGGCAACGTTTCATCGGCAAGAGATGAGGGAAAAATAATACGCGATACTTCTACAACGCTATTAGGCACAGAAATACGATTTTAAAACCCCCCGTTGTAATTAGTTATGAAGGCGAGAGTCTGTGCTGTTAGCCCGCCGCTAGCTAATCCAGCACGAATGACTCGTCATGTCGCGAGCGAGCTGGCTAGCGCGCGCTCATCCGGCAGCCAGCTTCCTCACATAACGCCTGCAAGATATACCCGGCGTCTTCACACAACGTACAAACAGTACTTTAAAAAGGGGGTATTATATGTGCGAATGTGTTGAAAATGCGGAGATATCGTACAAAATAAAAATAAAATTAGATGACATAAATGAGTTGGATGTTCACCTTTCATTGAGGGCGGCCGCCATCTTGGTGTCGTTTGGTTAAGCCCAACCCGCCGGTCCTCGACTACTGGGGAACAGACCAACCCCATAGGACTGTTCTCTATAGAAACTGGACGAACATGTTAGTTGCAGGTGAAAGCTTCTTTTAAAAATAAAACTCTTCAAAATATTTTTCTTCAGTAGTTTACAAAAAAAATAAATAAAATAGGTTTCCCACACTATGTGTGTGAACCCTAATAAAAATTTAGTTACGTGGCCATCAATTACGTCCGTTATGAAAGTCCGGCAAACGTCACCTAATCTGAACTTGATGGAAACTCCAAATGCTTTATTTTTGTTACATTCAAAACCTGCTGTGTCTCTTTTACGTTATAAAACCCATGTCATTTGTTGTATTAATCATGATTCATAGCGACTTTTAATAAGATTCAATTCATGTCAAAGTCTCATGACCTCTACACGGGTCCTCTTATCTTCTATGTCTATATCTTCGGATGTGTCGCAAAGCCATCGTGTACTGAAGGCAGGCCAGGGGCGCAGATGGCACTGGGGACGGGGGGACATGTCCCCTCCAGCATCTACAAGCATAAACGTATATATTGTACAGCTTGGCCCCCCTCACTTCAGAATTTCCATCTGCGCCGATGAGGCAGGCAATGTAATATTAATCAATATGGCATGTTTCCCTGGCTAGTTTGCACTTAAACATCCAACAGCGACATGGTTAGGCGTGGACTTACTATTACCCTTCCATGTACCTAAATTACCATGGCAATTAAAATATTTTGTAGAGAGTGTACTAGAGAACTCCAAATTATGTTCAGATTATGTTCGATGCATTTTGACCGTGATCGTTTTATGAAAACAACTCACTGACGTTAGGCTACACTCTACTACAGTCGGTTGCTGCAATTCTGAAATATCTAAAATAATTTATATGTAGATCCCCTTCGGGAATGATCTGTCCCCCCTGTTAATGTTTGTTAATATGTACGCTCTGACCTGTAGACCTGGAGATGCATGCATAGCTGCTGCGTACACATCTCTGCCAACACCCCCTTTCACGCTTACTAGTGCTGCGTAATGGTTAAAAGCGTAAACATGAGTTTATTATCTTCAACAAATGCCCCCAAGTTCGTGCTCCTCGTGTAGCATGCTTGGCAACCTTCCTCTCGGATATACGTCGTGTTAAGGAACTACAATCGGAAAAATACGTTCTCGTTTCCGATTTACGTTGACATTAAAGATCAATGATCTATTATTTCGTTTTCTGTGACCTGGCTATTTAGATTTTCGTAGAGCATAACTGACGTGCAACATATCTGATGTTCAAAGTACCCCAAAACGTTTTTTTCTCCAACTTTTATTTTTTCTCAGTTAAACATGAGTATAATGAAAAGATTTTGTAAAGGTTATACCCCGGTTTGTATATGTACATTGTTTTTATCCCTCCCTCAAACTTCAAAACTGGAGAACTAACAAATCGTTAAGCATAATCTAAACAATATAAACATTTCCTACTATAAAACACAGCAATAAGGCTGTTGTATTTTATATGGTCAACATGCCCCCCCCCCCCCCCCCCATCACAACTCCCACCCCCATTCACAACATTTGGTTTCCCCAATTTTAAACTTTCTTTTCCTGAAATGATCCTTAATGTCAAGCCAAACAAAATTCCTAATGGACAAACTAAACATGTCAAATTGACATTTCACTTGGATTGACTTATTTGGTTCAACTGTTCAAATGTGTAAAAAAAAAAAAACAACAAACAAAAAACAAACAATTCTCCCTTTGGGAATACATAGAACGTGACTGACTAACAGTACAAGAAAAATATTAAGATTGGAAAAACAGATAGTATGAATCCAAGAACCTCACCTATCCTGAATAAGTTTGGTTCTTGGTTCTCTGAAGGCCTCATATCTGAAATCTCCAGCACAGGTGCCCGAGTTGGTCAATATTCTTGTGAAGAACACTGTGGATCGGTGCAATGTAGCGAGCTACATCACCATCTCGAGAGAAATCTCTGAAAAACACTCCCTTCTCAGCACTAAAGGTGAATTTCTGTGGCATAGGGCTGTTTCCCCGCATGTACTCCCACACGCCCAGCAGCAAAAGTCTAACCTCAAAGGGGGAAAGGTGTGGGAAGACCTCATGAATGTTGCTCAGCACCGGGGGCAGAAGCTGCCCTTCTCCCATGCAGGCCACTAGCAGGCAGGATGCCTGCAGGTGCCAGGGTGAATCTAGCACCATAGGCTCTCTTGAGGCCTCCCAGTGGGCCAGCAACGTGGCCAGAAGGCCCCTCAGAACAACAGAGCAATAGCAGAGCGCTGGGCGTCCAGCCGCCACTACTCGAAGGAGGTGGAACAACACAGGATTCGCTTCAAAGCATCGACGGATGTGTATGTCTCGCTCCACGGTGGTCTTGGCATGTTCTTCGGGCGGCCAGGACAGTTCTCCGTTTGCCACGTCAGGGCAAACGTTCTCCACCAGAGCTACGGCAATTACCTTGGCAGCTTCAGCGTTGACCGGGGAAGGCTCATCCGAGATGGATTCGCCAGAATGGCGGTAACGGCCACTGCCAGAACCTGTACCTGTTCCATTACTGCTACCCCCTCCAGCACTAGAGCTGCAGCACTGCACCGCCACGGCAAGCAAAGTCTGCATGTTCTGGTTCACCTTGTCTGGGTCAGACTGTAAGGGAACGCGGGGAGGTTTCAGTCCCTTTCCAATGACCCCAGCATGGAACACAGACCACACACTTCCAGTGAAGTTAACAGCCGTGCCAAACTTACAGTTGATGTCCAGTAGTGATACACCCAAATCTGGGCCCAAGTTGGGAGGGAGGGCTCCATCTTCACTGAGGTTTTCTCTCTGGCCACCAAACAGATCTCGGTTGCCTTGATGCAGAGCCCCTTCCACAAGCTGCTGCAGCACAGCTTTGAGGGTCAAGGAAGAGTACGCGGCCAGCCGGGAAAGCAGTCGCATGGAGTAACTGACCGCCTCCGCACAACCTTGACCTCCGACCTTCAGTCCCTCACTCCTCTGCCGCAGAGCTATGAAGAAATGTGCAACGGCAGCTCGTGATATGAGGAGCAGGTGGGCCGGGGAGCAAGCTCTCGGGAGCTGGCTGCAGGACAGGAGACGAGCGGCTGCCCTAGACACCGTGGTGTCACCATGAAGGAGCAGCGGGCAGAAGTCATGAAGGTGGCCTGAAACGGCAGCCCCGACCTGGGCAGCCATGGACGAGTGTGCCGAGCTTCCAGCCACGGAACCGACTGCTTTGCAGTCCTCTTCCTGGCTCTGCACAGCTGTGGCCAGGTTGTTCAAAAGCTGTGCCAACTCCCTACTGTTCAGGTTCTGGGTGTGGATCTGGGCCACACAGCGGGCCACAGCTGCTGGGAGCAGTCCTGGGATGGAGGAAGAGAGAGGGTAATGGAGCTGGGAGGCCAGGGCAAGCTCCTCAGGGTTCCTGGCTTGTGTGAGCAGTTGACACAGAGCTTCAGTGGCCACACTAGGGCCTCCATATACGGACAACAGACACAGGAGCTGATGCAGCCACAGGTGCCTTTTCCGCTCAAGCCTGAGGGTCTCGGCGCAGAGCTCACCAACATGGGCCTGTAGTTCCTCAAGAAATGGGACCACTCGTGTCATCGTAGAAGATTGTGTGGAGTGTGGATATGGTTCATCTCCTTCAGGCCTGTTGTATACAAGCTTGTGGAGATGCAGGAGGAGCATCTGAAGCAGGCGGTCGCAGGCTTCCCGCACGCCGTCATGTGGGGAAGGTGTTGGGCCCGAAATGATAACGGAGGCAGGCGTGGCGGTGTCGGCAAGGAAACGAAGCACTCGGGCGCCGCCCGCAGGACTCTGACTGATGAGGTGCACCGCCAGCCCCAGCATGTTCTCCAGCTCCTCCCTGGGCAGACCCTGGAACTGAGCCTGGAGCTGAAGAAGCACAGGAGGTCGGAGGAACTCCACTAGTTCTACCGATACAGCACCGAGGAGAGTCGGGGACAGAACAGCCAGCTGGAGCAGGAAAGGCACTGTGGCTCTGCGGAGGTGAGGGGAGCTCTCCCAACCCACAGCCCCAGAAGATGGAGGTGCATTTTGCGGTGGAGGAGACAAGCTATCCTGGAACATCCTGAGAAGCTCTCTCTTAATGCTGTCAGAGTGCCTGGAGGCCAAGTGGCCCAGTATACCCACTACGGAGCCTATTTTGGGCACGCGGCTGCTCTTGTCGATGGTCTGCGGTTGGCTAGCTTTGTCTCCTGAAGGATATCCATGCGTATAGAAGTCCTTGAGTCCACAGGCCAGCACCCTGCTGATGATGGTGCCGGGGAAGGCCGACCCAATGTGCGCAACCACCCAGTCAAAATGGGGCGAATGCTGCACGGAGGTATCCAGCAGGGCATCCACACAGGCATCAGGGCACCAGGCCAACATGGCTGCCAGACACTGGGAGTAGCACTCCATGAGGGAGCGAGTGGCCGCACAGGACATCCACAGCTGGAGGAGCTCATTCAGGCTGGAAGAGTGAGGCGCTGCTCTTCTCCCTGCATGCTTGCTGCTGAGCTGACCGAGCAAATCCACCGCCCAGGAAGACACTAGCGGAGCCCAGGCTCTCGGGTTGACCCTAATAAACTCGAGCAGGACGGCGTGGATCTCTTTAATGACGTCCTCCAGGTTCGATACGCTCGCGTTGGTCACCCCAGCGGTGCTGTTACTCCCATTGTCAGTTTCAGCCTCCAAGTCTTGGAAAAAAGCCACCACGTACTCATCGTAAACACCCCTCAAGTGCTCCAGGACTGCCCCTCGGCATGCTGGGACAGTGCGGAGGAGTCGCACGGCACAACGGGCATGATCACGAATACTGAGTTTACGACCTTGTGTCTGGTCAACACCACTGATGAACGCTTTTATTTCCAAATCAAGTTCCTGAGGACTGCAGAGGGGAAAAAGGATACAATACTGAGATATCATTCAATACAATATTGAACTAGAGGGTACATTCTTATTCACACACACACACACACACACACACACACACACACACACACACCTAAAACTTTAGTAAGTGCTTGCTTTCCCAATAATGACAAAAGTTAAACAAGATTCCCATCTAACCATCTAATAACTATAAAGAGAAGTATGTGTTATGACTGAAGTAAAAACAAAAAAATCTCAAGAACGACGTAAATGAGCACACGACGAGTATGTTCAGGTTTAATGAACATCACTTGAAAACCGCAACAGTAGCACCAACAAGAACTTAATGGAGGATCAGTGTTGGCTTTGTCTGTAACACAATTATGATGACAACAGCCTTCATTATGAAACTACGTTATGATAGGAACATGCGGCTGATATTTTAACGTGCAGTTTCTATTGCAAAGATCCCGGTCGTCATCATTCTCCGTTGTAAAAAGCCGAAGCACAGAATCTTTTCACATTGTAGTTGCACCAACCTGTAATTAATTTGAGGAGGGTGACAGTGAGACGTCTGCATCGCTGACAAGACATTCAGAAGTACATCAACCGCTTATATCAAATAAACGCATAAATTAATGACACCGATTAAGCAGCGGAAGTTCAGGAACACTTTCTCACTTGTGTGAACCTCGAGGACAACGTGACGCGACCTGCAATGCTGCCCTCTGGTGTTTGGGAGACTAGCGCTCGCCTCTCCAGTGCCCATCGCTTCTTCATGAGTTAGTAACAAACTTGTTTGCCATAAGTTAAAATTTTTTTTGTTGATGTTGAGGCTTCAGTTACACTTCAACCTTTTTAACCTTTTAAGTCTTATTGTTATTGGCCCAAAGTCAAACACACACTATCAACAGAGTGTCTAAATATCAAAAGCAATGTTGATATTATCTAACACTGTGACTCTTATCCTGTGGTGCACTAGATAATAATATTTTTAGATTTTAGCTCTCCACGCTCAAAATATGTAAGCCGTGGAACGTTGAATAATTCGGTATGTTCTCACGAGAGTGTAATAAGGTTATTCCCACTATTCCCACTGTCCACCCCTCTACATCCTGGCCGCGCTCAATCCTGGCTAGCAAAATGTATATTGTCCTTAAAATTAGATTAATTGCTTTGGACGTGTAACGTTAAATTTCTGTTACTGCTTACTACCAGAAAGATGAACCCGTAACCTAAGACTCCGGTGGAAGTTTAAACATTAAGCATTAATTAAGCCGTTTGGTGTTTCTAGGTCATTGTTTTAGTAGTACCTACTTTACCCGTCATTACGCTTTTACTCATAATATGTCTAAAATGGAGAGAAAATGCTTATGCAATACTCCCTTATCTTTAGAAGACCTGTTCATGATTATAGCTGTTCTCACTGTCAGAATTGAAATTAAAGCGTTCCATTGTCGTTTTAGTGTATCTAGCAACGTAATATTTTTCCACGAAAAGCGTTTTATGTCCCTTACTAATATTGAATGTCCCTAGCTCTATAAGATGGAGTAGCCTACTAAACCGTAAAACCAGCTGAAAATAATGATTTATTTTGGTGGAAAGTAGGTCACATTAAAATATCTGTTAAAATATCTGTTAGTTCCACAACAAAATAACGTACGGTGCATGTAGCGAGCCAGTATAGCTGAAATATGCTTGTAAACGACCGTTTTTATACCGTTAATCTAACATGAGGCCTATAATATATGCCCAGTTATATAAAATAACTTTATTATTTTAGTTGTTGTGTGCTGCAGCCAGAGCTCGAGTGGGCTGCTCACCCACGGGGTTTCAATCACTGGCTTTAGGTAAATCTAAAACAAGTAACTTAAAAAACGTTTAAAACATGTTTTTAAATTATCTTTTATAGTCATTATGTGCCAGGCTACACGAACAACCTTCAAAAAGTCGCGTTTGTCAACTGTAGAATCAATGTCAAAACTAATACAATGCAATGTAAACTATAATAAACTAGACTGTTTATTGATCGGTCATTGTTTATTGTGTAGCTACTGTTCAGGTCAGTTTCTCATTATTTATAGGACCTAGTAGTGAGGTCCAGTTTGCTGATAGGTACATGTGCTAGGTGTTTATGTGCAATGTGTTGTGTAAATTCTAAATGGAAATATCTTTTTGGCGTACACATACCTATGCCTTTTCCTCTGTTACATATTATATATTTCGACTTTTCCGCACGTTTTTCCTTCGATCTGTCGGAACAGTTACTCATGGATGGATTAACGGTTGCAGCATTACTAGAATATAACTAGCTGGCTTCCACTTTAAGAGATGCACACAGGAGCTTTTCATGGAGAGTCAGCTGACTGATAACATTTGATTTTGTAGTCTTCACACAGGCAGGAGGTGTGAGGCCAAGCTGATTACGGAAATTAGGGTAAGCACGCAATACTCGGTCTAATGTGAATTTTAGTCCGATCATCTGATCGTAAAATTGTAATTATATCACTTGTTTGTGTTTGTCATCTCGTGTTATAAATAAACATTAGCTCATATAGTAGCGCAAACGGAAGGACCTCTTCTGAAGGCGCACTGATGTTGTTTTGGTGGTTTAATTGTTTTTAAATAATAATTACTAAAATCGACACCATTTGTTTGTTTGGCAATACCTTTAGCCTATTCCAGTGTTCTCGATTAACACATTATGTGTATCACATCAGTAATTTACCTAAACTAAAAAGCGTTTAAATAATACGTAGTGTGTGCGTTATTGCCATCGCCAGTACACCCAGGCTGCTGTACGAGGTGTTTCTACAGGTGTCTCTCTTTCTAACAGGCTCCAGTGTTCAGCTCAAGTACATTGTTAAAAACACCATAATGGCACCTAGCCAGGTAAATATGAGCGCTTTGTGTCTTGCTCTGTACAAATAGCCTATGCGAAATAAAGTAGCCTATACAACGTATTGCCTACATATAGTTTTTAATAACATGTCTGTACAAATGCAATTAACACTATTTTTAAACATGCTATTCACTCAGTAAGACTTACATTTCAAATGTGTGTCCCAGTTTGAGGAGAAACTAGAGCCGGGAGACTTGATCGAAATCTTCCGTGGTACATACCAACACTGGGCAATTTATGTTGGAAAAGGCTACATCATTCATCTTGCACCACCAAGTGAGTCGATGCTTTATGCACACGCAGAAATGATAGTTTCCAAGTTTCCAAGAGGAACTGGACGCTTCACAAGTGTAACTATTATTCACCTAGGATGAATTCTGTGATCAGATGCAAAACACTTTGTAAGTCGCTCTGGATAAGGTTGTTTGCTAAATGTTGTAAATGTAAATGTAACTACAGCTTATCTTGTCTGACTGTGTCTCCTTTATAGCTGAGCATGCCGAAGCCGGTGCGTACAGTATGATGTCGGTACTGTGTGACAAGGCGATGGTGAAGAAGGAGCGACTCTGGGATGTGGTGGGCACTGACCAGTTTGCAATTAACAACCTGCTGGACAGCAAGTACGAGCCGCGTCCTGTCAGGCTGATCTTGCGGGACGCGCACAGCCTTCTAGGCCAGGAGCTGCCTTACTGTGTTTTTAGTGGAAACTGTGAACATTTCGCCACCGAGATGAGATACGGGAAGGCAGAGTCTAGACAGGTAGGAGATACGTATAGGAGACGTGCATAAGCATCTGTGTGATACATTTTAATGGGTTTTAAGTGAACAGTTTATAAAGAGGTTGTTAATCTGCATAATGACCCATTATGCGCACACCACACTTTATTAGAACCCCCTACCAACCAAAAGTATTCCATCTGTGCCTTCCTTTGCCTGCCTATACCGGCCAGGTGACCTCTTCCCCCTCTAAAGAGGTTGGCTGGACTAGGAAGAATGTCATAGATGGACCTGTATTAGGAACTTTATGAGGAAGGTCTCAGTCTATCACAACTCAGACCTTGAGATCTTCAGATCCAGGTCCTGTTCCCATTTTGAAGGGCAGACTAAGATTGGGAAGTATTTGTAGTTATGGGGCAACATTAATAATAAATAATTTTGTTTCCATTGGTATTTTTGTTCTTGAATATGTGGCCAAGCCTCAAAAGTCCCTAAATACCAAGAGCAATGGTCAAGAGTGTGAGGCTGACTGGCTGCATACAGCTTTTGACCTTGTGTCCCAGTGACCTTGCTGGTATTTTGTTAGTGTAGGCTTTATAGTTTTTGTAGCTTGAATCTCAGCTTCCGTGCTTGCACCCATTTACTGAAAAAGCACGCTCCTCCACCCCTGCACCACACGTTTCATGCTCCTCCACCCCTGCACCACCCGTTTCATGCTCCTCCACCCCTGCACCACCCGTTTCACGCTCCTCCACCCCTGCACCACCCGTTTCACGCTCCTCCACTGTTTCACGGTCCTCCACCCCTGCACCACACGTTTCACACTCCTCCACCCCTGCACCACCCGTTTCACGCTCCTCCACCCGTTTCACGCTCCTCCACCCGTTTCACGCTCCTCCACCCCTGCACCACACGTTTCACACTCCTCCACCCCTGCACCACACGTTTCACGCTCCTCCACCCCTGCACCACCCGTTTCACGCTCCTCCACCCCTGCACCACCCGTTTCATGCTCCTCCACCCCTGCACCACCCGTTTCCCTGATCAGCTGTGTCGTGACTACATAATCAATAGTTGGAGAATGCCTAACCCATATGGCAAAAAAAAAAGAACGGGCAAATGTCATTAAGAAATACTGTTGATGGAGTATTTTACAGCAGACACTTGCCCTGGTGCAGGTGCGGAAGGCCGTGGAGGTGGGAGCAGCCATGGGTGTTGCTGCCATGATCGGCGTGGGAGTTCTCGCCGCTGCAGCCGCCATCTTCAGCTCGGGCAACAAGGAGAAGAAGAGCACGCGCTGACCGTGCCGGAGGTCAGACAGAGCCGTAGTCACCAGCAGGCCTTTGGGATGGAGCTGAAGCCCAGGTGCAGTTAACATCTGCCCATTGAAAGGACCTTTTTGCATATTTGGTTCTAAACTAAGCATAAAAATGTCTAATTTATGACATCCTAAGAACATGCGAGTCTTTTATACAGCTTTTGTGATGCCATTGAAACAAACTAAATTATAGTAATTGTAATAAATTTATAATACGTCAGAATTGGCTTTACTTTAACAAGTACATTTTTGATAGATATTTTTAACCATAAAATGTCACGGTATAAATATTTTTACAGTGGGGTTCTATACAGTAGTTCAAGGACCCAATAAGTTATCATTAGTGGGGGTTCAAATGCTACGAACTGTGACCACTTTGCTAGTTTATCCAGAAACAATACTTCAAAAATAGAAGCCTACCCTTTATTCATTAACATTGTCTGTGAGTATATATTTTTGATGTGCTATTATCTCCAGTTAAATGTTTTTAACTTTGCTACAATTAAAATGTATAAAAAGTTGTTTGTTATATAAAACAGAAGTGATATTTGATCAGACTGTAAAAACTGTTTCCTGACCTTCAGTTCTTGGAACTATACTGTTACTACTCATTTACATATTTAAGTCTGCTTTGGTAAAATTCAATTAAATCAAATAAAGATTCAATGGTACAGAGCAGGCAGTGATGCTTCCATATCTAGAGTAATTTTGTAGTAGTTACTGGTGTTTAGGCAATGTCAGTGACCTTTATAAAGCTTTCTCAAAGCCTGGCAGCTAACAGTGGTATACTGCGCTTCAGTTGAGCAAGAGGAAAATACTGGGTAAAGTACATCCGAGGAGACAAAAACGTCCTGAAATTATGATTTAAGCTTTTATTCTCATGTGTGTAATGGAATACATGATTTACCCTTCCAGAGATATTGCACTAGATCATAAACTTGACATTCAGACCAAAGTTGCCTAATAAAATAAAATTATATTTAAAAAGGGGGGGGGGGGGTGTGGTGGGGTTGGGATTATTTAATACCTTAAATCATATTATACCAGCCCAGCATACTACATACAGGAAAAGAAGGCACAAAGAAAACCACTCCTCACATTGTCATGAGCTATACATGTACAACTTGTAAGTATTTTATCATCGGTTTTTGTTGTTTAAATGTTTGTGCATGCACTGGAATCATGTAGGTCCAGCTATGATGATCAAGTGTCAGGGTTCTGACTGCTTAACACTCAAGAAGCAGAACTGAGCCGTGGTTATCCAACAGAACACATTCTCTCAGGGCAAATAGTATTGAGTGTATATTCAACATACACACATACTAGAACACCTAGGTTGAATTACATATATCTTTTTAATATAAAAGTGACTCTCAGTGCCATTCTCCAACAAATGTGTCCATGCACATGTAATAAACTGATACTGTAATCCATATAAAAGGGACCGTGATGATCAATCTTAACAGCCAGCTGAAAGTATAAATGTCATTAAGGGTGTATCATCCATGACTCTCACTCATCTAGGTAACAGGGCAACCAATATGTAATTCTTTCAACACACCCCATCCAACACCCAACGAAAAGACGGTACCGGTACGCCCAAGTCCACCCATCAGGGATCACAGAACGTTTGCTTAACCTCCTGAGACCCAGGGGGGGGCGGTGAAGCCAAATTCCTAAATGCCTTGTGCAGAGGAATCGGTGACTCGTGAGGTTAAGGTCATGCATTGGCCAGCATCGTTCTGCCCGTCTGGGCTGCGTGTCCGTCCTGGCCCTTGGTCTCTGCCTCAGTCTGAGTTCACAGAAGCGTCCCTCCTCTCAGTCCAGCTTGCGAGCGCCCAGTTTAAGAGGGCCTTTGGCCGCCTTTCGCTCCGCCCGTTTGGCCTCCAGCTCTTTCCTCCGCTCCTCACGCTTCTTCTTGGCTAATTCGGCCTTGCTGAGACCTAAAATGGAATGTGGAGCGTAGTGCTTATTAATGGCCTGAGAAAGAACAGACTGCATTTATGTCAGCATGAGCTGCTTATGTTGTACAGTTCAGAATACTGGATAAAATATTTCAGTAATATTCAGGTTCCTCTTTGTGTTGTGCATTATTTTTATAATTTCATACATAGTTTAATACTATTGGCATAATGGCTGATCTGAATGAGTACTAGACCACAGACATGTTAATAAATATAAAAGACACCTCTGTAGTAATGCCAAAATTACTCTTAACAAATAGTCACAATCAGAAGGAGCTGAAACAACACGTCACATCACATCAACACATCTAATCTTGCTATCCAAACAGAGCACAGTCAGGGTACGGTGTCCTATCAAAACTTTGAGTACCCTGCGACAGGTCATGTGAGCAGCAACCCAAGTGCAGGGAGTTGCTGACTGTGTAATGTGGAAGTGCAGATTCCTGAACAAGGCACAGCAGTGCTAAATGTAGTACGGACCCTGGTCATTATCCAGCGACTCCCAGTTCTCCTCTGCTCCCCAGTCACCTGCAGCACTGGTACCCCAACCATCATCACCCTTCTAGGAACACACAAAACAACCAAATAAACAAAATGATGAACATACATCATCTCAAACAGAGGGTGCATTCTTTCTTTTTTTAAGGCCTCATTTGTCAGTTTTTCATCAAAAAGCACATATCCATTCTTCTAAGTTTAAAACCTCCTCACCATAGGAGCGGTTGAAGGGCTGGCCCTCTGGGACACGTTGGAGAACAGGTCAGAGGTCGTGCCCTTCCCGCCTGCACTGTCCCAGTTATATTCACTGGCCAGACGGACGTTCTCCTGTCCAGGGCCTGGATTGGCACTCTTGGAGGCAAACGCAGAAGAAGCAGCGGTGGAGCTGCGTGGCGTGGGGGCGAAGCTCTCCGCTAAAGCCCCGTCGTCTTCCCAGTCGTTGCCCCACCCCTCGTCTGCGGGGGAACTTTGACCCTGACCATCTGCGTCCTTCTCATTGGACCAGCTGTCGTCGGCATCCCAACCAGAGCTGCTCCAATCAGAACTCTGCTTTTTCATGGGAGCAGAGGATGTCCGGCCCGCCTACACAAAAGACAAAGATATTTGGAGGGGTTGCCAATCATTCTGAAATCAACAGAGATAAGACTATCAGTGTTACACTTTCCCCCAACACCACAGTGTGTACGAACACACATACAGTGTACATACAATATTCTTCTTCTTGGTGGAAGACATAGTGGACCAGTCTGAGTTCCAGTCATCTGGGTCTGTCTGTTCTTTCTCAGGGTCCTGATGGCACACACAACCAAGAACTGTCAATATTTGGTCACTTTACAATTGTGCAGCTATCTGTTACTCAACATAAATAAAACCTATACTACAACTAATGTGCATGTGAGGGCCGATATTTGATCAGTCACCTCAAGACTTCCCCAGTCTTCGTCGTCCCACCGATCTGTAACCGTCTCCTCTGTCTGCTCGGGAACATCCGAAGTCTCAGACTGGTTACTGACTGCTGAGGTGGACCCACTGGGTGCATTTGCTTTAGTGTCTGGGCCTGATGGATAAAACCACACAAAAATAATGAGTTCAATATTTAAAAGTAAAGCATCGATTCATTTTCCACCTTCTCTTGCACTCTTTACACGCTGTAGTTGTGGCACCTGTAGCTGCTGTAACTTGAGCTCCAGGGGTGTTTTCAGTGCCGGCCGCTTCAGTGCCCGCAGGAGCGTTGCGGATGAGTTTGGAGGTGAGAGAGGAGACGCCTGTGACCGCCCAGCCCGCCCACGTCGCCGCTGAACCACTCCCCTGGGCGGCGGTGGTCACGTCCTTCTCTGGCGAGAGGGTAACAAAATGTAAAAGGTTTTAAAATGGCGTAATAGGTCTTGGTGTTTAGCCATATTATAGAGGTATAATGGTTATGAGGCCATACCTATTTCAGCGAGTTTAGATGGGTCCTCAGAAACAGCCTCCAGCTTATTCAGGAAGCACTTAATAGCTTTAAATGCCTACAGGAAGAGAACATTAGACCTTATTAATCAATATGACGCATAAGATGGACATTGACACACAAAAAAAATGTTCTTACAGGCAGAATTTGCATAATGGCATAATGGCACTGTTTGTTAAGACCCGAGCCCGGCGAGCGCTTGGTCACCTGGTCGCGGACGTTCTTGTCAGGGTCCATGCTGAGTGGGCAGAGGGTGGGCAGGATGCGTGACGCACACTCACTCATGCTGTAGTAGTGGTGCGTGGCCGCGAAGCCCAGCACTCCGGCCGCTCGCGACGCCGGAAACGGATCTTTAGTGGCGCGCGAGAACGCAGAGGTCAACACTCGCTGACGTATCTGATCCAGGATGCAAACACGGGAACATTAAACTCCAGGTTACTTAAAAAAAAAAGCACTGGGGCTATTATGGCACTTGTGGTCGTTTCAAAGCCTAGCCTGCTGCATTAGAAGATACACAGTACACAACATACCTGTGTAAAACACAGCTTAGTTTATAATATCTGAATTTCTAAATAATTTAAAATCAGTTACATTAATGACCACCACTGAACGTTGTACAGGTGAAATGAAAGGCGTCTGGCGGAGGATCCGAGTGGTGTGCCTACCCCCGGATTGAGATGCGGGGCGATCTTGCCCAGGCAGACGGTGGTGTTGCAGCGGATGGGGCCCTGGTCGTCCCTGGACTGCAGCCGTGCAAAGTGGCGCATCAGCTCTTGGTTCAGGTTGTTCTCGTTCAGCTTGGGAGCCAACAGGATCATGGACTAGGCCAAACGAGAGAAGATGGTACATGTTGCTCTCTGATGAGCTCAAACGGCTCATACAGAACTCTGAGCCAAACGAGAGAAGATGGTACGTGTTGCTCTCTGATGAGCTCAAACGGCTCATACAGAACTCCGAGCCAAACGAGAGAAGATGGTACGTGTTGCTCTCTGATGAGCTCAAACGGCTCATACAGAACTCTGAGCCAAACGAGAGAAGATGGTACGTGTTGCTCTCTGATGAGCTCAAACGGCTCATACAGAACTCTGAGCCAGTTCCAGCTCTGATTTTCTTGATTACTGGTGAGTTGCGTTAGGTTTGTCGAAGCAAGGAGAACTACACTCTGACCATACTTCAGAAAATCACAACATAAATATAACTGTTAGGCAAGCGTCAAGCTCAGGTTACCTCAGCACCAAAATGCTCTGAGGGAACTCAGTCCATGGAGAGCACACAGGCTCTTGGTTATGTGTTGATGACTAAAATAAGCACGCACCTTTACAGTCTGCTCTCTGATGGCTGGGTTCGTGTCTGTGAAACCATGAACTACGTGGGGAAAGATTTGGGAGTTGACTGCTGGCTCGTTCAAGTACTGAATAAACTGCTCCATCTGGGTGAGAAAAGACAACGAGAGAGAGAGAGAGAGAGAGAGGAGAGCGAGCGAGAGAGAGAGAGAGAGAGAGAGAGGTGAGAGAGAGGTTGGTAATGGCACCCTCTTTGTGCTGATCCATGTTTGATGTGGTCTAGAGATAAGCAGAGCGGATGAGACAGGTAACCTGCTGCAGAAGCCGTATCCTCATCGCACGATCAGTAGAAGAAAACATCTTCACTATGACAGGGATGATCTTCTGCTGGTACTCCTCTGCAGATAAATATTTGCCAACCTAAACAACCACAGCGCTGCAAAGTGAGATACAGATCGATTCATAGACTAGGAATAGCAACAGTATTCATAATCCCCAAGAACATCAGAGCATTGCTCTTTTTTGCTTTAGAAGTCTCTTCTCTTAATGAGACTCTGGAGAGAGACCTTGAGTGGGAGCCAAAACAATGTGTGTTTGTCATTCTCTCTATAGGCAGACTACCCGGCACCACTAATAAAACACGCTGTCTTGACCTCGGAAGGAACCCATTTGTTAATGTGCGACTTGACCATAAAATCTCTGCAGAGGTTTCTGGGAGTCCTGTTGGCACCTGTACTGGTCGATTAGTCCCACTACATTGATTCAGCATTTTTTCCAGCTTAATTTCAATATAGGTCAAATTGTTTTGCTCAGTCTGTATTAGGACAGAGATATGCTTATAATCTAGCCAAATGTTCTACTATTACCCATTTATTCACCTCTAATAACATGAGATTAGATCCTGGATTAGTTATTATAAGTGTATTAGAAAATGTAAACGTGCGTCACCTTAAAGAGCGGTGTGAGCACAACAGCACCGGCATTGCCAAACTCAAAGGCTGTGAGAAGCTGAGGCAGAACTTTGTGTTTACAAAAGTCT
The DNA here is from genome assembly GCF_052324685.1 of Brachyhypopomus gauderio. Classification (NCBI taxonomy): domain Eukaryota; kingdom Metazoa; phylum Chordata; class Actinopteri; order Gymnotiformes; family Hypopomidae; genus Brachyhypopomus; species Brachyhypopomus gauderio. The sequence goes on along the minus strand of NC_135221.1, from coordinate 6,700,980 downwards.
TCAGGGAAGGAGTCCAGATGATCACTCAGGTCCTGGAAGAACTGCTGTTTTTCTGCCGGTTCCTTAATCTAAACAGACATGAAAACATGGCGTATAAATCACCAGGGCAAATGTGGGGAAAGAACTGCTGGAGATTTCATGGTAAACATTATAAACACACAGAAGCGTCGTCAATATTCATCACTGCAGAGAAAAGAAAAACATGACCGAACGCAGAAAAATCTACAACTGACAAAAAAAAATGTCAAATTACCAAGGCACACTGATCTGTGATCTGTTAAGCTGTTTAAACATAAGCTCACCTAGAGGCAGTGAACCAAAACAACGTATAGTCAACTACGTAGGGCTATCGGGCTGAAAAACGTGGCACGTCTGCTCAGGGATTGTGCAACATGAACTCAGGTGGTTGAGGAGCTACCTGGATCTGCTCCAGGAAGAGGTTGCTCTCAACAAAGCTGTTGCTCAGGAAGCCTCCAGGGGAGCGGCAGTTCTGCAGGAAGCGGGCCGGGTTGGGCCGAGCCTTCGGGTTGGCGCCCACCAGCTCGCAGTAGTGAGGCACCAGCTGCTTGGGGATCTACGGGACAGACGGAGCGTGTGCGTGAGCGCCACCTAGAAACTCAATTTCACAGACTCAACTATGCAACTGTGAATGTGGGCGACTAAAGTGGTTAAATGCACCCAAACTCATCCAGACTTTTTTTTTTTTAAGATAATCTTGGATACACGTGATATCAATGGCACGTCCACTGATATGTTCATTCATTTGTTTGTTTGTTGAATGAAGGGGAAGCTAAAGCAATGCACCACCTCTCTGCAAACATCCTGGAGGAGATTGCATCACTCCTTTGGCCTAAAGATCATGTTTACATTCCTTGAATATGATATTTTATATGTCTCTTGATATAATCTGACCTCACCACTAATTGCATAATTTCTCAGAGAAACATCCGATCTGATCCAGATCTGCTCTGCAGTGAAATGCATCACCTTGCCAAGAGATCGTAGAGACGAGGCACGAGGCAAAGGTCCATTAAACACTTCCCAAATTAGACAACCCAGCCTCCACACATCTCCTGAGCTGAGTACACACACACACACATTACAGAGAAGGAGCACATAATTTAAGTCAGTTTAGTAAAGATGCTGACGTCTTGAATTTGCTTATGATCAATTACATCAAAAAGGAGTCTAAGGCAAAGATGAAACATTCCTAAACAAGATGAACCATGTAGTGAAATATATTCTAACAAAGAACAATCACCAACTATTTACCAATTGTCTTTGTTCCCTCTTTCACTTACCATTTCTCTCCTCCACTGTTGTGACTTTCTGGGGGGTCGTACTTTTCCAGGTCTGGGTTCACCACTTTGGCAGGGGGCAAGGAGGTGGGGTCTCCTTGGTCTGAGGTTATGTGATCCAACCCTCCCAGTTTCCACTCACCAGCTCGGTCCACAAATACCGCCCACATCCCAAGATTATTATGTAGCAGATGGCAGTCATTGACCAAAAAACACAGGGCTTTCTGGGTGGAGACAGACCGGGTACCATAAACAAATACACATCTCACTACATACACAATGAGACACAAAAGCGTGCAGTTTGTTTGTGGATGTAAATCGGTGAATAAGGATATGCATTAATACACACGTGTGTTGATAGACCAGTAAGTACATCTGTATGTATGAATGTGTATGGCCAAACAAATAAGCTCACAAATCATAGTTCTCTGACACTCTGCATTCTCCACCACTCACCACAATCTGATGAAGGCCCCAGGAAACCTCCAGCTCACCGGAAACACCTTTCTCTGCCTGGGCTTTCAAGTGTGCTGCGAGTGGGGTCACTGGCTCGGTGACCAAGTACAAGCTTTTCTCAGTCTGCCGTCAGACAAAGGTGAAGAAAAAGGACACTTTAGAATGGCTGTTTATTGTCGGTGCCTATTTGTTTATATCGTAACCCTTGATACAATATCTAGATATGTACTGTTGCTAATTAAAGCTACTAAGTGGATTGGAATCCATTATCTACTAAAGCAAAGTTAAAGAAGCTATAGGACTAAACATTAAAGCAGAGCTGCTGTGTGTGAAAGACAATACTATATGTAAATACGAAAGGTAAGGTTCATGGTGGCCTGTAGTGTTTTCAAGTGCTTTCTGTTCAAAAGAGAAGTCTTGCCATTAGCCACGAAACCAGCAAAAACTGGAATATAGGAAACAAAGTAAAGCAACTAGCAATTTTGTCCTAGTAAGTTTGTGAAGCAGTCCTCTGTTTCATATGCACTATGTGACCTTTCCAAAGAGTTGCAGGAATCAACAGTCTACACCATCAGTCTATACCAGTCATCACCTCTAGTCCATCTACGTAAGACAGGATGTTCGGATGCCTCAGGGTCTTCATGCGTTTGAAAGCTGCTTTGGCAAGTTGTGTTTGCTCCTCTGTTCCTTGGGACACTTCGTATAAAAACACCGACACCGGTTCCCCAGTCGTCTACAACATAACATAAATGGATGTTAAAGTTAAAACTCAGTGGGTTAGCGAAGACGATTAACAGTGAACATCTTCAAGAAGTTATTTGCAGTGACTGAACAAGGCAGGCATTCTGACATTGTTTTGGAGCAAAGTGTGTTTTGTTGACAAGACATTACCCTAATTAATTTAATCTTATTTGATTTCTAACATATAGTACTTATATATACTATATGTTAGTACTACAGCTGGTTATAAACATTAACAGCAACAAGCTGTTTTAGTGCCACTGTACAAAGAAAAAATGAAAATCCAAGACACGTTTCACATTTAATACAATAATTCAGGTTTAATACGCCGACACGTTGATGGCTCCTAACACCCAGCCAGCTAGGTTAGCTAACTGTTAGGTACCACAGCTATCAGACAGACGAGAGAGCAAAAACATACAAAAGCTAAAACAAAACACACACACACACACCTTAATCAATCAAAAAGACAGATTTTTATCAGGGTTCTTAGGAATACATCACTAGCTACGAAGCGGTTTAACTCCCACTGTGGAGACTGACGTGGCGGCAGCTGTTTAGCATGTTAGCTAGCGACCTACGTGGCCCCCACAGACGTCGTTACGGTGGTTTTAAACCCAGTATGGCCAGAAACCCGTAAACCGACTTAAATTGTAAAAATGTCAGCTGCCAAACTGCGTGTAACGTTCACTTCTTTTCGGCGTTACGTTGACCAGTGCAAACGCTAGCGCCCAAAATACGGACCGAGGATGCAGACTGCGGCCTAGCACTACAGAAGCGCCGATCTTTTGTAGCGGGACGTCAGACTCTCACCTTGCGTTTCCCTCGATGGAGAGTCCATATGCCCGACTTATCTTGACTTTCTGGTATAATTTCATAGTTGAAATCTTTAACGGGATCCCGTGCAAAAAAGGACCACATCCTTCTGTCGTTCAGTCTAACTGATACATCGAGAACACTACCACAACCGGCTCACCGCCAGAAGAACATGCAAAAAAGTGATTCACCGCTAGAGGGCAACAGTCGCCACTAAAACTGTACGGTCGCGTATTTAACCTTCTATGGGACTAATATAACAGTAGAGGGAATGCATTTTCAAACACTTCCACACGTCTTACTAACTCTTTATTGTAACAATAGAGCCTAAAGTTATATTTCGAGTCGTTTTCTAAATGAAAATAATGTGGTGTGTCGATTTCATAAGAGCATTTTAATGCAGGATATGTAGCTGGTCACATAACCAAAGCCTTTAAAAGATTTTTTTTTTTTAACATCGGAGCTCCATAAAATGTTAAATGTATTATAAAATGTTTGAATACAGACAGTTGCCTTATATGGTGAACAAAACTACTTTTAAACTTAAAGGGTCCAGTTTTGATATTTTAAGTCATTTATGTCACGCTCACATGAGATGTATAAAAGTCAATTGTGGCCAGTTGCTTAACGCACCACCTCAACACAAATATAAAAACTGCATGGATTCGAATGTATTGAAACGTGATTAAAATGTAGGACATACTACAGATATTTGTTTAGTGGTGGTTTATGACAACTTTATAATTGGGTCCAATTGATGAGATGCAACATCGATTCTGTAGTTGCCCCACAGATCACAATTCTGACCAAGGACAGAAGGTTTCTGAAACATTTAAAAAGGACACCGTTTGTATGTAGATAAGATAGCCTTTTATTATCCCACATGGGGAAATTGTGGCGTTACAGCAGCTTAGAAAACATACAAAAAGAGATAGAAAATTGTATACATCATTTACAATGATTGTTTTGTTTTGGGGGAAGTGCTGGTTGTATAGTCTGACAGCGGAAGGAAGAAACGAGCTACGATGTCTTTCCTTTGAGCAACGTGGATGGAAAAGTCTGTTGCTGAAAGAGCTGCCAAGTGCGGCCACGGTTTCATGCAGTAGATGATCGCTGTTCTCCCTTAGAGATGACAGCTTGGTCATCATCTTCTCTCTGCTTCCACAGAGTCCTGTGTGCAGCCCAGAACGGAACTCGCCTTTCTGATGATTTTGTCCAGTTTTATCCTATCTGTTGCAGTAATACTACTGCCCCAGCAGACACCACCATAGAAAATGGCAGATGCCACCACAGACTCAAAAATAGTTCAGAAGAGACCCCTGTATTCAAAAAGAACTTCTTAACAGAGTCTGCTCTGGCCTTTCTTGTACAGGGCCTGTGTATTGTCCTACCAGTCGTTTATTATTGAGGTGAACACCCAGGTATCTGTAGGAATTAACAGTCTCTATGTTCTGTCCCTGGATGCTCAGCTGTTTTGGTGGGTGTGCCTTGGACCTTCGAAAGACAACCACCAGCTCTTTTGTTTTGCTGGTGTTGATTACAAGGTGGTTTTGTCCACACCAGTCTACAAAGTTCTTGGTGAGTTCCCTATACTCACCGTCATCTCCATCCAGGATGTAGCCAACAACAGCAGATTCATCTGAGAAGTTCTGGAGATGACAGGTTGCTGTGTTGTAGGAAAAGTCAGCAGTATAGAGGGTAAATAGAAATGGGGCCAGGACTGTCTCTTGTGGAGCCCCCATGCTACAAAGGATATAGGACCATTTTTTTCCAGACCATATTTAAAAGTAAATCACATGAAGTGACTGATTTATCAAAACTATTTACTAAATAAAACAAATTCAATCATGAGCAGGTTTGCTCAGAGGATGGTGGCCTAGGTTCCTATTGGCTAGTTATCTTAACAGGATAATATTTGGGGAGAAGGGCTTATGACCTGCAAGAAATAGAATCACTATGGTCTCATATGAAGTATCATACTGACCTGTCATTACAGATCCGTTGTATAAATAGCATTTACTTCATATGTGGAGAGGAGTGGGTGATATAAATGAGAAGTAAACACCTGTAGACTAGGTACACTGAGCTTTTTAATGTAGTCCGAGATGGAGAGGTTTACAAAAGTGGAATGGTGCCAAAGTATCTTGTGCTAATGGAAGAGGGGAGTGCAGTGTTTGTGTTCTGAGCTAAAGGTCCCACAAAACTCCCATAATGAAAGTCTCTTCAGATACATACTTACATGAACAGGAACTACATTTATGCTGTTATCACAGTACTGTTTAATAGGAACATGTCAAAGGGCTACTGAACTGCACTTACAATTACTTACAATACACCAGAACTGTGACTGGGATTACAATGTCCAAACAGTAATATTAAATACTAACATTAATTCAACCTCCTCCTGCCAGGGCTCATGTTTCCTATTGATTTTTCTGTAAACCCCCCCCCCCCCAATGCAACAGAGCAGCAGATTTTAAAGCAAAGGCGCCGTAGGGAATTGAACCCCATCCCAGAAACCAGGAGTGCCACCACCGGAGCCTTTTGCTTTTTTTGTCTCATTATTGGAGGCCAAAAAGCAAAACCTGAAGGAACAAGCCAGAGATTGTTCCTCCAGGAAAAGAAAAACCTCCCCTGCTGCTCTACCACACTGGGGCATCATGGGCTTTCCCCTGAAACTACACAGAAGACTGGAGATTTCCCCATCCCCGCATAGCCCCTCAAACATTTTCATCTTCTAGAAAACTCAAATTGTTAATGTGTTCTAAAATTTTCAGCTTCAGACATACAAGGTTTGGACAACGGATCTCAATTTCCACGGTGTCGCCTTCACTCAAATTAGCTGAAATGAGAGGGAAAAAAGACAAGTTTATACCCCACCCCCCCATATAATACCAGGCTGATTACAAATGCGAGTTACCGCCGGTCCTGGTCCTGAGGGCAGATGAATTACAGATGGCATCGCAACAACTTGACAACTCTGGTCCTTGAAATTCTCCCTCCTGTAACTAGACACAAGCTGCAGGTTTTGCGCTCCCCAAGTCCCCCCAAAACGGCAATCTTCCCTCCGCAATTTCAAAGGAATCTTAAAAACAAACTTATCAATTGCCCCGAGTGATTCTATAAGCACGTCCTGCACGTTGCTAAACCTAGAGCTGCAATGAGAGAAAGACAAAGTTTACAACACCCACCCCCCCACCCCCTTTTCTTAATACCAATGCAAAATGTATGCATTTTCAACAATTGCTTGACTATAACCTTCTCCAGAACGCAGTTCAACTTGAGACCACAAGCATCCATCCACTCATGTTACAAGGTTGAGACATTTGGAGGAATCAAGACACTGTATCTGCAAAGAGAGAGACAAAGTGTTGTGCAACCCCCTCCCCCCAAAATACCCCTAACGCAATCATGTGAATTTCAATGCATTCTTCCCAGTAGTGCAAAGCTGATGTGCATGCAGTCAAGAGGTTTAGGGTTATATGTACCCATGAAGATAGGATGAAGAACCAGATTTACTTAACTCCATATTATCAGGTAGCAGCAGAGTGATGCTCAGTTAGCAGCAAGACATGCCTGAGTTTGATCAGAGAAAGACTGGATTTCCCAGCGCTCCATCAAAGTTAGGGCTGTCCAAGACGGCACACTCTAGATCAATTTTTGTTCCCTATGAGAAATTAACCTGAGAAAACGGAGAAGAAACAGGAGAGGAAGATGCGCACACACACGCACACAGAAGACTTCGACGAAGGCCTTCTGGGGTTTGGCTAAGCTCTCAAGCGCACAGGGACGAGGTTGGATCGCCATTCAGTGAGGACACGCATTCATTGGCCAACAGCTCCCACAGACAGCTAGGCATTCAGATGCAGTTATGAATCGAGTCGAGAGACGAGTGATCTGGAACAAAGAGGCTTCTACACATACACAAAACACTTCCACCACACCAACTGCAATTCTAAACATTTTCAGCTAGGACTACAAAGTTAAGAAATGCAAAGCGGATGTTTTCCATAAAGGCATAAACATAAGAGAACTTTAGGCATTAATTTGTTTGTTATTGAAGGAGCTAAGCCATTGTAAGAAAATTGTAGGCATGTTTTAAAAAGATTTGCAGACACCTGGTTACTACACGCTCCACGTGAGGACACCGCACATACATCGCACCAATCAGCTGGCAAGATTTCTGCAGAAGACAAAGTGCAGAGCAAACTCCCGCCACCCCTCCCCCACAGTCTCATACAGCGTTTAACACAATGAGTCGGCCAATTCAAGCTGCACAGTTGCACAGCTCAACTCTGCCACTGAATTTGGTGTCTGAAGCACAGTTGCGCAACAGCTGAAATTTGCTGTACATTTGCAAAGCAAATTTTGTTAAGACCTGCACAGTTGCACAGGTTTAGTGGCTGAGCATTCTAACAAATCGTGTTTTTGCTTAGAAGTTCAACCGTTTGTCCTGCCTGTTAGAATTCAAGGGAGCAGATGGATCCTGGACAATTTCCCACAGGCTGATGGCATTCTTCAAGGGCCTTAAGATTCTGAAACACCAAGAGGCAAAGAGAACCCCTACGCCCATCCCTCACACCGTATCCAAAACAATTGCAAGATGATGTTTTGAAATACTCAGGGAGGAAATAAATTCAAATCTTTCTGCTAAATCAGAAGATTTGTGCCAAATCCTTTAAAAGGATTGCATTCAAGAACTTCAATGACCATTTTTCAGTGGACAAATTTAAATAAAAATGGACATTTTGCCTTTTCCCTTAGGGACTTCCTCAAAGCACAGTAGGACTGGACTGTCCTGCCATCCTTTCCACTTGAAAATGAGTTGCCATCAAAGCCCTGGATCATCCCCGTGCTCTAACACGCCATGATCAACACTCACACCTGAAAAAGCACAAGAAATACCCCAGACAAGACCCCCATCCCCCAAAACACCCCAAGAAACAAATGCATACCAAATTTTTCAATCATGACACGCTATGCATTTATTAACCAAGAAAATGAAGTTTACAGAATTCAAGCAGTCATACAAAATTATGAAGCTGACAATTACCAATTATGACGCATGTTAAACGTGAGCACATTTAGACCTTGCATGACCAGAAGAGGACGGCTGATGCAAAAGCAAACCTCTCTATACAATGTGTTAGGATGGAATCTTCAGTAGGTGTTGAGCAATGAAAGCACTCGGGACACTGCACACTGAAAAGAGGGGGAGAACAGCCTACAACCACCCCCACCCACGTACACCACCCATATATCAACCAAAAACCTGTGGCAAAGTAAAATGCCATTTAAATGCCATTACAACTACAGTACGTTACTACAAAAAATGAGTCATACATGAATTTAAATTACCTGCCTTTAAGTTAGGTAAAAACCACACGGAGTCTGAATGCAGCACCTTTGCTCCTTACATGGGCGAGTAGGCAAGACGGACCACCAGATTTGAGGGTTTGGGTCTTTAAATCTGTAAAAGTCATAATTATGCAGTCCCCAGAGCCCAGAACCCCACGACTCACAATATCCATGAACGGAACCACCACACTCAACACAATCCAGACAATGTGCCATCTTACGATAACTTCCACATCATTGACGCCTTTAGGTTGTCTGCTCTTCCGTGACTTGTTACCCCTGAAGACAACAGGCTAGCTGCGGTGAAGACTCTCATCCACTGGCAGACATTTGAAGCTCCTCCCCATACAGCGCTACTCAAGCCAAAGATGTCTAACTAAGCCGCTCTGAAAAGCTGTAAAGTCTTGGAAGAGATTCAGGTTAAGAGTACCCCCCCTCCCCCAAAATTCAAATCAAACATTCAAGTGGTACATACATCAGACCTTCTGCCTACAATTGACACACTTGGTATGTTTGCAGCAAACAAAAGAAAACAAACAAAAAGGCAAATCAATTGTACCTTTCTAAATGCAACTCAAGCAGGTTTCACTTGTAGTTTTAGACCACTTTACTGTTGTTCACAAACTGAACCTACTGGGTCCACAATACAGCTGGGGATCCCACTGGCACTACAGCTCATGACACTTGCGCTGGGCCTGTGAAAAAACACTAAAAAACCCACAGTTGGGCAACCCCCCCTCCCCCATGGACTACAGACGCTGTACATTTTACTTTTACTACAGCAAACAACCCATTCTGAACAGACTGCATTTGCAAGGTCTACATCCAGTAAAGTCTTAATAAAAGGGAATATTTACTCCCTAAAATTTAAATATGCTCATGCATGAACTCATGTATCTTAATTTTTACCAGCAAGCGATATGCAGGGGCCCGGAAACCAAATTTACATGGACGTGAAGCAGCTGTAGCGTAGCGGCGTGGGGAACGTAGGGGAACTTCCGACTCCAAACAACGGCCAACGTTGATTGCCTCTTGTCAGACCTACTGGGTATCAAGTGGGACAACGGACACCTTTTCCACCCGGGAGACTACATCTGAACGCAGTGCAGGATGCAGAGCTGTTACAGGCACTCATCTCAGGGGCAACCAGACTTGGCCAACGACAGGACCGAAGACACACGTTGGGGAATTTCAAACACTCATACACCACGCCTGAAAAGAAAGAACAGAGCTTGGCGAGCAACTGTGGTCTACAAATAAACCTGGGATTTCTTGGTTTTAATCGCACAGAAATACCTCTACCCATTATACAAACCAAACGGCCTCCTCTAACGACTCTAGGTGCTAATGCGATGACCCTTGAGCTCGTCTGCAATCCCTCTCCCTCCCTCTGCGCTGCGGGACACCCATCTTTGGCTCCTCCTCCTCGTCTAGCTCAGCCGCGCCCTCTTGTGGAGAACCCTGGTGCTGCCGCTACTCTGCCTTGTGCCTCGGGTCTCCTCGCCCCTCTGGTCTCCTCTGCCCTCCGGACACGCGCGTCTGCTCCCGGCTTGCCTCTTCTCCAACCTGGCCTGCGCCCTCTGATCTTCCCCTGGCTCCCCTCTGGTCCTCATGGCTCCCTCTGATCCCGATTTCTTCCGCCCGTAGAAACAGCTAATGACTAAGTCCTTTCCATGATCAAATCAACCCAGTCCATTTGAGTAAAAAAATGCATTCTAAAAAAAATCTTCAGATAAAGGCATCACGAAGGGAAAAATAAACAAAAGAACCCAAACGGAAAAGAAAAAAAAATGCGACTCTCAAGTAACCAGTAGTTGAATATCTTCATGGCCGTTTACTCGACTTGCCCAGTCTAAACCAACAGCTCAGCTAGTCAGACCGCTCACGTTACCACCACCCCACCCTTTAAAAATAGATTCTATTTCACCGTCGCCAACACTGGGGAATTGAGTCATCAAAACGGAAAGGCTCTGTAAAAAAAAAGTCAAAAGCTCATTTCTGGAAAATAAAATTGGTAGCATTTGGTATCGACGAACATACTGCTTTCGAGCAAAATTTCTTTAGGCGTAAAAAAGACGAGTTTAGACGTTTGGCTGTTCGCTACCTCACACCGCCTGGCCTACATCGGACACCTTGGACGGCGGCCATTTTTCTCGCAGTCTCGACCTGCGCCATTTTGTTACAGATTTTAACTTTGTCGACAAAGACAACTCTGCGTTTTAGGTGATACCGATCAAACTATTTAGTCTGCTGTAACGGCGTCCTTTTACGGACGTCAATGAAACAAGATTTTTGGTCATAACTACTGAAAATATTTGAACAAAGTGTTCAGAGAACCAAACTAAACTAGGTTAGCTAAAACACTGACGCTATAGTTATGTAACAAACTGTACACGAAGAAAAAACGGCAAAAAATTTGGTCGTCATACGTAAAAGTATAGTTAGCCAACTCACTTCACTGTATTATTAGCAGTAGTTAAGTTACGCTGACCAAACCAAATACTTTTGAAAAATGCCCCTCGAGATAAACCAATGTATGGATAATAAGAACCTCTAATAGAAATCGCCAAAATAAAACTGTACACGAGACCTAAATCTTTCAACAAAAAGAAATTCAAGAGACAAAGACAACGCAACGCGATTACAACCTGCAGCCACCACAAACCCCATCGAAAAGCGTCGCCCTAGAATGGAGGAGGACTAGCTGCGTTGCCTTTTTATTAGCAGGGTGAGGCGGTTTGTGTTACGGTGAAAATTCCTCCGCATCTTGAGAAAAATAGTTCCATCGATATTCGTTAAAATTACATTTATCATAACACCGTTAACATTATTGTAAGGCAAATTTACAGTGTACCCAGTAAATAATCAAAATGTGTGTCCTCACAAGAGTTCTGAGCGAAATTGTAAAATAAACAATGAACATGGCTATTCTGGGCACTTAAACCTAGTTGAGTATAGCTTAATGTTACTGGAATGCTTTCAAAACATAATTCCTATGGTGTATAACTAACGAATTTATACTACTTTTGCTTGTTTACAGGCAACATTAAAGTTCAGTTCAGATGCATAGGGAAGGGGCGTTGACACATTGCTCGCAAACAGTACCACTGAACATCGATTAATCATGTTGTTTACGTTTGAAGATTCAAACGTTCGTGTGACGCAGTGCGGATGAATACATTTTGGTGGTAAAATGCCCTCACCCAGTCCGGTTTAAACCGGTCCAGCAGACCGGTTCTTGTTTGTATTTTACTGCAGTGCGTTAGCTAATGCGCATGAGCAGAGTTATTCGGTATTGAAGTTATATTCAGGAGTTTCTAGAATGTTCTAGTGCCCTCCATCTATCATTAATCAATGTGTTTGGTTCCTCAACAGTTGTAGATGTTTGTAGCGTTGTTAATTATTTTGGCAATCCTGAAAACAAACTACACATAATCCATTGTTTGGCTGTTGTAATAAATTAGCTAGCTTCCATTTCAGATGTGAATAGGTAAGAAACTATTTTCTAGCAGGCCATGTATGGCTGCGTCATATGGTATAACCAAAGACGCAGATTACGCGTCCTACGTGCGTGGTTGTTCATTCGCCCCTCCCCCATCCCCCGAGCACGCACGTGCGCCACGTTTGCCCCACGTTTGTTGCTTTTAATGCTCGTCGTCGTGTTTTGGTTTTCTTGAACATTCTAAAGATACAGCAGTAGGCCTATATATTTGTTCTTCATTCTCTTGATTACCAAAGGTCCTGTAGCCTATATATCCGCTAACTTCTATAACGAGACACTGTTTTAAATGTGTTGTATAGCCAGAGATCAATGTTTCAAAATTATAATATATGCGACATTGTATCATCAGTTCTGAGTGTGAATCTGATAACCTGATAAAACTGAGTTTGTAATAATAAACAGTTGTAGTCACATTGCAAAGATACCAATTAGTTATGTTTAATGTGCGACCGTGGGACGTTTAATAACATTACTGGATAACAAATAAGACAATGATGTATTCATTCAAATACCCTCAACCATAAAATAAATAACTGCCAAAAATATCTACAGTCACATGAACAGCACATAAAGTAATATGTTAGTCACATGACTACAAAAATATATCATAACTCTGCTTTCCAGACAATACGGTATTCTAATTAACTTGTGCTGGTACCCCTCTTCCCCCTAATGAGGAGGAGCAAGCTCATTCCTTTATTTGCTGAGGTCGTTTTTATCAGAGCATCACAGGCTGGGTGTCTTAGGGCCCTCCTCTGTTTGGTGACCACCGTTGTCCCAAAGGAATAAACAGACCTGTGTCAGCTAAATGGCTGCTTAGTTTCTGCTATATATGCCTTTGCACTCTTCACTGCGCTAGACTGCATATACAAGGTTGTTCTAAAGGTGCCGGGCACACAGTCTGGGTAGACACAATGTTTCAATACTTGTGTGCTGTATGTTCTTCGCTTCTGGCTCTGGCTTCAAATTTCTGGCTACTGTCTCAGTCTGACATTTCAAAACACCCCCAGTTGCAGTTGGTAGTGCGAGGTGAACACGAGATCCTGGTCAGTGTGAATGGCTTCAAATGGAGGTTTCCTCTACCTCCCATCTCTGTGGAACAGTACAGGAAAGGAGGACAGGACTCCTCTCTAGTAAACTTTGTTTTTATTCACTGAATTAATGTGATCTGTAAACGGGACAATTTTTTGGGTGAGCAGAACCCCTTTCTGTCTTCTTTACCTGATAGCAAGAGAACTGTGTAAGACATCCAAGGAATTAGTAAGTGGTCAAAACCAAACAGGACATTTCAGAGGTCATTCAAACATCATCAGTCACTGCTTTGTCACTAATGTTACATGCTGATCTAAATAGCAAAAAGCTATTTGCCAGTTATTTACTGTCACCTTTTGCAACTGATGGTGATATTTATATGAACATGTAAACATCTTGTTTGCTTTTAATTGTCCAGCGATTTTATTAAACGTTTAAAACATGTTATTACCTGAATGTCTTAAAAAAAACCTTAGACACATGCACAGAATGTGTTTCATTTAGTCACTAGAGGGCGCAAAAAGCACAAGGAAAAATTATTCGTTTTCTTTATAGTTAAATTTAGGTTAATTATTTGCATGAATAATAGGCTATATGTATTTGAATAAGTCCTGTTCAACTTCTTTATATGCTTGGGAAACCTTAATGGTCTGATATTTCAATCAGTTTGGTGTTAAGGGGATTCAGTCACAGGGTGTTTACAGCTCTTTGCTTGTGTGATGGGATACACCCATGAATAATAAATTTATTTAAAGCGCCTTTCATAACACCCAAGGACACTGTACAGATTTGAAAGTCTTGAGTGAAGAGCAGGAACGCAGGGAAATGGGGAGCGAGTTCCAAAGCTTTGGGCCAACAACGCTGAAGGCTCGTTCACCGAACCCTTGTAGCCGGACTGGAGGAACAACCAAGAGGTGATCATCAGCGGAACGGAGAGAACGTGCAGGACAGTAGTGTGAAACTAGCGAGGACAGGTAAGGGGGGGCCAGGTTCTGTAGTGAACGGAAGACCAAGAGTAATGTTGTACTGAATGCGGTATTGGATGGGTAGCCAATGAAGCGATATCAGTTTTGGGGTGATGTGCTCAGATGCTTTAGTCCGTGTCAGGACCCTGGCAGCAGAATTCTGCACATGCTGGAGCTTCTTGATTTTACTGGCCAGCAGTCCGGCCAGCAGAGCACTGCAGTAGTCCAGTCGACTCGTAACAAAAGCATGAACAAGAGTTTCAGCCGCAGAGTCAGTGAGTGAAGGGCGGAGTTTAGCGATGTTTAGCAATGAAGGGCAGAGGAAGCAGGTGTAAATATTTCACCTGATTTCCAGTTGGCTTGTTATGCAAGACTGCAGTATGTGTTTTATTACCTACTGTGCTGAAGGGTTCACAAAAAAGCACTTTCACTCAAAGCTATAGTTTTTACACTGCAATGTAAAAGACAAAGAGTGTCTATTTACAAACATATAAACAATCATAAAGGTATCAAAAGAAGAATAAATAATATTTATTATAAAACACAAACCTTCTATTTAATATATTTTACCACTTCATATCTAAAACCATATGATTACACATCATTACATATACACATATAAAGCAGTATAGTACACAAACCAAATAGAGGAGGAGCTACAGCAGGGTGACAGGGGAGCGTGCAGGCTGGTGCCAGGAGGAACACACCAGTCCATGGAGTTTGGTCCACTGTACAAGACTTATAGTCTGTGGCAGAACTTTGTCTTGAGCTACAGGATCACAGCTCCATAACGAAGCATGGTAGGACCAAAGAGGGCAGTGTCTTCTATCCAGCTGCCAAGTAAAGATATTTGGATAAACAAAGATGATGAGCATAAGCAAGGAAACCTCCGGAAAGCCAAATCCTTGGAGGTGCTGTCTCCTGGTCCACAGTCCTCTGGCCCATGTGAGCAGAGCACCCTGCAGGTGGTGATGGAGAGCTTGGTGAAGGAGAAGATGGAGTTTTCCGCCTTCCTGGACGAGATCACCAGGCAAGTCATCAGCCCGTCCACACTCAGTTCTTTTGGGGTCGAGACCACGACTATGAGAGTGGCCCTCAGAGTTCCCCGCGAGGACCGCAAACAACACGCTAAAACAGACACCCAGCAGCAGGAATGCGTTCGCGTGGCGGCCGAACAGCAGAGCTCGGTGTCTGTGTCAATGCAGCGTAGAAAAATGGCAACAGAGTCCAAACACGGCAGACACAAAGGTGGTCATGGAAGTGGCCACAACCAGTCAGAGCTCCAAACTGGTGGTGAGCACAAAAGCTGGACCCTGTCTGCTTGGACCTCAGGAGAGGAGACTCAGTCTGATAAACTCTCCTCAGGCACCTGGACCAGCTCAGAGAGAAGCCACAAACACCCAGGATTGGTCAGATGCTACAAACGCCCAGACAGGGTGAGTCAGGAAAAAACAATACCAGTTCTCTGTTTACAAAATGTATTTGTACCTTTAAAAGTAAACATGTAAACATAGATACATACATGGCAACCTCTACTATTATACACTGCTCAAAAAAATAAAGGGAACACTTAAACAACACAATGTAACTCCAAGTCATCCACACTTCGTGTTCAGATAGGAAGCAACACTGATTGTGAATCAATTTCAACTGCTCTTGTGAAAATGGAACAGACAACAGGTATTAGAGATTTTCAACTGATTTCAAAGATTTTTATTAATTTGAGATCTAGGATGTGTTATTTTAGTGTTCCCTTTATTTTTTGAGCAGTATATATTAATGTTTACAATTGGAACCTTGAATGATTCAAAGAACTTGTGAACATGAGTTTTTTACTTGAACATTTTGAATGTGCCAGTACTTTCTGAATCTGGATGTGAACAGGTGCGCTGAACAAGCTTAAAGGTTAACCAGCATCCTCGCATCTGTATCACATCTGCTGTTTGGCTCAAATGAACCGGACGGGCCCAAATCAATGGACCTTACTGAAGCACATGACTTAGAAAATCAATCTTTGTTCTTTGTCCTCTCATGTCCTTCCCAGCAGCCTCAACAATCAGTGAGTCATGTGGACAGAGCAGAGTGAGTCCTGATTCTGTCTGCTATGTTTCCACCACTTTCGATTTGGGTTATTCTAGACCAGCTCTGATCTGCGCTGTCTAATACTCAGTGCAGTTTCTGTGGCCAGAGCTGTTTCCCAACACAGTCGGCAGCATGACATCGTCTAAGGACATTTTTTTAACAGTTTAGTCATAATGAAGTAAAGAATGACTCATTCATTTATGGAGGTGATGTGAAACCTAAACACAAATACAAACAAGTAAGCAACGTCGATGCTTTGCAGGTCGCTGAAGCAGGACAGTGAGCAGCTGCATCAGAACCTGCTGCAGACAGTGGCATGCATCGAGAACATGGAGGCAGAGCTGCAGAGGACTGAGGCTGAACTGAACGCACTCAAAGAGAAGTACTAGAGGGGATGGGGTGCCCACAAGACCATATGGACACATATTCGTCCATTAATGTCATAAGCAGCATTAAACAAGCAGGATCAAATTAAGTTAGTTCATTCCTGATATTACTGGAATCATGCACATATTGTTCTGTCTCAGGCTTCAGTGCAGCTGCACTAGCTGTCAGCAGACCAACGGTGGGCTGGAGGAGAGACTCCAGTTTGTGGTGAAGCATGCGAATGCACGCACGCACGCACACACACTCACAGTTCGAATGAAAGCAAACAGAATAATACATGTATAGAATTCAGCAATTGAACAGGTGTGAAAATAGAGCTATTAAAACATCTCTGTCCATGTTTGGACAGGAAATTGCAGGAAACTCAGAGCATTAACTGGTAACACGCCTTTCTTGTCATTGCACTTTTAGGTGGACAGAGTGATCTCAGAGAGGAAGGACCACCTGCACAAGATTTTGGAACTGACTAAACCACTGGATTTAATGAAACACCATCATTTCACTGGAAAATGTCAATGTGAACACAGAGGTCAGTCATTCAAAAAAAAATATCTATGCTGGTAAATAGACAGATGATGGTAGAAATCGTCCTTGGCCAAACCACTGTCATTCTTGTGCTCAGTCATCGTGTTTGTTATGCTGGAATTATTCTCTTTCTGTAGCTTTAGTCTCATATTTTACAGGTTTTTTTTGTACTTTCAGGCTCCCTTCTTGACTAAGGAGACATTTCAACTCCAAAGAAGCTGTGAGGAACCTTTCGCCATCCATACTGTATTTACAGCAAATTAGGAGGCAAGTGGCTGTTTATTGTAGAATTCCTATGAACAGCTTCAGAAGTTTACATAGTTTAAAGTAACAGTTTTATTTGGTGATAGTTCGTACCAGTTATTTCCCATCTTACTTCACTTTTTTGATTTCCTGTATTAAAAATGTGAATGTGGCTATATTGTTATCGCTGTGTATTGTTTGTCTCTGTGTTTTATTCTATTCCTAACTAAATCTACACTATAAAGAAGTACTTTTAACCTGTATTTCAGTCCATCTTTCTTTGTCCTCTTTATACAACTTTTGTGTTTATATGGTAGAGACATTAGAATTGTGTTCGTTAGGTTTTGTAAAATCTAGACATGACAGATTTTAGATGTGGCCATTCATTGGCTACTGTGATACTGTACAGTCTTTGGATTTTAACCCGGAGAATGTTTTTCCATCATTATTGGTTCAGTTGGTAAAGGATAAATTTAACTCCTATATAAAAACATCTTTATAGCTGATACTTTATTCTTTACATACTACACAAAAAATTCACGTCATTCAACAGTGTCTCAAAATGCATTTTTATGGGACCTGCGGCTTAGCTGCCGTGAGTCTACCTGGGATCCAAGATCTATCCTCCCCTTAATTTGGCTTTGTGTCTAAGGGCAGGATTGCTTGGATGGCATAGGGACTTCCTCAAAGCACAGTAGGACTGGACTGTCCTGCCATCTTTTCCACTTGAAAACGAGTTGCCATCAAAGCCCTGGATCATCACCATGCCGCTCTAAAATGCCATGATCAACACTCACACCTGAAAATCACAAGAAATACTCCAGACAAAACCCCCATCCCTCCCCCAAACAACAAATGAAATACCACATTTTTCCAATCATGACACGCTATGCATTTATTAACCAAGAAAATGAAGTTTACAGAATTCAAGCAGTCATACAAAATTATGAAGAAGCTGACAATTCCCAATTAAGACGACTGTGAAACGTGAGCACATTGGCTACAATTGGCAACATCTTGTATCGAGGAACATTTTGCCTTCGAACAAAGTTCTTGAGGCGTAAATAAGGCGAGTTCAGACGAGGCCAGGCCAGCTCACATCGCTTGGTCTACACCGGACACCTTGGACGTCGGCCATTTGTCTCAGTGTCGACCTGCGCCATTTTGTTACGTATTCGTGATGTTTGTTGACAAAAACAGATGCGTTTGAGGTGATACCCATCAAACGATTTAGTTTTTGTGTAACGCCTTCTTTTCACGGACACAAATGAAACAAGATTTTTGGTCATAATTACTTAAAGTATTTTAACAAAGTGTTCAGAGAACTGAGCTAACCTAGGTTACAACAAACACTGACTTTAGATTAACTTTAGCTAACAAAATGTACATAAGGAAAAACGTTAGTTATTCGACCATGGGGAAAAATCTGGCCGTATATATATTCACCGGCCACTTTATCAGGTACAGATAGCTAGTACACTGTGGTCATGAAGGGATGGACATAGTCAGCAATACTCAGGTACGCTGTGGCACGATGACACGATGCTCAATTGGTACCAATGGGCCCAAAAGAAAAATATCCCCCACACCATTGCACCACCAGCAGCCTGAACCGTTGATACAAAACAGGATGGATCCATGTTTTCAAGTCGTTGACCCCGAATTTCTGACCCTACCATCCGAACATCGCCGCAGAAACCGAGACTCATCAGACCAGCCAACGTTTTTCCAATCGTCCATTGTCCAACTGTAGCCTCAGTTTTCAGTCGTTCCCGTGTCGGTCAGGACTGGCACCAGGTGCGGTCTTCTGCTGTAGCCCATCCGCCTCAAGGTCCGACGTGTTGTGCGTTCAGAGATGCTCTTCTGCATGCCCCGGTTGTAACGGCTGGTTATTTGAGTAACCGTTGCCGTCCTATCTGCTTGAACCAGTCTGTCCATTCTCCTCTGACCCCGGTCATCAACGAGGCATTTGCGCCCACAGAACTGCCGCTTACTGGTTATTTTCTCTTTTTCGGACCATTCTCTGTAAACCCTAGAGATGGTTGTGCGTGAAAATCCTAGTAGATCAGCAGTTTCTGATATACTCAGACCAGCCCGTCTGGCACCAACAACCATACCACGTTCAAAGTCACTTAAATCACCTTGCTTTCCCATTCTGCTGCTCGGTTTGAACTGGAGCGGACAGTCTTGTCCACGTCTACACGCCTAAACGCATTGAGTTACTGCCATGTGATTGGCTGATTCGACATTCGTGCTAATGGGCACTTGGAAGTAGCAGGGTGATGCCGTCACGGTGAAAATTCCTCCGCATCTTGACAAAAATAGATTCATTGAGATTCGTTAATATTACATTAATGATAACACCGTTAACATTACTGTATGTAAAAGATTGTAAAATTGTAAAAGAAACAATGAACGTGGCACTTAAACCTGGTTGAGCGTAGCTCAACGTTACTGGAATGCTTACAAACATAATTCGCATAGTGTATAACGAATTTATACTAATTTAGCTTGTTCACAGGCAACATTACAGTTCATTTCAGATGCACAGGGAAGGTGCGTTAACACATTGCTAGCAAACAGTATCGCTGAACATTGTGTTGTTTACGTTCGACGATTCAAACGTTTGTGTGACGCAGTGCGGATGAATACATTTTAGTGGTAAAATGCCCTTGCCCAGTCCGCTTTAAACCGGTCCGTCTGTTCTAGTTTGGATTTTTACTCCAGTGCGTTAGCTAATGCGCATGAGCAGAGTTATTCAGGATTGAAGTTATATTCAGGAGTTTCTAGAATGTTCTAGTGCCCTCCATCTATCATTAATCAAAGTGTTTGGTTCATCAACAGCTGTATATGTTAGTAGCATTTGTTACCTAATTATTTAGGTAATTATTAGGTAATCCTGAAACACAAGAGCTAAGAGCCTTAAAACAAACTACACATAATCCATTCTTTGGCTATTGTAATAAATTAACTAGCTTCCGTTTCAGATTTGAATGGGTAAGAAACTACTTTCTCCTAGGCTGTGTAGGGCTGCGTCATATTCGCCCATCCCCCGATCACACGCGTGCGCCACGTTTCCCCCTTGTAATATTTTGGTTTTCTTGAACATTCCAAAGATACAGCAGTATATATTTTTGATCTTCATTCTTGCTCTGATTACCAAATGTGCTGTATATATCCACTAACTTGAACAATGAGACACCGTTTAAAATGTGTTACTGTGTAGCCAGAGATCAATGTTTCAAAATTATAATCTATCCGACATTGTATCATCAGTTCTGAGTGTGAATCTGATGGTTGTAATAATACAACTTGATAAAAGTTGTAGTCACATAACTGTACAAAAACAAACATTTAAGAGGTCGTTCAAACGTCATCAGTCACTGCTTTGTCACTAACGTTACGTGTTGATCACGTGATTTCTTTATGCGTATATTTGCCAGTTATTTACTGTCACCTTTTGCAACTGATGGATGATACTTTGGTGAACACGGAAACATCTTGTTTGCTTTTAATTGTCCAGCGATTTTATTAAATGTTTAAATCATGTTATTACCTGGATGTCTTTAAAAAACTGAGACACATGCACCGAATATGGTTCATTTAGTCACTAGAGGGCGCAAAATGCACAAGGAAAAATTATCAGTCAGTCATTCAAAAATTATGATAAATATTAATGATGGTAAATAGACAGATGATGGTAGAAATCTTCCTTGGCCAAACCACTGTCATTCTTGTGCTCAGTCATCGTGTTTGTTATGCTGGATTTATTCACTTTCTGTAGCTTTAGTCTCATATTTTACAGGTTTTTTTGTACATTCAGGCTCCCTTCTTGACTAAGGAGACATTTCAACTCCAAAGAAGCTGTGAAGAACCTTTCACCATCCTCCCCTTTATTGGGACAATCAGACGATGACCAATCACACACAACTCTAGAACTCTGGGACAACAAATCACCTGATGGATAGGAGGAGGAGGGACAATTTGATTGGTTACTCCCTGGACAAAGAGGGAGCTTAGGGAACAGACAGCAATATGTGACAGCATTTTTGCCATTTATGTCATGACCCCTTGCTGGGGTCAGAAGAGACTGTATTTACAGGAAATGAGGAAGCAAGTTGCTTTCAGTCTCTGCTGAAGGGGTTTAAAACCTTCAGTTGACTTTTGTTGACCTTATCCTGATGATCTACAGACTGTTAGCAGATGCTAAAGCTAAATTGCATGACCTGTGACCTTTCGCTAATGGCCCTGCATGTGTCTGGAGACACTCCACCATCCTGTTCCTGCCCATCCCTGGAGGAGATTGGATGTTGTAATTGGTGATAGTTTGTACCAGCGTTATTTCCCATCTTACTTTACTGTTTGGATTTCCTGTAGTAAAAATATGGCTGTATTGTTTTCCCACAGTTTACTGTTTGTCTGTGCTTTTATTTTATTCCTAACTACATCTCTACGCTGTAATGAAGTACTTATTACCTGTATTTCAGTCCATCTTTGTTTCTGTCCTCTTTATACAACTTTTGTGTTCATACGGTAGAGACAGAAAAATTGTGTTAGGTTTTGTAAAATCTAGATATGATTGAGATTTTAGATGTGGCCATTCACTGGTTACAGTGATACTGTACTGACTTTGGATTTTAACCCAGTCAATGTTTTCCTCATTATAGGTTCAGATGGCAAAGGATCAATTTAAATCCTATATAAAAATATTCTTTATTCATTGCATCTTACATAATGAGTAACTACTTTCTACATCAGAGTTCATGTCATTCAACTTTGTCTCATTTTTATGGGTCCCGAGTCTTAGCTGCCGTGAGTCTACCTGGGATCCAAGATGTATCCTTCCCTTAATTTGGCTTTGTGTCCAAGGGCAGGTTTGCTCAGATGACAGTGGCCTTGGTTCCTATTGGCTAGAGTTAGTTTAATAGGATCAGACTTGGGGAGAAGGGATTATGACATGCAAGAAATAATACTTCATATGATATTTCAGAGACTTCTGTAAAATGGCTGAGGAACTGTAGAAGGAATATTGTGGGCTGTGGGTCCTGGCTGTTGGGTGATAACCAACCTGTGAAGGTAATTACGAAGCTTTTAAAATACAATGAAAAATCAGGAAGAGCTGCACAACACTGAAAATTTGACTTTAATATGGTCATTGACACACCATCAGATGATTAATATGTTTTTGAATCTCTTTTTCCGTGTTTTGGTTGAAATATAAAGAATTAATTAAATGTTAGTTTTTAATTATATTACAGTACATAAACTTAAATTTTTTTTGCTATTTCTCTAATTATTATTATTAATTGATTGTTTTATGTAATTAATGGTTATTCTACATCTCCAGCTTATTCTGGCTGGAGTCACTGTGTTCTTCCTCCATGTCTTCTGGTCTCTTGTTCTAGCATGGCACTCCTGAAGATCAAACTCCCCTTTCAGAAGAGAGTTCGTTTGGCCCAGGGCCTCTGGCTGCTGTCATGGGTGGCCATGTTCTCTGGAGCGGTTACCTTCGCTGTAGGAATCCTCCTCAAGACTGAGCTCGTCCGCAGGGAAGAGGTACAATGCCTTAATGACTAATTAACACTAATTACTAATAAACAATCTGCACATTTAATCTATACAATAGTGTGGCCAAACTCTGATTTAGTGGACTGTGTGTTTGAGACTGACCCATAGATATCACTGCATCTTAAATCTGTAAAGGTGCCCTGTATTGTGTAAGGTTTATTAATGGCTTTCTTTTAGTCTAATACCTCACATTAAGTGATGTTAATTTATTTAAAATTGATGTTATATAAATGCAATATTTTCTTCTTGGTTTCCGATATGTGCTTCCAAACAAACCACATTATTGTCATCTGTTTCACATAATCTGTTTCACATATCTATCAGTGGTCAAAATTACATGGAAGAATTCAAATGATCTACCCGTCAGCCACTATAGCTGTGTTGAATCTGGTTTTCAAAAACAAACCTACAAACAAAAACCTGTTAGTCTGTACATGGAACAGTGAACACTGTGAATATAACACAGTCCTCTTAGCTGGAAGCATGAAGTTATTATTTTTGTAAAGCTTGCAAACTCATTACAACATGCAGATGTCTTTATGGCAGGTCTACAACAACAGACCCTGTATGTAAATTTGTCCCTAGAACTGAAAAAGACGTGGGGCAGTTTTAGACAGCTCTTGCTAGACTTTGCTGGCTTGTCACAGGTTAAGGAACATTAAATAGCCTTCAACACCTTGGTTACTGTAAACAATTAGGGCAAACATAAATGATGTAGCTATAACAATAAATGATCTGAACACTTAACAATGCCTGAGCTGATACTGTTAAAAACTTCCCAAACTTTAAAGCAAGGTGTGTTTTTGGCTTGGCTATACAAACTACATTGTTAAAGATCTGTAGAACAGACCTGTCGGTACAACCTATTCCAAGTATGTAGAATTTCTTCAACAAATTGTCCAAAGTCATGTCCGACCTTTTAAACAGACAGCATCTGTCAGTGGGATGAAGAGTGTGGTGATCTGTATCCTGTATTCTGCTGATTGCACCTTTAAATCACGTCCTGCCTCCCAGGTGATGCATAACAGTGACATTCACATCGTGCCCAATCTGCTCATGGTGTTGGGGCTGGCGTCTGTGGGCATCAACGTCTGTGCTGGAAAGGTGTGCCAGGACTCGCTGGACACAGCGCGCTTCCCACGCTGGAAGACCTTCCTCGTGCCCTTCTTCTGCATGTCCCTCTTCTTCACCACACTGCTGATGATCACCATGGCGCTGAGCTTCATCCTGCAGCCCGGCCTGGAGGAATCCCTGAAACTGGGTTTGAAAAACGGCATACGCTTCTACAAGGTGGGAGTGCTCATGTACACACACACGTACACACACACACACACACACACACACACACATACACACACACACACACACACACACACACGTTACTTAAGGAGAGTTACTTAAAAATGTATTCCATTACAAATGATAAATTACATCTTTAAAATTGACATATCATTTAATTATACTGAAGATTAATAAAGTGTCATTGTAAAAAAGCATGGATTGGTTACAATTCTAAAATGTTAATATGAGTAATTAAAACTAACGGTAACAGCATCTGATATTTACTTGAACCCATGAAGAGCCACAACGTTTCAGAGCACTCGCCCTCTCTGGGATCCTCAAGCTGTTGAGGCTGTTGTACGAGCAGACTTGTGATCGCTCCTGCAGCTGTGTAAACGTTGTCCACGTAAACAAAATGCTCCTTCCCCAGCAGTACAGTGCACCCGAAAAGCAGAAGGTCCTCCGAGAACTTCACTCCCACCCCATATAACTAGAGTGTAGGCAGGATTTAATCATCTGATAACGACTGGGGCACAAAACATGAGAAACAGTTGGAAACAGTGGCTGGTTGTTTTGACCTCCAGTAATCTGACCTTTATCATGAACTACATCCAAAAGATAAATCGGGCTGACAATTTAGCATCTATAATGTCATCTGATACAAATACTTTATCTATCAAAAACAAATCTGGTGTTAATGTAAAAAATACCATGTTTGTGCTCAACGGCCATGGTCAGCATCTATTCCATTACTGCATAAACGTGCACACACATACTCACACACAGACACACACACTCATTTTCATTGTGTGAAGTAGAAAGCTAGTGTAATGATGGTTACAGTGGGGTGTGACTTGAAAGTGTTGTCTTCAGTCTACTAGCACAGCATTCTGGTTTGTCAGCATTTATGTGCAGTAACAAATAGTGTGCTGTCAAGAAGACTAGATAATGTACTGACCTGTTTTACAAACACAGATTAAGTCACCCAGATAAAGACAGAAGGATTATCATAGGATCCCTGCTGATGTAATCTAGTCCATGTCTGGAGTTAACATTTCCAGAAAACATTATTATGTCCATTACTGACAAAGATTTCTGAGTGAAACGGGCATTGGTAATAAACCCACAGGACACAGACATCCCGGGCCGCTGCTTCCAGAAGGAGACCATTGACCGCTTGCAGATGGAGTTCCAGTGCTGTGGAAACAGTAACTACAGGGACTGGTTCGAGGTGCAGTGGGTCAACAACCGCTACCTGGACTTCACTTCCAAGGACGTAAAAGAGTGAGTGGCTGAGGAGCTGAGCTCCAACAGCAGCACTCTGTCACCCCTCGGTGATCTTCATGATAGAGGAGGGAGGGAGGGAGGGAGGGAGGGGGGGGGGGGGGGGACAGGACTGTGTGCATGTGTGGCGAATGGACTTCCTGAATGTCCTCCACTCACCACACTGTGCTTTCACGATCAGTGAGAACGTTAAGCCTGGCAGCTGCAGGTCGCACGTGTCACGTGTCATCACGTCACAGACGTCACGTGTCATCACTCTTCCCCTGTGCAGCCGCGTGAGGAGCAACGTGGACGGCCGCTACCTGGTGGACGGGGTGCCGTTCAGCTGCTGTAACCCAGCCTCCCCCAGGCCCTGCATCCAGTACCAGCTGCTCGACAACACGGCCCATTACAACTACGAGTACCAGACAGAGGAGCTGAATCTGTACAACAGCGGCTGCCGTCAAGCTCTCCTCAACCACTTCCTGGGTCTGATGAACGCCATTGGGCCTGGAGTGCTGTCGGTTTTCCTCATACAGGTACGCAGTGTGAACACGAAGGGTTTGCCCTGAGGCAAGGTGGCTTCTGGGAAGTGGGAAAAAACCTCTATCCTGATCTCTGATTACCCATCCTGCAGCTGGTGATCCATTATCATTACTGTCAGTTCTGAGTAAAACACACCTAATCTTGCCTAACGTCTCCTAAAGCCATGAATTAGGTGGAATCTCAAAGACGTAGATCATAGCCTACAGGGTTCATAAACAGCATTATAAATGTGTTCAGCCCTCAGTGTTCTATAGCTGATGCCAGGAGAACAGATTCATAACACACGGGTGTCAGGAAATAGTGCCCAAGTTGAATGAGAAGACATCTAGTTAAATATAGAAGAATTAAGATGCGTCATAAGTTAATTGGGTAAGAATAATACAACATATGTTTGATTGGTGTTCTCCTTATCAGGAGAGGCAGTACAGTGGACTGAATGTAGGGGTAGTGGAAAAGTACAGGGAGAGGGAGAGGGAGAGAGAGAGAGAGAGAGAGAGAGAGAGAGAAAGAGAGAGTTCTCTTTCTCTGAGGGGCAGACACACAGATAGTGGAATGAACAAAATGTCAGTGTGTTCTGATTGAGGGTCACAGACAAGTAAATCACAAATTCTCTTACAATTTTCAGTTGGTCATGTTGTGACTGGATTTGAGAAGTTATAGTACATTCCATGCTGGTGTAAAATGGACCACACCTGTTGTGTAATAAACATATACTCAAAATAACAAATATTAAGCATATAAGATAAGAAAATAGAGCCCTTTATTTGTCCCACACTGAGGACATTTGCAAGGCTGTACAGGCCATAACAGGCTATACTGGCACCATATTATAAGCACATTATTTTAAGGGTCACCTAAAATAACATCAGCTGTGTTACATGTATGGACCCCATTCAATGCTACTCACAGATCTGGCTTTGGTCAGGATTACAGTGCTCAAATGACAGAAAGAAAATCTGACTCACATGTACCATCTACAGATGTTATTTATATCTATGTGTAATGAGGCAAAAATAACTCACAACCATGTGATCATTTATGTGCAGTTCATGACTACAACGTTTATGTAATTCAGCAATAATTTATAGTTTTTTTAATGCATGATTTGAATGTACTAACACAGCTAAACATAGCAAAATGTGTCTCTGTGGGATTAACAAACCTCACGTTTGACAAATGGTCCTGAAATGCAAACACTGAAATGCAGGTGACCTCTGACCTCTGCCCTGTCGCTTCTCACCTTCTCCAGATGACCGTGCTGCTTGGCCTGCGTTACCTGCAGACGTCCATGCAGGCGGTGGGGGAGGAGAACATGGAGGTGGAGACCGAAGGCTACATCCTGGAGAAAGGGGTAAAGGAGACCGTAAAGGAGCTGAAGGAGAAGATGGCGAAGTTCTTGCAAGTGCAGGTGGATGCAGCCCCAGAGCCGACGGCAGAAGCAGCTCCAGAAAAGGCAGCCACGCCCACTAGCTAGAGGCCACACCCACTAGCTAGGGGCCTCACCCATCAGCTAGAGGTCACGCCCATCAGCTAGACACCACAAATTCGCTGCTGAAGCTTAACAGGGAAGAGTTACATGTTTTCATTGACCTTGATTTTTCATAATTCAGAAAAGGAGAATGATATAAACACAACCATCACCTATGCAGCATTAATTTCCCATTTACTGCAGTCAAAGGAGAAGATATAAAGATAGTATGAAAAATGGCATGAAAAAAATATTAAACAGTATGAAAATAAGAGGTTGAAACATAGAGACAATTAAGCCATATCTTAAGGACTATATCCTTTTGCCATTTCCCAAATTTTACAACAACTTAAAAAATACACATGTGTAGAGTGTTAACCTTGCAGAGAGCCGCAGTGACTGAGAATGTACATATCACATGCTGTTTGTAGTCCTTACCCATATGCAAAAAGTCTGTAAGAATCATATGCAATCCTGAGTTTAAATATATATATAATTTTAATAATTATTTTATATTATTATGGCCTCTTTCAAATACAGTACGATATTTATATGCCTCCTTTCATACACTTTGTATAGTTTTGTATAACACATGTAAATCTTCTATACTCATTTTTTTTTATTATGAGGAACCATATATATTAAGAAGCCACCACTTAAGAAGTGTAGTTTGAAATATACTTGTCAGTTCTCTACCATCTATTTATATGATGTATTCTATGACGTAATTCTTCTATGGCTTTTACATATTTTTTGCATATGGGCATTCTGCTTTGTGCACGGCTATTAAAATGTGCTCTTAGAGCAAATGCAAAGATGCATAAGACAAATAAAGGTGTGAGTTTGTGTCTGCTTCGTGATGCTACTTGATCATTTTTTTTCTGGCCTCTGAAACCAAAATGCTGTTGTTAATTGGAAACTGTTTATAAAGGCTTTTGGTCCTTTGCTTCTAAGACTAAAAGGGTTTAATGCATTTTCTTGCTCCTGTTTCTTTGCTGTATCTTTCACTCTCCTCTAGAGTAAATACCTTCCAAGAGTAATTGATTTTGTTATGGCTTAGTAGTTTGTTCTCGGCTCATATAAAATTTGAGAGAGAGAGAGAGAGAGAGAGAGAGAGAGAGAGAGAGAGAGAGAAGGATTATGGTTTATAAACAAACTGTTGGAGGGCGGAGTCGTAGGCCGTGTCATGTGAATCTCTTAATCCTTTTGATAGCCACTAATACCGTAACTGCTGTCAAAGCATTCGCTCAGCATATACCAGACCTCGCAAACAAACGTTAACCAAACTTGTCAAAACACTCAGTACTGTGCCAGTACTTCTTATTGATTCATCAATATGATTTATCAATGATTTTTCAACTTCACTTTGAAAACCCAAGTTTACAAACTCACAAACTAGCCCTGCTCTTTACCACACGGTGGCGCTGCAGATTCACTCATTAGACTTACTGATTTTGAGATACCTGCACAGTTCAGTGTAAAATCTGAGATAGTGTCCTATGAGCCACCAAAACGTGCGCCTTGTCAGTACACCACAAAGCGTGCTACACCTCGCCAATATCCCCCATATAAGTGGAAAGTATGAAGGTGTTTTGGACGTTATTCCCCCAAAGTTCGCGCGCACCTACAAACGCGATGCGCGTGTGCTGTGCGTGACACGCCACGCGGCAGCGGACGACGTGTTTCTGGAACGCTCTGCAAGGAGGAACAGCGTTGATGTAATAGCTTTTTCTAAATTCCGGGGTGGTTACAAAGTGTGTCACTAACGAGGCAGAAAAGCAGAAGGGCTGTGGCAGCAAAAATGCTAACGGTTTTGTTTTACTAGACTAACCTAAAGTACGTTTATGTGTTGTTATCATTCATGTTAATCATGAAGATTCCATGACACTTTAATTATATGTTAAAACAATTATCATATGAAGGATAAAAAAACTGATAAGGGTCGAACAAGATGGATGCTACCTTTACGGAAATGTTAGAAGAATTTATGGGAACCGCACTTGTTACGTGGGTACGTGCTTCAGTAAAATTGACATATCATTTAATTATACTGAAGATTAATAAAGTGTCATTGTAAAACAGCATGGATTGGTTACAATTCTAAAATGTTAATATGAGTAATTAAACAAACTAACGGTAAGTAATTAACTCCAAATTGAGAGTGAAATTATATGCCATTATAGGTAGTGATTACCAACTTATTACACCGGACAAAATGTAATTCTTCCCAAACTAAAATAGGTGGACCATATAGCACTTTTAATGCTGAATTCTGATTCATTCACAAAAATAATTATTGAGTATCAGCGCAATTAAAATTTACATGAATTATATACAACTTATTCATTTAAAAGTCTGTTATTGCACTTAATATGTATACAGACATACTTCTAAAATGAGAAATGAATTAGTATTGCCTGTTTTTGGTCTCTGGAACATCCAGGAACATTCAGTGTCCTGCAGTAGTCTGACAGCGTGGAAGGAATCCATCATGATATATACATGTACTGGAACAGAAAACTACTGGTGATAGAATAATTCTGATTCAAAATACAAAAAGATTTAGTAAACAGGTATTTTTTATAGGAAGCAACGTCATGATTGATCAGTGTAACGCAGGCATTCAGGCAGTATGTTCCTGGTCTTTTTTTCGTAAGGTGCATCTTTTTAAGGACATGTTTGATGATGAGGGCAACGGACCTTTTTCCCAAGACTACATGGAAGTGAACTCCAACTCCCACAATGCAGTGAGTCTGTACCTGCGCCTCACGGATGGAGTCTACCTCAATGAGGTCATGAGAATCATGTAAGGCCCACTCTGAAGAATGGCTTCTGTTCTTATGGAAAGAATAGACAAAACAATTAGAAACCAAAATATGTTGTTTAAGGACTCAATTTTCCACTGGTCATTTTATTTTCCCCAGTGATCCTAATCCGAAGGTGGAACAGATCTATCACAATGTGGGTGATGACAAGATCCTCCGAGTTCAGAATTTCTCCCTTCTCAATAGGCACCTACGCTCCTACTACCAGGTGATCACGTTTCCTAGAGCTTCGTCTGCATACTGATTTCTATGAGTTTTCAAAGGGAGTTAATGATCAAAATGGCATCTGCTGTGTGAAGCCACTTTGCTGTAATGAGACATGAACAGGTACCGTCGCCCTATGGTGCTATAATCTCTGTCCCTGTGTTCCCACTGCCTTCAAGCATCCCAGTTTAAGGCATACTGGCCAGTTCTAGAGACTTGAATACAGGTAGAATTGCCATGAATAAATGTCTGTCCATAGGGTTTTTGTACAAGATATTCTTGTCTATTCAGACACGATATGCATGACTATGAATTAAAATGAATTGTAATATAAATTTAAAAG
This sequence comes from Brachyhypopomus gauderio, assembly GCF_052324685.1. NCBI lineage: Eukaryota > Metazoa > Chordata > Actinopteri > Gymnotiformes > Hypopomidae > Brachyhypopomus > Brachyhypopomus gauderio. The sequence continues at coordinate 6,670,077 of NC_135221.1, read as the reverse complement.
TAAATATATAGCTCATCCACCGCACAAGTACTATAAACAATGGCTATAATCAGATGATCAAACCATGCCTCTTAAGTCACACTGGTAGTTGAACAAAACAACTGTGGTCATCTTATTATTTTTTTTGTGTGGTTTTACTTCTTGTTTTAAGAGTACTTAAACAAGATCCATTGACATGGCTATTTTGAATGACATTTAAAGGCTCTTTTTTTAGAAGCTCTCTTTATGCCATCAAACTTTTCACTGAAAATAAAGATGAACTACTGCTTCAAGTAAGCATTTAAACTAAACAAACACGCTTTCCACAGCCACATGATGTTTTCTTCAACATCATGTTTATTTTTATGTGGGTGTTGCAAGTATGGACAGTGTTAAAACCACAGCCATTGTATGGCAAATTAGACTCAATGTCTCTACTAGCTGATTAATGAATTAGTTTAAATTAATGTGACACAGAATAAATGAATTAATGTGACACAGAAATTTGGAGCTGTGAGTCAAAATATTGCACCTAATCAAACTGCCTGGGAATGTGATAGTGTTCAGATGCTTGGTGTCTTTGTACAACATAAATGTGAACACTATGCCATTGCTTTCTCTCTCTCTCTCTCTCTCTCTCTCTCTCACACACACACACACACACACACACACACACACACACACACACACACACACACACACACACACACACACACACACTAGGAGAATCTCCAACAGTTGCTTCTGATGCCTCTTCCCAATGTGGCTGTTTTGGGGCGTGATCCCCTCACAGGTGAGCCCGTGCTAGTGATCTGGCCCGTGCTAGTTGTTTTAGATCAACATGTCACTAACACATTTTATTGTCTCAGCATATGTTGTTGAATGTTAGTGTTGTGTCTGCCATTTAATAACTAGCAACACAAAATATAAAAAAAATTTAATCACTTTCTGTGTGGTCAACAGAGGGAGCTATTGAGGAATTAAGAAGACTGTTGCTCCTGTTACTGGGATGTGCTGTACAGGTAACTTTACTTTTTTGAGTGACACAGACAAAACACAATAAGATTGAGAAGTGACATGAACATTGAGAAGTGACGTGTGTGTGTGTGTGTGTGTGTGTGTGTGTGTGCGTGTGTGTGTGTGTGTGTGTGTGTGTGTGTGTGTGTATGCCCTTGTGATCAGTGTGAAACGAAAGAGATATTCATTCAACAGATCCAGTCACTCAACATCGAGACTCAGACAGATCTGGCACTCTGTATTCAGGAGGTTAGTCTTCCCAGACCTCGCTGCACTTGCCTTGTGTTATTAGTATTGTTGTTAGTATTGTTGTTAGTATTACTTGTCAGTATCATGTTCTTATGACTTAATTCACGAGTCTGAGTCTTGAGTCTCAGTTTCACTATGAAGAGTATCTTGCTGGAAGCTTTAGTAGAACACATTAAAATATTGGGGGTGGGCTTAATATTAATGATAACATACTGATAATGTATATACGTACAGAGCAATACAAGGAAAACTATAAAGACCTGATATTTGACGAAATTAGGCAGGACCTTTAACGTACAAAAATTGACAAAATGGTCCCTAGATTAGGGCCTTTATGCCTCAGACTGAAAAGGCAGAACCGTGTGACATCATAAGCTCCCACTGCTGGACCTGCCTGGGTCTTTTATTCCTGCCCATTTAATTGCATGATCTCCTGTGGCTCTGCATTCAGGAACCCAGACAGATGGCTGTGATTTGTTTTGCACACAAGCCCTTGCTTAAAGTAAAAGCAAAAAAAAAAAAAAAACCAACAAAAAACACCAACAAAAATCAAACAAGCAATAAACAAACAAAGGATCTCTAAGGAGAGCTTCGCAGTGTGCATCACCATCACGGAGCCACTGCTGCTGTCATTTTAGCATCACTTGCTTACAAAATGAGTCCAAACAACTTAAGATAAGGAATAAAGCAGATCAGGGCATCAAAGTCTGATGTGTAGCTTTAATGGTCTTGTCCATATGTCACAATGAGCTGTGATTTTCTGGTGTTAGTGTCACCCAGTCTGAGTCCATCTGTAATGAGGTCAAACAGATCACCTTAACTATGAGTTAACATATGATGTTTGGTTTCCTGGCAAGCTCAGAGATGCAGAGGTTATATAATTGATGTTTACAAGCTTTGAAAAATCATTTGCCAGCTAGTGCCAGTCTGAGCATGTAGCTTCTCTGTGCACCTATGAATATGTTCCATTGTGCCGGACACGTTTCAGGATAGGAAACTTCAGGCACTGCTAAATGCTAACTGAGTGAATTGCTTTAGAATATAAATCTTACCCTGTGCTGTATGCCAACATGTGGTGGGATTAGAGGGCCAGAGCCAAGCTAACCCTGCAGTGTGTGGTACTGATGTGCACTGGTGCAGGTGACCCAGGACCCCAGCGCAGTCCTGCCACTGCAGTACGGAGACGTATGCGAGTTGGACAGCCTGCAGGTCCAGGGTCTGCTCAGTTCGCTGGGCCGGCAGATCCAGAGCCTCCTGGCACAGAGGGACGTACACCTGGAGGTGAGGAGAGAAGGATCCTTAAAGGCTTTTTCTGGACAGGGTCCTCTGGACACAACGAGGTCCGAAACAGTCCCGAATAGTATTTACTGTGTGTATGTGACTTACTGCAGTTGCAGATAAGGCTCTTGACATCTTCTGGGAAGTGACTGATCTTTGCCCAAGATCAGGGCTGCATCCTGATTTTAAAAACATTAATTCCTGAAAATAAAAGATAACATTAATTTCTCCAAGAACCCTGACTGAAGATTTGAAACGGGAGACTGAATTAAAAAGTACTGAAGTACACCCCCATTGTTTCACCCACAGAGGATAGCAGAACTGTGTGTGCAGCGTGAGGCGGTTACGTCCCCCACAGCGCCCCCTGCTGGCCCGTGGGACAACACTCAAGAGGGACTGTCTATACAACTGGCAGATAGCAAGGCCAAACTGCGGCGACTCAAACAGGAACTGTGAGTGAACGTGTCTGTCCGGTGGCATGCATGCCAGTTCGGTCTTACGTCTTTGAATGCGAGGGAAAGGGTTTATTTTAAGCTTTGTGTCTCTGAGTGAGTAAATTTATGCGTTAACTACCGATAAACAGATTAGATGAGCAGGCAAAGCAGATTATGGTGGGTATTGTCATTCTGAAATAATTTTCAGGGAGGATAAAGAAGATCAGTTATTGGATTATAAGCAGGACATACAAACTATGGAAGAAGAACTTAAGAAATTACAGTGTGAGGTGAGTTAATTGTAAAAACAAAAAACACATTCTATCATACTATTTAATATTTTAAGAAGATCAAATGGCTGTAACTATGTAGACTCATATAGGTTACAGCATCTTACCATTACTATTATGCTAATTGTAGTATATTTGTATAACGCAAGTGCACTATATAAGTGAACCCATTATTGTCATCCATGCGTCAGAACCGGGCCCTGCAGGGCGAGGTTCGGGTCAGCCGGGGCCTTCGCGATGAGCTGGACTGTCTGCGGGAGAGGGCCGCCCGGGCAGAGCAGCTGCAGACGGAGCTGAAGTCCTGCACACACCGTCTGCGCAGCCTGGAACTCTACCGCACACAGCTGAAGGTAGACGGGTGTGAAACGGTGGTGTGGATCAAAGCCCACACTGCAGACCATGCCCACTGGGGAAGGAACCCTAGGACAGGCCGACTGACAGACAGGCCGACTGACAGACTGCTGTTGTAGAGGCCTTGTGGTGTCCATCTGTTTCAATATCCTATGGAATAAGTAGGTCTCCACAGCAGAAACGGTCAAAAGCCTGGTTTGAATTTATCAATAATCCCAACAAAGGTGATGCTGTATTGAAGCTGTTTTCAAATTCTAGTCATAGCTTATGTGTTTCTGGAATAAGAAGCTAATGTCTGCTTAATGGATCATCAGTCATCTGTACTTTGAGGGGACTTGTCAAAGCCAATAATGTGCTCTTTAAGCGTTTGTTACCTATGTGTATTTTGAACTTGTTATTACTATAATAATTGTTATTATCATAATGATACATATATTGGTGAAAACAATTTATCTTAACCATTCACTTTTGAAGGCATGACACCTTTAAGAAAGGCCTTCGTTATGTGGTAGCAGTGTGACAGTTTTATGGTGAGAAAAACGATGAGGTTTTAATCAGGGAGTGTGCCGAGTTAGTGAAGCTGGGACCTTCAAGGTTTTCACACAGCCTTTGCTGTTATTCATTTGATGCAATTTGATGAGCAAGAAAAATGAAATGATACTAGTTACTGGAATGACAATAATCAAGGCAGATTTATTTTGGCATGGATGAAGTATTCAAAACCAGGCATACTGTACTAGTTATGCTGCCAGTTAGCTTCAGGTAGCTAATGTGCAACTGCCTCTGTATCGCCCCCTGCAGGAACAGCAGCAGTACTGCGCCTCGCTGCAAGAGAACAAGGCTCTGTTGGAGGAGCAGCTGGCAGACGCCAGAGCACGCTGCTCTGCTCTAAGGGAGCTGGAGAAAGACAATCTTCTGATCCGACAGAATCTCATGAATATGGAGGCGGTACGAGAGAGCTTCGCACATGCTTACGGCTCTTGGTGGCCTGTGATCAGATGTTTATTGAATAGAGCTACTGAATATAGTAATTAAGAGAGTGGCACCCATAATGAATCAGTAACTTGTGCAAGGAGCAGGAATCCTCACCCTGTGTGTGTGTGTGTGTGTGTGTGTGTGTGTGTAGGAGCGGGATGTGGAGAGGCAGAGGGTGGACGAACTGTTGGAGATGAATATGAGTCTGCAGGTGGATCTGAAGCGTCACTCTCACGCCGCCAAAGTGTCCTGCGGTGTGACTCATCCCCGCGCGCTCCAGGGAGAGCTGGAGTCTGACGAAGAGCTTCAAGACACCAAGAGGCCCCACACTCCCGGTGAATGCCACACTTAGCTCGGCTGTCACCGTCTGAGTTCATGCGTCAACCTCATGCTGGGTATTAGATTCCTGACATTAATCTGATGTTTTCCCTGCTCCTGTCTCGATTCATTTCCTGTCTCTCTGTTCTGTCCCTGTCTCTCTGTTCTGTCTCCGTCTGTCAGAGTTGGAACTGAAACCGCTCAGTGTGGAGGTAGATGAGGCGTCTTCGCTGAGACTTCTGGGAGCCGAGAACGAAAACGCAGAACTGAGGAGACAATTGGAGTGCCTGCTGGCTGAGCAGGAGGTCAGTGGCAGGGGTCAGAGGTTATGGGCCGTAGCTGCCTTAGACAACGGTTTGTTGCTAGAGGCAAAAATCACTGTGTCATTTCTCTGTAATGCTCCATTATCTTTTCCTGTTTGGACACTTTATCTACAGTGGCTGTTTAAAAAACAGAGGCATTTAAAAGGCTTTATATATGGTATCTCAGTGAGGGATAGCAAACTTACTGTCATTTCAGTTAGTCTTCCTCCCCCACTTATCTTTAAGCAGCCATCACTGTGTCAGAGGTGTCCTGATGGAAGAAAATAATGGACAAATGCCAGCCAGTTAGAAACAAACAATCTCCAGAGCCCGCTATAATGATAAATATTTTATAAACATTTGACAAATGATATTTGTACAGTTTAACAGTAAGCTGTCAGTAACTAAATGTGAATTGCATAGCATAGTGTAATTGAAGGATGAAGTTGTCTGCAGTTGGCTGATACAACAGTTTAGCAAGCATCCTGGCCAGTACCAAATTTAGAATGTGTCAGTCCTCAAAGAATTATAGTTGTTATGGACCACAACACCAAATTAGGCTCAGAATTCCACTTTTGTACCAATAAGCAAAAACTGCACTTTTTACTGAACCAGGTGAAACCACCAGTTTGTTACATCACTTTGTTACATCAGTCTGTTGTACATTGCAAGACTCCCAAGAGTCCCAAGTGTTGCACTGAGAAAAGGTCGGCACAGTCAACGTATGTGTGGGAGGATTACTGAACTACGGCTCAGAGAAGATAATTGCCAATTTGTTCTGGGTCTGGAGATGTATTATTTTTTCCTAATGTTGCAAGTATCACTTAATTCAAAAATGGTTCATGGTTGTGCCAAGGAAATTACTTTTTGGTATCTAGCAATTTAATTATTTCTCATGTGTGAGATTACAAATGTACAGACTATTAGCACCAGTAACTGCTGGCGTGGCTGTTAGCCCGGTCCTGTCCGGCTGGAGTATGCAGCTAATTGTGGACAGCGTCACACTTCACCTGTCCTGCTATAGGACACGCGCATTTATTGCACATAAGCTCTCGTTGTATGACTTAGTCAAAATGTCCATCTTGCCATAAGAGTTTTTTGTCTTGGTTTCTATATTCTTTTAGTGCACTGAGTAGCTGGCTTGACGTGTTGTAATTCTGTAACTGGTATGACATGTTGTAATTTTGTAACAGGCACGATGTGCTGTAATTCTGTAACAGGCATGACGTGTTGTAATTCTGTAATTGGCATGACGTGTTGCAATTCTGTTGGTAAGACTCTGCAGAGCAGTTGTCCTGAGGTTTTGCAAAGACAGACAGACAGACTCGCACAACTGGAAGAAGAGCACCAGAACACACTGAGGGAGGTGAGGCTTCAGTTTCAACGCACACACACACGCACACACACACACACACACACACACACACACTGCAATTGTTTTTGTGCGTTTGATCTGCTGGTTCTGAGCTACAGACCCAGCAGAAATACGAGCTCCCTTCAAACCTTTTTTCAACTGTCAGTTTCAGAATCTGAAAAATGAAAATTCCAGTTTGAAGAGGAGCCTCGAGGAGCTAAAGATAATCCAGAGACTGGAAGAAAATGAGGGAGAGGGGTCAGGCAGAAAGAGAGAGCGAGTGATTTCCAGAGGAGAGTGTGAAGGCAAAGACACGGGAAGAGAGGAACAGACCAGCCAGAGGAAAGCACAGAAAGAAGACATGACAAGATCACAGAGAGAAGACGGAGAAGGGGAGGAGGTTCTCCTGAAAGACAGAAAAGAGGAGGCCATTAATGAGGCAGAAAGAAAGCAAAGAGGAGAAGCAGAAGGAGAGAAAGGGATGGAGGGAAGAAAAGAGAAAACAGGAAGCCATTTGGCACAGGGAAGTGACACTTTGGATGTTCGGAGAGATGCACAACAAGGCGAAGGAGGAGGAGAGGTGGCAGAGACGGAGGAGGGAAGGCTGAGCCCGGAAGCCCTGGTCCTGGCCAGCCAGCTCCAGCAGGCTGGGGAGGAGGCAGAGCGGTTGGCGGCCCTGGTCCAGGAGCTGCGCTCCAAACTGGGGGAGCAGACGAGGAAGGCCCGGGAGGCAGAGCAGAAGCTGCTTCTCCTGGAGGCCGAGAGCCAGAGGCTGAGGAAAGCAGCAGAGAGCCTCGCCGAAGCCAGAAAGGAGATTGAGGTATTGTGGGTTATGGATGATTTCAGAAAAAGGACTCCGGTGGCAGCCAATCAAATATAGAGAGGTCCTACATCCATCCAGTAATGCGAGGAGGGATGAGACTGTAAAGAGCGCTTTTATAAGCACGTGTTTGATATGTGTTTGTGTGTGTGCTAAGAGTTTGCAGTGTGAATCCATGCACAAGGAAGAGGAACTGATGCGACTGCAGAGCCAGGTTGAGCTGCAGAAACTGGAAGCAGCGGTCATTCCTCAGTTGGAGAGCGAGCGCTCTGTCCTGGAGAGGGAGAGAGACGCTCTTAAGGCCACTGTAGACTCACTGCGAGCAGCAGTGCGCAGGGTAAGACCACATGTTGGTAAAGATCTGACCTCTGAGGCTCCACAACTAATTACAGTTCAGCGTGCCGGCCTTTATGAACATAGGTTAAATCAAACAGTACGACACTTTTACAAGGGAAAATAGAACATATAAAAAAATTTGGATGAATAAAGGGTAAAATTTCAATGAAATCCAGTTCAATATTTTAAACTGAGTTTTAATATAAGGGTTTTGACCCACACCATATAAATCATTTTCTTAAAACCTTTCTGACAACATTATCTGTAATAATAAGTGATTTAACATGAGCTTACATGGATTATTGTATAAAAGGAACAAATATTATTTACACTGACCTTATCTGTGGTCATGACATGTTAATTACTTTACAAAAAACATTTTTTTTTGTCGTTTTAAAGGGTGATCAGCTCGACTTGACCAATCAAACTCTTAAGGCAGAACTGGAGCGTTTGGGGCGGAGCTTGGACTCAGCCCGCCGCAGGGAGGAGGAGTTAGAAGCCGAGCTGAGGGAGTCGGGCCTTGAGGTGGAGTCTCTGAGCAAAGGGCGGGACCAGGCGTTGCTGGAGGTCACGCGATTGGAGCAGGAGAAGGAGGCGTGTCAGTCGGAGCTGGACAGCCAGCGACGGGAGCAGAGGCAGAGGGAGAGAGAGACGGCCCGACTTCGTCAGCAGCTGGAGAGCACGGCCTCCGCCCTGGAGCACGGCAACCAGAGGGCCTGCAGCCTGGAGCTTCAGTACAGGTTAGCACCATGTCGCACTAGCACATGCTTTCAAATCCATTTCAACTAAGCGGTTTTCTCTTGGGAGATGTATCTCTGAATGATTTACAATCTAAAAAGCCAGCTAAGCTCTGCAAATGGCCACCAGTGGATTAGGGGACAGACTACACAATCAGGCTCGTTTTTAGCCCCGTCAGGGATGAAAACACCACACTGGGTTAAGTGCCTGTATAATGCTCCAGTGAAGTAGGCTGTTGCTGAGTAAGCACAGATGTATACGCACTAGACTTCACGAAAGAAGTGGATTAGTGGCAGTACTGCAGAGATGGTGCATATTGTAGGTGGTGCCTTTACCTTGTGTTTCTGCAGACGTGCGAGTCATGAACTGGCCCAGCTTAAGGAGACCTGCTCCCAGCTGGAGGACGTGCAGAAGGAGAACCAACAACTGAATATACTGAATGCTGAGAACAGCACACAGATTACCTCTTTATCACAGGTCTGTGTGTGTGTGTGTGTGTGTGTGTGTGTGTGTGTGCTCATGCAGTGTGTGGGTTTGCTTATTTAGTATCACATAAAAATGCATGTGCTATTAACTGTGTCCCCTTTTGAAAACACCAGGAACTTGCCAATGAGCGAGTCCAGACCCAGAGGCTGTCCAGTCAGGTGGCTCAGTTGAACCAGTCTCTTGAAGAGTTGGATGCCAAGATGAAAATGACCACTGCACAATTACAAACTCAGCAGTCCTGTGCAGGTTCAGAGGTCACGGCGTCTCCCGCCCATACCGATACAGAGGCAACGAAAGGTTCTAAGCTAATCGGGCAATCTCCAGGACAGAGAAGAAGCACCACCCAAGGGACTATTGATCCTGTGAACTTTGGCAGCGTGAAATCGGAGCACACAGAGCGTCTTTCTGTCTCTGATTATACCACGACCCTTGAGGACAAACAAGAGGACACAATCAGGGAGGGACAGGAGCCTCTGAGAGAGAGACTGATGAACATGGATAAAGAGGTGAACGCACGTGTGTGTGTGTGCTCGCGTCAAACGAACAACATGAAATAAACACGTCCATTGAGCCCTGCCTGCGTTGTGTCCCAGAATGCAGTGCTGCAGCGTGAGCGGGAGGTGTTGCTGTCGCAGCTGGAGAAGTCGCAGGCGGCCTGCGCACACCTGCGGGAACAGCTGGATACGCTGCAACGGCACTCCATCAACCTGCAAGAGAACTGCGGCAAGCTGCAGGACCTCAACACTAAGCTGCAGGTGTGTGTGTGTGTGTGTGTTGTGTACACCTTGACTCACAGCTACCCACTTCCCCACATAGTTGATTTCGTTCCACTGGCTGGGGGTGCTCTCCCTTCCCCTGATTGGCTGCGACACCCTGGCGCCTCTCTTGGCTTGTCTCTACCCTTCAGGTGGAGCAGACTTCTCTAAGCTCCCAGCATGCCTCAGTGCTGGCAAGGTGCAGAGAGAGCGAGGTGCGCTGTGCCACCCTGGAGGCGGAGTCTAAGGTGTGGCAGAAAGAGAGGGAGGAGTCGGCAGTGCGTTCCGAGGCTTTAAGGCGGGACCATGAGAGACTGACAGCTTTGCAGCAGAGACAGGAGGTGGAGCTAGAGGAGCTATTGGCCAAACACAGACAACTGAAGAGCAGCAGTCGGAATATGGAGGCGCAGTACAAAGACCTGGAGGCCAGGTAAGACTCACAGGCAGGAGGAGGCAACAACAGTGGGGGGTCAACACAAGTATTCCAAACACCCCCCATGATACAGTCAGCTAATCAGTTTAACTCCTTCTAAATTGCATTTCTCTTCAACTGATGTGAATATTAGCGACATATTACTGTTCTGGGAATAAATAGAATTAGATTCTACACTCAGCTGCACTTTGGCAGTCCAATAAAAGTAGTTTTTGCTCCTGAATGTGCCTTTAATCACATTCTGTTCACATTGCTCAGACGCTGAGTAAGTATTAGTTAAATCACCACCCAGGCTGGACAGCTCGGTTATTGTATTGTCACCTTTTTTTTTAACACTCAGCAAAACCAACAATGTATATTTGCAGTGTGCACATGCTGTGATGTCACTACCTGTTCAGGTACAAGGAACTGATGGAGAGCAAAGCCCAGCTGGAGGAGATGGAGCAGGAGGTTCGGGCGGAGCGGGAGAGGATGGAGCGAGCCGTGCAAGAGCAGGTGGAGCGAGGGAAAGAGATGGAGAGGCTGCAAGCGGAGAACGAGAGGCAAGTCGGAAGCTCGGCGGTTGGCAAACCGAGAGCCGCTGAGCCGTCCTGTGCTGTCAGCAGGAGGACGGTGTGACCCCCCGTGGGGAAAAGCCCCAAACCCGGGCTGGCTCAGCAGGGCGGCTTCTGGAGCCTCACGTCTGGATAACCTGAGTCAGGACCCAGTCCCTCCTGCTGTGGCATTCCACCGAACGGCCCCGGCAGAAACAAGGCGGCTGGTGTTCACAAGCCTGCTAAAAGCACAGGGCAGGACGCAGGGCGATTATACGTACCGCGTTGGCCATTAGAATGACTCAGCGACCGATAATGACGATATAGAGTGATTGCTTCTTAAATATCTATATAACGGCCTTATTATCCCTTTGGCCCGTCAATGGAAGTACTGGTTGTCTGACTGAGGTTTGACATGCCCCCCCAGGTATATGAATCTGCAGAAGGAGTGGGTCCAGGGCCAGGCCGAGCTTCTGGCTCAGGTTTCGGTTCTGCGTGGTGAGATGAGCTCGGTCCAGCTAGACCGAACAAGGCTGGAGGGCGAACTCAACTCGCTCAAAGAGCAGAACCAGAAACTGGACCTCAGCAATGTCCGCCTCAACAGCCAGCATCAGGTCTGACTGACTTCCCTCGTCAAAATGGTCCGCTCAGGGCCGATTTTTGCTTTGCACGCTTGAATTTATTCTTTTTGAAGTGTGAAAGGATGACTAAAGCTGAGTGGCATTTAAGCAAACGGGGATGATTACATAATTGTATTGTGAGTAATGGCAGTGACAGGTGGTAGGAAGAGCGCCGTTAAGAATGCGTCAGTGTTGGGCCTCATGGCTTATGATGCACATTATGGTAACGAGAGCCCATTATGTGCATTATGGCAATGATTATGTTGGTGTGACTGCATGCATTCATGCATGAGGGTGAATTTGGCTGCGTTTGTATGTTTTAGCTTCTTACTCAGTTAAAGGGGAATATGGAAGAGGAGAACAGGCACCTGGTGGAACAGAACCAGGCTCTGGGCAAAGAAAACCGGGCCTTGCTGGAGCGGAGCCTTGAGAGTCGAGACCAGCACCACATCCAGCAGAAGGAGTACCTGTGTGTGTCTCTCTCTCTCTCTCTCACACACACACACACACACACACCATTATCTTTATTAGGGTCCTTCCAATGTAACAGCATTCCATCAAGGGTAGCTAAACTGCTGTGCCTACAGCTATACCCCACCATAACGTCGCTCTCAACAAGGAAATCTTTACTTTCAGCTTTTAAAATTTTGAACGATGCTTTTTGCATAAAAACGTAACGATCCTCCACGAGTGCGGATGTGCCGTCCTGCCTGACCCGAGCCCCTCACCTGCCCTGTCCCGTCCCGCAGAGACAAGCTGAACGAGCTACGTAGAGAGAAGCAGAAGCTTGTGGAGAAGATCATGGACCAGTATCGGGTTCTGGAGCCAGCCATGCCTCCAACCAAGCAGTCTAAGTCAGTGAGAACGTCTGGCCTGGTTTCTGATGAGCAGCTCTCCTCTCCTCTCTGTCCTGCCCCCCATTTAGCTGATGGCGCAGCCCCATTTTCTGACTAAGCCCCTAACTGTCGTCCTCGTAGGAAGACGAACTGGATCGCGGATCGCATGAAGAAGTTGATCAAGCCAAAGACGGGCCGGGAGGGTCGGGCTCATTTCATTGCCGCAGGCAGCGTGGAGAACCTGACGGAGATTGGAGAGATGGCGCTGGTGCCGTCGTCACCTACCCCAGTGCACGGTGAGAACTGTGGTTCAGCTCTGAGCAGTGCAGGCAGGGACCAGGCATCTGGGAACGCCGCAAAACCCACACAAGCCATACAAATCCGCTACAACGCAGCTCACGCTCGCAAGTGCTCTTGCTGTAATTCTCACAGAGTGCATTTACATGCACTTAATCCAGTAACTGCAGAAAGTCAGATTTTGTCAGTAATCCCATCAACGCGTTTACATGCAAATTCAGATAAAGGGAAAACTCCAGGTTTACATGAGTCAGGCAATAACTGGATTTCTTTGCAAGCAGCCAATAATCTCACAGAATGATGTGTTAAACTGGTACACTGCAATCTTCCTTCCTGTCACGGTTTTATGTAAACATGAACCCAACGTACTGGCACATTTCACTTTTTTATGGTTACTAATTGAAATTCTACATTTCCTCAAGCTTGTCCTGCATTTCCCCAAAAGTATTTTATTTCATTTCGCAGTTGCTGCATTTAATCCCACTATCCACTCTGTCTGGTTTGGATTGTGAGCATGCACAGACTGAGAAAAAAAAATCAGAGTAAGGTATACGTATGCTGAGAAGTCAGATTAGTGAGCAGAAATACAGCTCTCTTTATTGGATTTCTTCATCTGATTTCTAAGTCATACTCCAATCTAAGAAATCAGAGTATAGCGTGTAGATGACCACATGATCTGATTAGAGTCCGATGGTTACGCGCATGTAAACGCACTCACTGCAGATGTGTCCTCCATCTTAGAAAATAAGTCCTCTTTATAGAGCTAAGGATGTTGACTCTGAACTTCAGAGCCGAAATGTCCCATAAATCACGTCTCACAGAATTCACGTTGCTAATATTCAGATGTTCTTCTAAGAACTTCGCTTGAGAAGAAGGCATTGCATCATATGTATCTGCTGTGTAACTGCCGTGTTGAGTTACGTTTACGCTCGTCCCGTTGTCCACGTAGGTCAGGAGCAGGACCCTCGCAGTGAGCCGGAGTCCCCCACGCCCCTGCGGAGAGCCGCGTCCCAGGGGGAGTCGGAGGAGCAGCCCAAAGTGGCACCGAGGACCACATCCCGCCGTAAGCTGGGCTCCAGGCATGGCTGGGGTCTGACCAGGGGCAGGGAGGGGCGCGTGTCCCAGTCCTTCAGCCCCGGGGACCAGTGCACGCCGCCCCGGGCCCGCCTCCGCACGCCGCCCAGTGTCCTGTGGGCTAGGGAAAAGGACAGCAGCCCTTCGACCAGTGAGGAGGGAAGAGGTGAGGATGGGAGGGGGGAGAGAGAGAGAGAGAGAGAGAAGCGAAGAGAGAGGAGGGGAGTGAGAGAGATAAAGAAGACGAGTGCGACAAAAGGGTTTTGTGAATGTGGGAGGGGAGTGTTGGGATTTTGCAATTTCATATCGCATGCTCTATGAAATTTGTAGAAAAACAATAAGAAAAATCACCCTAAATGATTGTGTGTTTAGGGGAGAGTGAAGAGAGTGGCACTCCTGAGCACTCCGACGTCAGCCGCGTGTCTTCCGGAGCGGAAGGTCAGTAGATCGGGGGCTGTCCACACACCGATGCTCATTAGTACAAGGCTTCAGAAACTCAGCTGGCCGAGGCAGTGGTAACCACCGGTCATTTCTGTCTCTCCTCTTCAGATTTACATTCCAGTTTCGACAAACCTCAGGACTAGGAGCACAGCAGGTGTCCCACAGCTACACCATCACAATGCTCAGTTATTCTTTTCATATTCAATGCTACTATGTTGTATATCTAGTTTTTAAAAAAATAAACATCTTATGATTCAACTCTGTCAGATTTTGGAACAGTACAGTTTTGCACTATAAGTTAAAACAACAAAACATAAATAAATACATCTTTTTGTACATTTACAGTGCTGTCTTATATATGAATTATTTATTTCCATGCTGTGCTGTGTTATGGAATGGTAATACACCATTACAACAGTCAAGTTCAACTCCCTTACCACAAGGTGGCAGTATGATGCCCTTTAGCTAGTAAGAACAGTACCTCTGTTGGTAGAATGAAGATGAGAGTGTCTTTCACACAAAGTGATGCTAACAAGATATTTATGAGGGCAGATTAATTCTGGCTGCCTTGCACTGCACCAGCTGACTGTGACATTTGGAAGGGAGTTGGAGGAGGGGGTAGGGTCTTAAAACATTGTGGGTGCGAGCAAAGAGGTTTTTTTGACAATCCCTGGGGTGAATCATAACTCAAAAATGACAAATGGAACGCTAATACAATTCATGAATTATGCAGTTGTCATGGTGACATTAATCAAAATGCGTCAGTCTGCAGACCATTTTGTTTATGAATTGACGATGTTCTGAGCCTGACAATACAATTCTCTGACAATCAGGCAGGGTCATTCTGTTGCCTGCAGTTTAAACTGTGGTGGGAATATATATATATATATATATATATATATATATATATATATATATATATATATATATATATATATATATATATATATATATATATAATGGCTAACCCACTGGACATAGTAGTGATGTACAACATAAGACATGAGGAACAACGAACATGAAAAGCTGGAGAAATAGAAACATATATACATAATAACATATATGATATAAAATATATATCTCACACACACATACACATGTACAGTGCCTTGCAAAACTATTTTGTTACATTACAACCTGTATTTACATGTTTTTTATCTGAATTATATGTGATGCATCCTCACAAGTTGGTGAAGTGAAATGAGAAAAATATATATTAAAAAAACTTTTTTGGAAATAAAAATGAGAAAATGGGGCTGTATTATATGTATTTGCTCCATTTGCTATGAAGCGCCTAAAAAGTTTTCTTGCAACAAATTACCTTCAGAAGTCACATGCTTAGTGAAATGAAGTCCACATGTGCAAGTGTCACATGATCTGTCGGTATATACATACCTGAAAGGCCCCAGAGGCTGCAACACCATTAAGAAGCACCACTAAACAAAACAACACCATGAAGATCAAGGAGATCTCCAAACAAATCAGGAACAAAGTTGAGAAGTACAAGTCTTTGGTTTATAATATCCAAATCTGATGATCCCACAGAGCACCATCAAATCCATTATCATTAAATGGAAAGACCATGGTACCACAACAACCCTGCCAGGAGAGGGCGCCCCACCAAAACTCTCAGACTGGGAAAGGAGACCATTAATCAGAGTGGCAGAGAGACCAAAGGTGACACTGAAATTGCAGGAGTATCTGTCCATACCAGCACAAACTATTCAAAAATGTATTGAGGAAAGTGCTCTGGTCACCTATATCTGGCCCAAAACCATCACCCCAAAACATCTCCACAGTGAAATGTGGTGGCAGCATCATGCTGTGGGGATGTTTTTCATCTGGTCCGAGTCGAGGGGAAGATGGATGGTGCTAAATACAGGGATACTCTTGAGCTTAACCTGTTTCAGTCCGTCAGTGATTTGAGACTAGGTTGGAGGTTCACCTTGCAACAAGACAATGACCCAAAACATATTGCTAAATCTAACTTGAAGCAGGTTTGCCTTGAGGAATGGGCAAAAATCCCAGTGGCACAGAGACTTCTCCAAAAGGTGACTGAATCTGACTGAACACGGCCTAACTACCGGCTGATCTACCAAAGCCTCCTCACCACAGGCTGAGACAAGGGAGAGATTATTAATGAGGGAGAGATTATTAGAGGGTCTGGGTGGGTGGCCCGTACCTGTAGCAGACTTACTTTACCACGCACGGGGACCTGAGGCTGAGGGAAAGGCCACACGGCTGCTAACAGTGCGCGATCGACTCCAACCTCGTGACCTCCCACACACATAATGCAAATGTACAGTCTCCGAGAGCATGCTCTTAAATGTAGTCACCAACAATATTATCTCAACCACTTTCATCTCCCCCTCCGTGTCTCTCTCTCCTTTCTCCATCATCAACTCGTCATCTCCCCGCCCCTGACACCCCCCTCCCCTCCACACACACACACACACACACACACACACACTTTGCTCCTAGTGTATTAAAGGCTTTGACACTCTCAGTAAAAAGCTGATTTATTTTGTAGAAGTATCGATCGGTCTCTGCATTAAAGATTATAATTCATTACCCTGGCCCTTTTAATACATTAACCACTCAAAATAAAAATAAAATAAAACAAAACTGTGCTCAGTGAGGGGACAGCACTCAAGTACTGTCCACTCTCACAAAAGCTAAGATCACGCACACACCTACCTATGCCTTTCAATCACATTTATGCAAACACACACACACACGCGCAGGCAGGCAGGCATTATAAGACAAAAGTCACAGACATGAACACATACAGGGTACAAATGGCCTGCGTCATATGCAAACCCTGAAAGCTCAGGGTGAGCCTCCTGTATTTGTGCATTTAGACAGACATTACTGCAGACAGGTGCGTGATGGATGTGGCTCTCCGTGTTAGCACTCCTCCTACTTCGACCACTTAGGAAGTGTCTCCCACTCTGTGCAGGAGGCGTACAAGGAGAAGACAGCAGGCAACAAAACCCATCACCTTCATGCCTGCCGTGAAATATACGCTTCTTTCTATGAATAATACATGTGTGTTTTAACCGTGGTGCAGGTGTATGTGCCCAATTGTCTTAGTAATAATAAGCAGACCGCCGTACTGCCTATGGCTTCTGTTTTAGAGGGTTCATTTCTTCCTGAATGTTTCTGCACTGACACGCATGTTCTTCCTTCACAGAGAATGTGTATACTCTAAGGCTGCCCTGAGTGGAGATGTTGCGTACGAGTTTCACATTTAACATTTACAGCTCAAGGTTTCATTGTGTTCTTAAATAACACAGAATTATAGCAGAGCATAATTTATACAATGCAGAATTACAAAATTATTGTATTTTGAGTATTTCAAAACTATAAACTAATTAAAATGTACACTATCATATATAAACTAATGGAGATAGTAAAAACAGCAATGTAGTGAACTACCTCCTAAAAATACTAAAAATGTATTCATAACATGTTGAATCAAATTGAATTGTGAAAATGTCAATCTAAATATTATATACATAATATAAATTAAAAAGTACACCAATGTAGTGAAGAAGGAATGATAATGATTTCTTTTTTAACTTTATTCAGGTTTTTGAATAAACAGCCCAGTACCCATTGAACAAAAACAGTTGCTGGTTGTTTAATCTCTATATAGAAATTAAATGTCTGCATCACACTGGTATAGCAAACATGGATTCAGTTCGTAAGTTACTGCACTTTTATGCCACAAATAATAGATTACTGACACACCATGCTTTTCTGAGTATAGAGTAACACACTGCACAATGATTTCACAAATTGGACTGTATGTACATAGCAATTTTTCTAAAACAAACAATCAAAACCAAACAAAAAACCTTTCATCCCCCCTTCATCAAGTCTATAGCAAACAGGGCCAGCTTTGATGGCATTATTCCTTTGACTTTTGTGAATATGATCTGGCAGGGACATGTTATGTTTATATAAAACGAGAAGATTTAGCGAATGTTGAGCGACTTTGACGAATCTGCACACGTGTGTTGGTGCGGGAGAGCCGCGCACGGGGAGAAGACGAGAAGCAGGATCTGTATTGCTGTGTGTCCCGTACGTTTCCCTACCCTGAAGTAAACATGTTTAATATTTCAGTAGACACAATACAGTGCGGGGAACACAGCATGAAGGCTGCGCAGGGCGCTGATAGCTGCACGCGAGCACTTCACGCGCACCAGGAAAATGAGATTACTCACGGCTCTCATCCCACCCTTTAGGTTCTCATACGGCTCAGAGGCAGACATACTACTCAAAACAAAGGGAAGGGTTCAAAAACGAGCAGCAGCTTTAGGTACGGCGTCTCCATTTTGCGTCTGAATCACAACTTTGACGATATTTGGGGTTGGAAGAGTCGGGAGGTGTTATTAGGAATAACCTCTCCCTCCACGCCGCCACACCCATCCTCTCGCCGAACCCGCACCCTCCGTACGTCTCCCGGTCTGACAGGCTTTCAGGTAGTAAATCAACACATTGATTAGGAGGGGCAGCAGAGCGTCCTGGTTTCTGCTGAAGAGCCATTTTCATTTCACCAGCAGTTTACTCAACCCCCCCACACCATCAGCATCCATAAACATCACCAACTTAACCTACAACACTATATATCCCTCACACAGTAGGCCCCTTTCTCGTTTCTTCTCTGGATTCTAGGCCTACGACCAATTAGAGCTAGAAATGAGATCTCTAGCTCCCTCACCTGGAGGTCCATGGCACTGCACAATCTGATGGTTCCAATCTGTTCTGACCCACCTGATTGATTTAGTCAGCTAATTATCAGACCCTGCATGAACTGGGGTGATCACTGTGGCACACTCCAGGACCAAAATTGGTATTACCCGATTTAGACGAAAGGGGAAGCTACAGGATTGACTCAGCGTGGTGACAGCAACAGACAGAAAGAGTGAGACAGCAACAGACAGAAAGAGTGAGAGAAAACAAGAGGACCGAGCATAACCTTCAGTGTTCACACTGTCGCTCACAGCTGGAGCGACAGAGGGAACACGGAAGCAAAGCGGAGAAAGAGAGAGTGAGCTATAGACTGACAGGAAGAGGGTAAAAAAAGAGAAGAGGCCGCCGGTATGGAGCGATAGAGGTATGGGAGAAGAGATGAGAGAGGAGGTTAAAAAAGGAAGTTCCAATCTCTCTTTCCCTCTCTGTGTAGTACATCATCATGGTGGCGTGCTGGCATGCAGTCCATAGCGTCTCATCTCCAGTGAGGAGTTACTATTTCAGTAGCTACCATTCCTGCATTTAGCACGCCAATAGTGCAAATTAAACAGCACTTCAGAAAGCGCTATATAGATTGAGACGGAGAGAGAGAGAGAGAGAGAGAGAGAGATAAGAGAGAGAGGAAAAGAGAAAGCTGATGGGACAGCAATGAAGTCTCGATTTAGGATAATTACTCTGCAGTGCTCGCTCTCTCTCTTTCATCCCCCCATTCCCTCCCTCCTTTTCTTCCTCAGTTCTCTCATTACACGCAGCTCATCTGATGACAGTATCTGAGCTGCCCACTCCTTATTAAAAAAATGAACGTGGCTACAGATGAGTTCATCAGACTCTTCCTCCCCCTCCTCCCCCTCCTCTCCTGCCTCCGATTCGCTCATTTCCTCCTCAGGGGGGGGATGACGGAAGGACCAGAGTCGGTAGAGAGGAAGAAGAGTATGCCATTTAGAAAACCTCAAAGAGAGGCCATGTGGCAGGAGACAATGATGCGAAGACACAAATCAACACATTAGCAGAGTGGCTCCCTCCTGAGTTGGGCTAACTTCACAGTCATCAACAACATTATGGGATTGATTAAATCATTATAGTATTGATAATCAGCATTACAGCACTGATTTAAAATCAATATTTCCATTTCACTGGTCTGCTGCACAGTGTTCCACTGCCCTAGACTGCATCGCCTCTCAGTACCTCTGAGGTCCGGCGTGTTATTAATGGAAGTCACTCTGAGCGGTAGCTGTTGATTCAATGGGAGGAATGGGCTCTAATGAGAATCCTTCATCATAGCCGGCGACATAAAGTACACCGGAACGGAAGAAACAGTGCAAATTCATTGTAGGTTAAGTGTTACAAGCATTAGCCCCTATAGAACGGCAATGAGTGGTGCTCTGTGATTTTAAGCTCATTTCCAGTATCATGATGTGCTGTGCAAGTTACATTCACGTTTCACTTTAAACTCCATTACTGTAATTCAAAAATGATGGCGTACGTATCCATGGTGATACCATAAAATTTGATAATGGTACCTTTGGGACAGTTTAATGAATAAACCCTTTAAAAATCCACTGTTCTGAATTGAGACTCGAATGGGTGGAATTTGGTTACCAACTACAGCACAGAAGACAAACACTGGTTATCTCGGGCTCTTCATGAACGCGGGTCACGATGCCATCGAGAATCCCAACGACAGTGAAAACATAGCCATCAGACGGACCTAAAGCCCCCGAGCAACGCTTACAAAAAGACAGAAAAAGAGAAAGTGAATGAGCCTGGGGCAGAAGCTGAGGACAGGGCTCATCTGGCAGGATGTGGGCGTGGCAGCAGGGGCCAGGAACAGCCAGAACACCCAGGCGGCCATGACGGTTCAATCCGCTCATAATTTGCTCTTCAGAGACACACCTGCAGGAGGGGAGAAACACACGTCTGAGTGGAGCCGTGTCAGATGTGAAGGTGTCACAGGGATCATCACACAGAAAACACACGACAGGCAACATCACTAGCACAGAACAGGGTTACAGCACAAGCTGTTAATTGACTGACAAGAGCAGGATAACAGCAAATAGATAAAAAACGAATACCTGTTAAAGTTAGTATAAACCACACTGATTAAAACTAAAAATTGTCAAGTGGTCCATAATTATTGAAGAAAAAAAAAAATTATATATATATATAATTTTAATTCTTTTTCCAGGTGAGGAACTGCAGTGTTCTGTATAGAATATAGAAATATTCAAAATCGTAGTGAAATACACAAAGTTTCCAGAGAAACAGAAACTTCATTTGTTATACAGAACACTGCAGTTATTCCCAGGAACCATCTTTGGATTTGAACACACACACACACGCACACACCTGTTGGTTCTTTAGGAAAATCTTTGCTTTGCAAATGAAACACTTTTCACCATTAAAATGTTAATTTAATCAGTGTTAGTTTGTTAGCACTGCAATCTAGTAACACACTTATCTGTAAACAACAGCTACTGCTAAGGTTTTATTTTAAAAACTACATTATATAGATATCTGGGTTCCAGACAAACACAGAACTAACACACAGCTATAGGTTACGGCACGTCATGCCCTTTACCTGTGCTCAGTACAGGCACTCTGATTGGTCAGCAGGCTAAAGGAGTGGGGACACACATGAGGTTTTGGGGAGAAAAATGCTGATTGGCTTTTCTGTTCTTTTCTGTGAACTTGAATAAGTCTACTTTTGCGTCAATAGCCATGCAGCACTAAACACTGCTCTTTTAAGAGGCAGAAATATCCAGGGCCCTTTAAGGCCCTTTATAGTATGGATAATTGTAAATGACAGTCCAGTCCCATGGCATGTACTGTGCTTATCAAAAGACATTAATGTCAACAACAATGAAAAGAGGGGAAAAAATGCAGAATACAAAGCACCCAATCGCAGAATGTATCTGTTGAACAAATAAGAGTGACTTCTGGCTGGTGGCGCTGGAAAAAGCCTTGTAGTAAAGTAAGAGATTTGTGTGTGTGTGTGTGTGTGTGTGAGAGAGAGAGAGAGAGCTTGTGTAGATGAGTGGTGTGAGTATGTGTGTGAAAGAGTAACAGAGGGAGAGTGGAACGTACAAAAAAAAGAGGAGAGATAGAAGGAGCAACAGAATGTCTGTGAAGGAGAAGACTATGAAAAAAGGGCGGATGAGGCAGAGAGACAGACCTTGTGGGAAGTAAGCAGACAGTCTGCTCCTGTACAGCTCCTCATCTGCCTGGAGAAACACGCAGAAGATGACCCGGTCCATCTGACGAGACAGAAAAACAAATCAACACTGCAGACAGCAAGAGAGCAACAGCCAGGCCAAGCTGGAGAATACTAAACAGACCTCCCGCAACAGCGGGCTTAGCCTGGAGAGAAATGGAGCAATATTGCCCAATCCAAACAAATGAAAATAAGATTCTCCATCTTCTCTAATGACTGCCTCAGTTTATTGCAATAATGAAGTGTGTTCAGCCTCTGCAAACTCATATGTTGTAAACGAGCTGATGGTGGAGAGGGTAAACTGAGGCACAGTTCATTTATTCCAAACCCTAAAACCCAACACAGCATGACTCTTGGCCACACACACCCACACACACACACACACACACAAATCTCCCTCCACCCACCCACTACGTGTGGTCCATTAAAGCACAGGTAGATCATCGCTGGGTGGCGCTGGTCCGGGTGTTCACCTTCACCGGGCTCCGGCCCTGGGTTCTCTGTCAGGCAGCGGCAAACACAGGCTGCATCTTTCTTCTTTTCCCCATGCCACGCTGGCATCCTGAAACCCCCCACCTCCCCCATCTCCATGACAACAGTGATGAGGGCAGGTGGGCTGTTCCCGTTTCTAATCTTAGTTCTGTAGGCCAGCGCTCCTCCAGCAGAGATGTCTGTCTCTCCGTCCCTCACTGCAGTCCCCAGCCAGTACCATAACCCTCCTCCTTCTCCACCACACACCCATGGCTCTCCTCTCCTGTCTGTCTTGTCACTTTCCTGCACTTTTTCCTTCAATTCAACAACTAACTCTGTGTGTGTGTGTGTGTGTGTGTGTGTATGTACTGGGGCTGAGGGCTGAGGGGGTGTTGATTAGGACTCTAATTAGTTCGTCTCTGTCACCGCACACATATGAAGTAGGAGAGGAAATGCCAGAGCAGCAATACGCAGCTCAAGACGCTGCACAACACACTGCACAACACACTGCACAACACCAGATGGACAGAGAGAAAGAAACAGACTCATAGCAAAGCAAAAGTGAGAGAGAGGACAGAAACAGAAAACTATAGACTTAGCAGGACAGACACATAGTTTACACGATACACGATGCTTCATTGCTTGTAAAATCTACTCCAGACTCTCACTTCAATGTGTGCCAGGGTATAGCATCTACTAGTCCTGCTAGGAACCAATTAAAACCCATGGGCTCATCTCTGCTTGTGTGCTTACGGGAGAGATTGTGGATCTGTTTATATAATGAGCGTGTGTGGATATGTTGACAGGCTGACTTAAAAGATAAAACCCCTCTGTGGCCACCATCTAAACATCATGTGCTGTACAGCACCAAACAATAACAGCAGTAGCTAAAATAGAAAAAACACCAACAGGGAGTCTCACACACACACACACACACACACACACACACACACACACACACACACACACACACACACACACACACACACACACACACACACACACACACACACACACACACACACACACACACACACACACACACCTGCGCATGGTGTTTCTCCAAGTATTCTCTCACTGTCGTCAAAGCCACTTCAACTGCTTGTTCAGGTGGGTAACCTTCATCAGACACAAAACAAACTCATTAAATGTAGCTAATCGCACTTTTACACACCACCGTTACACAGATCTGCATCACACACGCTCACAAAATAGCATTTGCAAAAAAATAAATAAAAAATAGATTAAAAACAACATTCAAACTTTATATTATGGATTAAGTTTTATATTAGGAATTGATTGCTGGTTTGAGTAGAGATTTTATGGTAAGGGGAGTGTGTGTTCTGGAGGCAGTGAATTTGAAAGCTAGTGCTGGGTCTGACCTTAATCACGACATGCTGGGATTATAATCCCCTTGACATGCTCTTACTCCTAATCTCTTAATCTCCATGTCTAATCATTTTCTTAATCTAAATAATCCCACACAGTATTGCAAATAATATCCACTGTTACTGTTTCTAGTAGTTTTTGCCACATAATCTACAGATACCCAGTCATGTTAGAAACAAACACAGGCATTATCACCACAGGCATTTTTTCATGAAATGTTATTAATAAAATACCACAAATATAATACTTAAAATCCAAAAAATATAACCTTTCAATAATGAAGAAAAACATTTTTTAATAAAAGACCAAAATATCATTAAGATAAAAAGATATAATACTGCTAGTTGAAATGCCAAAAATTGTACACAAATAACAAGCAAATGCCAAAAAATTAAAAATAAGCAAGTATTAAAATATTCATGAAGCGTCTCTATGGAGATCTGCCACTCACCATAGACTCCAGTGGATATGCATGGAAAAGCCTGTAATAAAAGATCAAAAACTCACTTAATCTGCATGAAAACAACCACATTCACCAACAGCTTCATCATGCCTATTATTGCTCAAACGTATTGCACAGTATCTGTTGTTTTTAATGTGGTTTATTAAAAAAACTTAACCCGACAAAGCATTTATCACTCAAACACACCTATACACGCACATATCACTTATAATTAACACTCAGTACACACAGAGTTAAATGTTTCCTCTTAATGAATATTTCCCAGTAGATTACACATTTACACAGATTTTAATTCCAGTTGCATCTGTGCCAAATGGACATCTGTTTCTACAAAATGTCAGCTGTGGATATGATTAGATGCAGGACAAACTATCAGATTAAAGAAACCAAGGCATATGCGGTAAGATGCAATCAGTTGTATACCCTATACCCTGGACCCTGTACCCCATACCCTGTACCATGTACCCTGTACATGGCAGGTTACTCTGCATGAGCTTCTTGCAGAGTAACATTGCATATTGGTTCTAAGACATTTACAAATTTTTTACTAAGGTAATGTACTAATGTAAGTATTATAACTGGAAAACTGCACCTAATATATCTTTCATTAAAGGCCACACTGTCAGTATACACTCAATGACGAGAAACTCTTTTGAAGTACGTGCTGCTAGATCCCTTCTAGTACCGAGAACACCCAGAACAGCTCAGCACACCACGTTATTGACACAACAAAGATGGTGTGGCATCCCAGTGTTAAAGATGACCGTATAGATATCAGTGCTGTATCCTAACTGGCCATGGTCAGCAGGTCACCGTTTCCTTCTGTGGAACTCTGTAGATCACCCCAAAGGCATTCAAAAGCGCCAAAGACAGGCAGCTTGGCGGCCAGGTCAGTGATGTCATTTCAACCAAATGACCCATGAACAACTCCTAGATGGCCAGGTCAGTGATGTCATTTCAACCAAATGACCCATGAACAACTCCTAGATGATTTTTGCCTTACGAAGGTAGCCATTCTCTTTAGAAAAGATGGTGACCATGAGTGGATTAACCTCTCCTATGATGTTAAGGTGGGGTTCACGTCCTTTTTTGGCCATTTAAGGCATTTCCCCCAATATGGGAGTGATGCATTGTGCTCCAGTTTTGTACACAGATGCCCTGCATGTCACGCGTGTTTGTGTGTGCAGACGGATCAGATGAATGTGAAGGCGGGTCCTTCACTGACAACTGTAAATGTGTAGCAGCAGAGACATAATGAAAAAACACAAGGCCTGGCGTCCTATTAGTGTGGCACATGAAATGTCAGATTAGAGTTTTTCGTTATGATTTGGTCTGGAGGTTATAATGAGCTTGCAGGCAACACAAAGCCGATTGACATCTTGGAGTTTATTGCTGCCTGGCAACAAAGAGCACTCGAACCCAGCCTTCGTGAAAAGAAGAAGAAGAAGAAGAAGAAAAAAAACCAACAACAACAAAAAAAAAAAACGCGTGTGAATCACAGACAGCGAGAAAAGTCAGTGTGCCTCACGTTTCCCGCCCTTCAAGAAAACGTGCGACCGCGAAGCCCACCCCAAACGTCGACGTAAACGTCTTCCTCGTCTTGGTGTATGCCAGCAGAGTGAGGGCATCCCAGCTCCACCTCATCTCCACCCGTACGGCCGCAGCTACGCAAGGTGGCTCCATCGGACCGCACCATAACACCGCACCACCGCAGGGACCAGCATGTCTCGGACCAGATGATCTTCCCCCATCCACCGAAAGCCCAATACCGATGCAGCTTAGCACACTGCGCATGCCTGCAGGAGTTGTGCAGTGGTGTGGTCAGATCACCCCGTAACGGTCTTCGTCCTTTATTCCCCCTACAGGTACGAGTGTGGTGCATTTTGGGTCGTTTAACTGTTGCCCTGGCAATGTACTAGCCTGAGACACCCGAGTCATCCCATACAGTAAATGATTTAATGAGGCGCCTTGTGTTTTGGTCCATTCATTGTTCACCGTTGCAACTGCCATCTTTAAAAAGCCCGGCGGAGCCCATGGCCTTGACCGTGCTCAAAGACGCCCGATCGCCACACACCATTATGTGTTTTCCCGAGTCTGTTAGATCACACTCTAAGCCCAATCTTGGTAATTGGGTCACATACAAAGTAAGTAGGGAAATGGGAGTACTTGAAGCCCTGGAACACACAGACACAGGCACAGTAATGAGGAAATCCATGCCGTACAAATCTCGACACGCATATGCAAATGAGAAGGAAGGGTCCACTTCATCTACAGGTGCAGGGCTTCCAGATCTCCGCTCAGCCATCTTGCACTGGGCCAGAGGCGAGTGTCCGTACGTGCTGCACACACACCGTCGACGTGGACGTCCAACGAAAAAGCCTCTGTAACTTCTCTAAGGATTTCAGTTGGAGAACGTGAGGGCATGCTGAATGTCAAAGTGTGGGCGAGAGCTTCTCTCCCATTAAACGAGAAGACAGAAGTCACCCCGTGGAGAGCGGCTGACGCTCCGCAGTTCGTTTCACTTGTGCTGCCGCTGCCGCCTGCTTTAATTTAAATGCACTTGTGTTTAAAACACACGCCGAGATACGCTGCGGTGATGAAGTGATGATTTGGTAGGCGACAGTGTCTGTAGAACATGGTTAGGGTGACATGCAGAGGCTGTTAAGAACCTTAAGCTCTTGTGCTTCCTTATGGCAGATAAGAAGCCAAGGTGAACATTTTATGCATGGTGTGCGTGTGTGTGTGTGTTCAGGTGTTCTGTGTTGGTGTGAGCATGTGTTAATGTGGGTGCAATTGCGCCAGTAGGGCTGGGTATCGATTCAAATTCCAAGAATCGATCCGATTCCGATTCTGAAGATTAAGAATCGATTTATTTCGATTTAATCCGATTTAATCGATTCGATCCAATTCGGGGTTTAGTGTTATTAAAAATGTATTTGAGCTGTTTCCTGACTATGTACAGAAGCAACATGTTAAAACTAGTATTATATCGATATTAATCAGCAAATAGTTACTGGTAGTTGGCAGTTACTGATGGCTGGAAGACTGGTGAAAAGGGTCATCATAAATCTACCTTCAAGAAAGGTAATCCAGGACAATAAACAGAGGACATCTTTGAGGTGTCTATATCTGCAACAGTGGCTTCCTACTGGGACACTAACCAGTGCATTATTATTATGATTGAAATAATTAAGAATTCACCCAAAAGCTGGTGCTACCAAATGCATTTTTATTTTAAAAGTGCTCACACTTAATAAAGTATAAAATGTAAACGTGTATTTTTCTTTAAAGTGCGAATATAAGAACAGAACTGTCATGTTACGGTCCCCGACCCCTCCCTTTTGGGCGTGTTAACGTTGTCTGCGTCTACTCGTCTGTGTCTGTGGCTCTCCGTGGGTGCGGGTGCGTCTTGTGTTAATCCGTCTCACCTGTGGCTCGGTTTGTGTGGTCTGTCTATTTAATGTGCGTTCGCGCAGCGTCCAGTGCTAGTCGTTGTTTGAGTCACACATGTTCTATGTAAATGTGTTTTATGTGCGCTGTCTGCGCTTCGGTAAACGTAATAAACGTAATGATTTGGAAAGTGCAAAGGATTCTGTCTCATCCATCGCCTTGCGCCCAACGTTACAAGAACATTTTTAACTTTTTTAAACTGTAAAAACACTGGGTAAACTGTCAGTGACATGGACTAACTGGCATAGGCCTGTGTTGAAAAAATCGATTTTCCGATTCAGAATCGATTCGCATATGATGATCTGATAATCGTACGTCCAAAGATCGATTTTTTAGTGAACTTTTACCCCCGCCTCGTCACTGAATTCACGCAGGCGTGCTCGGTCTAACTACCAGTAAAACAACATGGCGTCGGACAATGCCGGTAACGACGATAGTCAAATCTGCAATCTAAAAGCAGAAGGACAGTTTATCCAGTGTCAGTGACTATTTACAGATAGTATTTTTCTTTTTATTTTATGACGGGCATGGGGTTTAGAGACAAAAAAATGACAGACAATAAGACAGAAATAATGTAATGGGTGAACTGCACTCCATAAAACTTCAAAGTGCCATGCTACATGTGAGTGGCCTCACTTACGCACTCATTGAAGAGGTCAGAGTGTGAGTCCACCCTAATGTCTTAGCTGGCTCTGTGTAGCTGTGTACAGGTATTTGTATTTCCTGTGTTTCCTGTGGTCTAAGACTTTTTCTCTCACCACTGTGCGTAGCTGGTTGTCCGTGGCTGTCAGCAGGCAGTTATAATAGCATTCTCGCAGGGCTTTCCTTTCCCTCTCACCCACTGAGCCGTGAGCTATTGGCCCCACTGTGTGAATCACATCTGAAAGAGAGAGGCATGGAATTTAAGGCTAACCTTAACATTCAACATTTTCTCTGTAGCTAGAATCCTCGCTCCTTCACCCCTCTTATGTGCGTCTCTTTGTCCTTTGACAGCCCTTTCATTTCTGTTTTCCTACCCGTCTCCACTCCCTTGAATCACCACCAGCAGTCTGACTTCAGCAGCAGGCAGGTAAGGGCATTACGGCATCAACAAAATTACAGCGACAGACCTACTGAAACGCAGACAGAATGGGCAGAGATCTCAATCATCATCGGAAAGGCTGTGACATCCAGCCATGACGTCTTCCGTCTTCTCACTCTCTTCCAGTGGGAGCAACTTCACACGTTACGTCGGTCTAGACGTCTTGCCCCTCAGGTCTTCAGCTCCCTCCCTTCAGCTAGATCCTCTCCCACCCCTCTCCTCCGTCTCCGTTGTTTGATACCACCCTTTCTCCCTCCCCTCTGACCCCTGACCTTCTTTGCTTCCCCTTCTCTCCTTTCCTTCCTCCGGCGCTGGTCTCCTGGGTCAGCCTGTGCCTGGGCGTCGTGAGGGTGTTGCCCAGCTACTGCCCGGCTGTGTTTGTTTACCACGGCGCTCTGCCACGGTGACTCACCTTGGTTTGTTTAGACCTGTGGCAACCTCAAACACGTCTAGTCACTCAAGAGATGGAACATGGAAGGAGCAGCCCAGCGAGAGAGGTGCTGCTTCAAATCGCACTCACGACACCAACTGATGGAGACTAGAAGTGCAGGGACCTCCTCTGACTGCCACCGCTCTGCCCAGAACAGTGAGCGTACCTCACCATCCCCCCAGGGCATGCTGGGAAATGAGAATACATTCCTGATGCACCTTCCTCCGGGAAAATAAGGTTTTTAAAAAAGGGAAGTGAAGCAACCAGTGATGAAATGAAATCAAATGAAGAAGTGGGTGGTGAGTGTGTGTGTGTGTGTGTGTGTGTGTGTGTGTGTGTGTGTGCGTGTGTGTGTGTGTGTGTGTGTGTGTGTGTGTGTGTGTGTGCGTGTGTGCGTGTGTGTGTGTGTGTGTGTGTGTGCGTGTGTGTGTGTGCGTGCGTGCATGTAAGGGATGGTGAGCAGAGAAAGTAGAAAAAGATAGTTTGAGGAAAGGGTGTGTGTGTGTGTTTATAGACCCAGATGCAGCTAAAGGTTAAAGCAAGTTAAAGGACAAAAGCCCAGGGGGTAATAGAGCTGAACTGCTGAACTCTCTCATGCTGCGTGTGTGTGTGTGTGTGTGTGTGTGTGTGTGTGTGTGTGTGTGTGTGTGTGTGTGTGTGTGTGTGTGTGTGTATGGAATGAAAGCTTCTCTCTTGCTTTTGGGTACTATGGAATTGCAGGAAATACATCACCCAAAATGAATTCATTACACCATATGCACATATGTATGAACATGGTGGTCGGAATGGGCCAGGATCACCTCGTACCTCAACAGACCCTCTTCTACCTCGACTGCTGCTGCTGCTTTCATTTTAAAGGCATTCCCAGGTGAAAACATAGTTGCTCTTCAAAAAGAACAGAACCGCTCTCTCATTCTTCTAGTCAGAACCAGGCGATGTGAGAATGAGAAATATCAGGAATTCAACTGGCAGTTTGGCAGCACATGACTGAAATACTCCGTTGTAAATGTGCAACATAATGCCTGTACAGGATGTCAGTGAAAACATTTATTAAAGGAATTGTTGACCACAAAAATTGGTAAATTGGAACAAAGCTATCAAATATCACTACACAGAGAGCACAATAACACTTGACATATGGTACCAACCAACACTGTGGTGAACAGCAGAACTCTCAGAAAGCAAAACCACATGTAGCTCTACACAGACCTGAACAGCAGAACTCTGAGAAAGACCTGAAGAGCAGGACCCGGAGAAAGACCTGAAGAGCAGGACCCGGAGAAAGACCTGAACAGCAGGACCCGGAGAAAGACCTGAACAGCAGGACCCGGAGAAAGACCTGAACAGCAGGACCCGGAGAAAGACCTGAACAGCAGGACCCGGAGAAAGACCTGAACAGCAGGACTCGGAGAAAGACCTGAACAGCAGGACTCGGAGAAAGACCTGAACAGCAGGACTCGGAGAAAGACCTGAACAGCAGGACTCTGAGAACGTGAGTGGCACCCTCACCTGATGAGAGAGCAGCTCACAGAGCACACGGTATCATCCTCATCCTCCCCTCTGCTGTCCATTTGTTAAGCTGCTGAAACCTTTAGCAAAACCATATGTAGCTCCACACAGACTCAGCACGAGCTCTTCCAGTGAGAGCCAAGAGTCTTTATCTTGATCTTGAATTTCAATAAAGGCCAGTGTTCCCGGAAATGTTTCTATTTTTCCATTTTCTTCTTTGATGTTTTGCATTGACTTTGATTGTTTTTAATGGTTCATTCTGCATTAATTTCTTTCTGTCTGTGCTTGATACACAACCTAAAATACCCTTTAAACTGATATTTAAAACTTGTGTGTGTTGGCATTCACAATTATCTAGAGCAATAACTGATATTGTTATTCCATTATTTAAATAGCAGAAGGCCTCAGATGTTCATTTGCTAACCCTGATCATCACCATTACATCGCACATTTAGCTGAAAAAGCCAAACTCTGCCACTGGAGCACCATCGACATCTAACAGACAGACATGCATGTGTTGTGTTGGAAACACACGTTTAAGTGCTCAATTCAAAACTCCATGTAATAGTAGTAAATGGTCTCCTAATAGGTAACATTAAGAAAAACATACAGATTGCTTGTTAATTACCATTTTGCCACTTCAAAATGAGATCTTTTTGTCATGCGGTGTTTCCATTATTTAGTCTACCCCCTGTGGCTTTAATGGCTGTAGACTAACTAACAAGCAGTGTGTGTGTGAGAGAGAAAGAGAGAGAGCAAGAGAGAGAGAGAGAGAGAGCCAGAGAGAGGGAGAGTAACACAGGTAGTGAACAGGAGGTGAACAGGAGGTGCTTTGCTCTGATTCGGATCTCCTCCCTCTTGCTGGTATCTCCCTATGAAGTGCAGCTCCCACATAATGTTCACGCAGACTCCTCCCCAATATTTCCCAGCGCACCCTCAGATGTATTCCCCACACACATGCACACTCGGATTACACACACACACTACTGCTAGCAGGTAGGTAGGTGGTACTAGCAGCATGTTTCTTGATCTTAGCCTTGGGGGGGACGGGAATTGGGCCTTGGGTTTGACCTCAAGAGGTTTGGTCTTTTTTTGCATATTAATGTTAACCACCGTCTCTCTCTCCCATGCACACACACGTGCACACACATGTGCACACACACGTGCACACACACGTGCACACACCCCCCCCCCCCCCCTCCCTATTCCTCTCAGTGCGGTGGAACTTGGGCCAGCCATGGTTGTTCCGCTGGGCTGCTCCCTGCTCGCTGGAGCGGAGACACAGAGCCGTACAGGCCCTGCAGCACAAAGGGAGGCCCAGGTCAGGAGCACAAAGCCCCAGGAGGGAGCGGGAGGTGTGTGTGTGTGTGTGGGGGGGGGGGGTGTCTCTCCACCTCTACTCCTCCCTCTCTCCTCCCCGCATTCTCAACTCCCCCAGCTCCCTCCGGCCCATGCTCCGCCCCCCAGCCCTCCCCGGATGAGGAGCAGGTGCGCTGGTTTCAGAAAGGCAGTCGAGGAGAACGAGGGAGGCAGGAGGAGGAGACGCACCAGCCCGGAGCGTCTGAAAGGCTGGAAGGTGGTCGACTTGAACGCTGTCGCCATCCCCTGTCTCTCCTCCATCCCTGTCTCTCCTCCATCCCCTGTCTCTCCTCCATCCCCTGTCTCTCCTCCATCCCCTGTCTCTCCTCCATCCCTGTCTCTCCTCCATCCCTGTCTCTCCTCCATCCCCGTCTCCCCCCCTCTTTGTCTTTCTTTCCCTTTATGCTTTATGCTCATTTACAAGTTTGACTGACAGTTCGACAGCGATATGGTCGCCTCCACTAAGTGCTGAAGCACCATGAAAGCCACTGAGTGAACGGCCCCCTCTGCACCTTCTGTTCACTGCCACATCTGACCCCGAGAGAGGAATTAGTCTGGGGGGGGGGGGGGGGGGGGGGGGGGGGGGGGGGACCTGTTTCCCCATAGTAACATACTAGAGGCACATTACGAATGTGAATATTTTACACCAGACACTAAAATTGCACACTTTTGCTTGTGTGCGTGCACGGGAGAGAGGAAGTCAGAAAGACTGTGAAGAGAGAGAGAGAGAGAGAGAGAGAGAGTGTGAGGGAAATGGAAAGAAAGATTAGTCTGTGAAGAAGAGAGGAAAGCAGCTCTGCACTTGGCCTGTGTGGATTTTAATTAGTGTTAATTGGCCACTGAGGGAAATGCGTCCTGAGAGGGAAAATGTGTGTGTGGCGTGGTGTGTGTGTGTGTGTGTGTGTGTGTGTGTGTGTGCACATTTCCATGTTGCTAAGGGTGCTCCCCTCTCTTCTCTCCTCCGTAGCGATGGTTGCTGTTTGTATGCTGGCTGAATCCCTGTTCAGGCCTGCATTGGTACACAGGTGGGCAGAGGGACCAAACACTCTTGTAACACCCCCCCACCCACAATCCTCTGGGTCAGTTCCCCTCCAGACCCTCCAACACACCGGCACGCTGACATACCAGCTCCGCTTTTATCAACTGATGCACAATTTTTTTTCATCTTGAGGTGTAAAAACATTGGTGTGATCCACACAGAGTGGGACCCTCTTGAGCCACCGGGGTAAAGGGATCAGAACTACGGACCCGCGCTCCACGCTCCACCGGTGCCCGACCACGGCTGTGCAGTCACGGCTTCCGATTGGACGGACAGACCCTGAAATGCCCTCTCAGCCCTTGCGAATGGGGCGGACAGCTGCAGGCCCATTCAACACGAGGAGCTGCAGTCAATTGCCTGGAAACGGAGGTCCAATCTCCCACGGCACCGTTTTTCATTTCCATTCTGATACAGCGGTGAACCATTACGGTTAAACTACTGAGCAATCGCGTTGTGGTCAGTTGTGGTTTCTGCCTTCTGCTTCCTGTCTCCTCCAACTGAGACTTCACTACCGTCTCTTCTATCTGTTTTTTCCATGCTCTTAGCTACTTCTATCACTCGCTCACACACCTGGAATTACTAGCTGTTACCTAATGGCGTCCCAATACCACCCATCGCTAACCACACACATGCACCCATATACACCTACACACACGTACACTGGGGCTTATGACAAAGAAATGGCTACAAACACACACACACACACACACACACACACACACACACACACTCGCATTCAAACCCATAAGGCACGTGAGGGTAAATGTACACAAACTGCAAACGCAGTTGAAACAAGAACATGATGAAGATCGAGACACACCTCAGCCTCACATGGTGAAAGACATAGAAAGAGAACAAACCACTGACGCTCGCAGACAGACAAACGTCAACAGCAACAACAAGGCCCTTAAAACATCGTTCCACCAACACGGCAATTGGTAGGACAATTTTCGGTCCAAGAACAGGGGTTTTCCACACAACAACAAACAACAACAACAACAAACCACAGGATGCCCGTCAATACATTTTAGGAGCGACTTTAACCCATATGCACATGATCAACCTGAGGTAGTTCTCCGTGTCTGAATTTCACTGTTTATATCTGGCAATTAAAAAAGAAAAAAAAAAACCCTTTCCATTGGCTTTCCGTTCCGTCACTTCAATAGCAATGAGAACACCTTTGAAAAACACACTGTTCCCGAGGCTTGTGAGTGTTCTCTCGAGACCACGCTCTCACACTCCTTTTTACTACAAAGTAGCAAAAGGGACGAATAAAAGCAGTCTAGACGTGATCCTGCAGGCTCTTTGTGAGGCTAGCGGCCGAGCGGCAGCGCTGCCCTTTCGGCGGCCCCTGGCCGGGCTCTTAAGGGCCTCCACGCAGCCGATCCGCTGCCCCGCGTCCCTGCACGCCAGGACCAGTGGCGGCAACCTTCTCTGAGCAACACACAAACATCTCCGAGCAACACGCAAACATCTCCGAGCAACACGCAACCTTCTCCGAGCAACACGCAACCTTCTCCGAGCAACACGCAACCTTCTCCGAGCAACACGCAACCTTCTCCGAGCAACACGCAAACATCTCAGAGCAACACGCAACCTTCTCCGAGCAACACGCAACCTTCTCCGAGCAACACGCAACCTTCTCCGAGCAACACGCAACCTTCTCCGAGCAACACGCAACCTTCTCCGAGCAACACGCAAACATCTCCGAGCCACACGGAAACATCT
This sequence comes from Brachyhypopomus gauderio, assembly GCF_052324685.1. Taxonomy (NCBI): domain Eukaryota; kingdom Metazoa; phylum Chordata; class Actinopteri; order Gymnotiformes; family Hypopomidae; genus Brachyhypopomus; species Brachyhypopomus gauderio. Next base: position 6,635,273 of record NC_135221.1, on the reverse strand, counting down.
GCGAGCAACACGCAATTCTAACAGCTGTTGCGGCTGTAGAAGATGTCTGACGCAAAGTAGCACGCAAAACACCAATGACACACGGCGTAGCACACTCCAGTAATTACTGCTAGAATAATATTAAATATTCTACTGCCCGAGAGAAAGTTCTCCTCCTTTCGAGCGAGCGAGAGAGAAATACAAAAGATAAAAAGATCAAAGAAATGTAGGTGTTTGTGTGTACCGCACAATACTGCAATTATGTTGTTACATATTGCATATGTGATACAATATGAAATCATGTTGATGAACTATAAAAACTAGCATTCCTTTACACAAAATGATTTTGTTTGTTGATCATGCAGAAGCTGTGATTCATTCATTCACACAAACTCACTGAAGTGTCCGAGCTCGGTCCGGATGTTCAACTCACCCCAAATAAAGTCTGCAATTTGTTAGTGGGCTTATTTACATATTGATGTTTTGCCAGTACTCCAGTATTGCAGGCCAATATTGCATTAACAAGCAATATACTGAGAAGCAATAGCATGTTTTGCATGTGCCTGCGCTTGTGATTGCGCTTGTGCATGTGCTTGCGTGGTAATCTAGTTGTATAGGCAGGGGAGAATGCACTCTGTTTCCACACAGCTGGGTAAAGAACGGTAAGGTCATAAATTAGACAGGGAAATTACTGCTAAGTGTGGTGAATAAAATTAAAGTGTACTTGCTTCTGTAAACACTTGTCTGACTACATAATTACTGAACACCAGTCAGGGAGAGGGAGGGGAAGAGGGAGAGGAAAGGACAGAAGGGGGAGAGAGAGAGAGAGAGAGAGAGAGAGAGAGAGAGAGAGAGAGAGAGAGAGAGAGAGAGGAGAGAGGATGAGAGAGAGAGAGAGAGAGAGGGAGGGAGAGAGAGAGAGAGAGAGGGAGGGAGGGTGGGGAGGGTGAGAGAGGAGAGAGAGAGAGAGAGAGAGAGGAGAGGGAGAGAGAGAGAGACAGATCGACAAACAGACAGAAAAAGAGACAGAGCAGAAAAGTAGGCAAAAGAAAGAAAAACAGATCTTTGTTTGGACAATATAGGTTGGATTGGCACAGTATGAAGGGAACCAACTGACTCACGCACTTACAAAATGATTCACACAGAGACTATGAAAACATTGACCAAAATAAATATGCACATACTATATTCAATTACTACACGTACTATATTCAATTACCATTGTACAGTGAGGATGTCTCTCTCATATGCTTCCTTTTATTCATATTGTTTTCAAGTTTACTTCATAAATTCACACAAATTTCTCTTCAAACAAACTGTTCCTGACACCTACAGTTTACAGCTCTCAGCACTTATTATGTTGACAGACTGAAACTAAATATGGTCATGCCAATAAAATGATTCCAATGACTTTAACCCAGAAGGAGTGTTGAGAATGAAGGGGGTAGAGTGAGAGAGGCAGAAATAAATCTATAGGAAACATTGATTTAAAAAGGAGACATTGATTGTCCAAACTTCATACTTGGGCTACTCACATTTTGCTGGCAGGCCGTAGGCGCTGGTTATCTTGGCCTCCCCCGTTTCACACCCTCCCAGAGTGGAACATTCTTTCTTCAGCAGAGGACCTGCACCGCGATGAATGGCTCCATCCACTGCAGGGTGGTCAGAATGTTGGGACACACACACACACACACACACACACACACACACCCACACACACACACACACACACACACGCACGCACACACACACACACAGATTATGACAATTGCTACACAACAAGACAAAGAGCTAAGGTTGTTGAGACATGGGACTTGTAAGACACAAACTCAGCTCCTTAAGAACTCAGCCAGGAAGAGGCACGTGTGCTGAAGGTGCTCGAATGATAGAACACTTGACTCCTGGGTCACTCCAGGGAGCCTCTGTGCTGCTCAGAGATTTTGGGACGCTGACACAGAAATGTCTGCTTTCCCCTCAGAACGGATAGCAGCCTTTTACTGAAGCGCTCCAGGGCCTTCACCACCCTGACACTTAAAAGAGCATTACACTCTAAATCTATAAGAGAAAGACAGTGGGTGATATGATGAGAGAGAGAGAGAGAGAGAGAGAGAGAGAGAGAGAGAGAAAGTTAAAGTGGGGAGATGTACAGGAAGAGCAGAGGAGGGAGAGGAGTGGGGTGATGGAGAACCAGAGGAAACAGCTTCAGCACAGACGCAGAGTCAGTGCCTCGTTGGGAGAAAAGGAAAGGAAAGAATAAAGATAATGAGAATGTGGTGAAGAAAGTTGGCTGAGGGAACAGACACCGCTTCCTTTGGGTAATTGTAACACACAAATACACACACGCAGACACACGCTGATTAAATGCTGACTTCTCGTTAGCAGGTGTTAATTGGCTCTGCGCTTACTCAACATGGGACCTTGTAACATGTGGAAAAAATAAATCTTATGGCACAATGCTATTACACCATATGTGTTTTTTTCCAGCGACAAAGCCTCACAAATACCACACATGCACACTGCGCACACGTCTGTGTACACAAGCCACTCATTAACAGCTGGTCTCTAGTCGTGTTTTGGATTGGCTTGGATTAAAACCCACCGACTGGTGTCGGTGACGGAGCTTCTGCCATTGGCTGAGCTGGTCACCATAGCAGCCATTAGTAGAAACGTTTGATTGGATCATGCACATCTGGGTGCCCGTGTCACAATTCCCTTAACACAAACACTCTCTGCTCATCTCTCTGAACTGGCTACAGTCTCCCGCCAACAGATCAACAAACCCAAGGACAGCACAACGCAAACACACTCAAACACAAACACACACAACCAACCAACAAAATGCACTCAAACACACAATACAAATTGTTTATTTTTGTTCTCTGGGGTCTAAAGTTCTGTCTGCAATTTGCATACAGTTTGAAGCAGAAGTGAACATCATCACGGCTGAATGCAGCAGGTGCCGGGCAGCGTGTTCACAGGCCCCGAGCGCTCCTCAGACGTCCCACTGAGCCCCACCGCCATCCACGCTGCTGAATCATTGGTTAAATTATTACTTGCTTCTCTCCCCCACCAATCTCTCCTTTATGTTTTCACTCTTCAGTTGGAGAGGTGCAACAGTGTAAAAGCGAGTGGTGGAAAGAAACAGTGGTGATCTAATCCTGAGGAAGTCTCTCTCTCTAACGTCCAACACGTGTTGAGATGTACCGCTTGTGGAGACAGCCACAAGCCCTCCTCCTCTTCCTCGTCCTCCTCCTCCTCCCGTACCTTCAGTAAGTCTCACCCTCACGCCTTAATGTTGGAGTCCTTCCCTGCTGCATAGTTTCTCCCTGCCTAATTATCACCAGCATATGAAGGACCTTAACAAACCTCGAGAGTGGAACCCTCAACAAGGTGGAGAGGCTGTGAGAGCATGCACGTATGACCAGAGGAGGAAGGAGGGGAGGTGAGGAGAGAACAGAGGAGAGGAGAAAATGGTGGAGAGACGGGAGGAGACGAGAGGAGAGGAGGAGGGAGGAGAAGAGGAGAGGGGGATACTGCACATGTGGAGACTGCCAGATAAAGAGGGAAAGAGAGGACGCAAAGGAGAGAGGGGGAGAGAGAGCGAGAGAGAAAGCAACAAGAGGAGGGGCTGTGCCTCCTCCTAGATGAGGCGGGAGCGTAAGTGTTGGAGGACTGGGGAGAAGGAGAGGAAGGAGGAGAGAGGGAGAGAGAGAGCACACAGTACAATCTGTAGAGGCAGGAACAGAGTTTTACAATACGCAGGTGAAGGTCAGGACTAAATCAATCCCATTTGCCTTCACAGCTTTTCTTTGTGTTTGAGAGACTGTATAAAACCCACATCAATACAGCTGTGGGCCTGCATTGGTCTTTGGGTGTGTGTGTGTGTGATGGCAGGGTATGTTTGTGTGTGTGTGTGTGTGTGTTTGAGTGTGTGTTTGAGTGAGGTACTCCTGATGAGTTGGAATCTGAAGTGTAGATTTATCACTAGTATTGATCAGCTCACAGCCAAGCACTTAACAGTAACACACATACACACACAAAGTACTGAGTCAACACAGTTGGAAATTACAATTTATTTGCGTAGCACATCACTTCCATGAACTAAATAAAAATAATGCAGTGTTCTCTCTCAGTCAGTCACTCACTCACTCTGGCGCCACCCAAACAATATGAGGAAAAATACATTTCCAGTGTAAAGTATCTCAGAACCTATTAGTGCCTACATTTTATGTCTTAATGCAATTCCTGCTTAATTTCAACATTCAACCTAATTTCAACCTACAAAAAATTGGACAATGGAAAACAAAATAACAAAACCACTGTGCCTATGAAAAACTCAAAAGCACTAAACTGCTCCAAACGATCTAACAGGGGCTTTGGGGATTGTCTTGCTATGCAGGTTAAAAGTGGTCAGTCAGATAAAGTCATGAGCTGTGTGAATGAAGTTGCAGGTAATTTTTCAAATCCTCTCAGTTGAGTCAACAACAAAAACAAAAAACAAGAGAGAAGAATATAAATATATAAATAAACCATGTGGCAGTTGTGGGACTCGTGAGGCGCGGTGAACTCTGGGCCTCCAGCTAACAGCAAAAGAGCAGCACTCAGTTAATTGGCCTCGAAGTTCTCAGTCTCCACAGATTTGGTTAAAGCTGTTAGTGTTCCTTCTCAGATCTCTGCAGTTCAGTCTGCACAGATTACGTGACACAGAACAGCAATGCACAAATCCTAGTCAAATGGACCAAGCGATGCCAATAAATCTTTTAGTATTTACTTACACTTTAGAAACTAAACTCGTCATGTACGGTAACGTGGCACGACATCTGAACCCCACCCACCCCACGGACCTGCATAATGCAGGATAATGCAAGACCCGTCAGTCAAGACACCACCTGACAGTGAACATTAGTTTTGGGGGGCATCGTTTAGTCAGCTGCTAACCTCTATTATTGTGACGCGTTCTTTGTTATTTTGAAGTCTTTTCCTCCATTTCAAGGCGTTTCGTAGGTGTGTAGTGCAGATGGGTGTTGCCAGGTGTCCTCCTGCTCTCCCCCAGGGCTGCTCCCAACACATATGACCCAAGTCCTCCACTAATTAACAAGCTCTCCATGAGGTCAAGCTAGATGTCAGAACAGGGCAAATGTTTAAAATGTGTGTTAAATAATTTTATTAACGCTTTAAAAGCCTGGATGTTGAGGGCTCACTCAATCTTTCATTTACAGAGTTAAAAAGGGATTAGATGGAATTTTAGCATGACAGCTAGATGTTGGAAAGTGACTGACGATGCTTTTTGTTCATGTCTGCATGAGTCCATGTGCATGCATGTGTGTGCATACATATATTTTAATTTTTTCCCCCGTTCAAAATATTAACGAGTGCCACAGCTACAAGTTAGTCGAGTGTAACCTCAAGCTGTAAGGATTTAATTTAAGGATCTAACTCAAACTACATGACCTGAGGGCTCTTGGTGATCTAGGCAAATTTAAGAGGAGGAGTGTAAAAACAACATACCTGTACTGATTTACCTGCACCGACATACCTGTACTGACACACCTGTTTCAACATACCTGCACTGACACACCTGTATTGACACACCCGTGCCACAGTTCAGCAGCACTGCAGCCAGCCAGCCACAGTTCAGCAGCACTGCAGCCAGCCAGCCACAGTTCAGCAGCACTGCAGCCAGCCAGCCACAGTTCAGCTGCACTGCAGCCAGCCAGCCACAGTTCAGCTGCACTGCAGCCAGCCAGCCACAGTTCAGCAGCACTGCAGCCAGCCAGCCACAGTTCAGCAGCACTGCAGCCAGCCAGCCACAGTTCAGCAGCACTGCAGCCAGCCAGCCACAGTTCAGCAGCACTGCAGCCAGCCAGCCACAGTTCAGCTGCACTGCAGCCAGCCAGCCACAGTTCAGCAGCACTGCAGCCAGCCAGCCACAGTTCAGCAGCACTGCAGCCAGCCAGCCACAGTTCAGCAGCACTGCAGCCAGCCAGCCACAGTTCAGCAGCACTGCAGCCAGCCAGCCACAGTTCAGCTGCCGCGCCGGGGGTCTCAGGATGGCCACACTGCTTCCACAGAAAAAGTGAAAAAATGAAAATGCTAGAAAAGGCTGAAAATGGGCTTCCTCTGACCTCAGCCACCCTGGGCTGCCCAGGGTCCTAGTCAACAGCTGGGGGGACGGGAGCAGACGGCTGGCGGGGACATCGATCTGCCTCACTGCTGCTCAGAATTCAAACACTCACTGGAAGAAGACAAAGAAGTGGGCTGCTGTAATGACTGGTGGACCCCCAGAGGAGACCCGCTCTCTTTGACACCGGCCAGACGACTAAAATCAGAGCTGAATACACTCTCTGCCTTGACATGCCAGACAAGGCTGCAATCAGCTCACAGCTAAGGGGAACACGGCTCGCTCCAGAAAGAGACGGACCTTCGATGCTTCTGCACCATCACTAATAAAAAAGAAATAAAAAACCCCAAAAAAAACCCAGCTTTGGTGCGATTAGTGGTGGAGTTAACAAAGTTGGTCCTTGTTTTGGAGGCCAGTATAATAGCAACTGTCTTCCCCTATTAAGATGATCACAGTGCGAGTTAGGCATAAGAAATAGTTATTTATGTTACAAAGGGGAATGAGTCACATTTAATTCTGAAAAGCTGTTAACTTAGTGAAAGTTTATCCGTTTCAGATTCTAGTCTGGGTCATCAATTATCTCAGATAAAGAAATAAAAAACAAACAAACCAAACAAACTCGCACAGCCCCAATTCAGATAATCTCACCTGATAAAATACGTCCTTAGCAAACATGTGTCGGTCTACCTTACTTTATGTAGACATGCTACGATCCTTTACAGGGTTTCAAGGACCATGCATTATCAGTGATACAGATAGGGATGTGAATCCTGATGTGATTGATTTTTAAGACAATAGCACCGGAGGCATGTTCCCACGTGCCTGTGACACCTGGACTGTCTCCCAAGCTGGGCACACTGGGATCATGTGCACTGGCTAAACACAGAGGCGCTCCAGTCTGACAGCAGCATATGTGGCAGCAGTGGAGTCATTATGTGCGTTATGACTGCGGTCTGGGAGAATGATGTTGTAAAGATGCCCTGATCGCTTTATGCAACCCTGCATCTCTTCTGCATCTGTTTCTTTTGCATGTAGATACCCAACATACACGCAGTAGGGGTATCTGGGAAATATGTGCAGTTTTTCAAGGGTTTGCAAGTTAAGGTGTGCATTTCTGAGCAAGGGTGTGTGTGTGTGTGTGTGTGTGTGTGTGTGTGTGTGTGTGTGTGGAGTTGAAGGGTGATGGCGGTGGTGGTGTCTGTATGCATGTGTATAAGAGATGGCATGTAAATTCAAGGGTGTGAACAAACGTGTGTGTTGGAAAGCAACAAGTTACACTATTGCTGGGATGTGTAGAGAGATTAGAATGTGTCTCATTCTGTCTCTAATCACTCTTTTGCTCCTTGAACATCGTGTGTTCTCACACACCACATGAACATACCTAATGTTCAGAGAAGTGTAAAGCCCCGGGCTCCACAGCTACTGTAGCACACACACACACACACACACACACACACACACACACACACACACACACACACACACACACACACACACACACACACACACACACACACACACACACACACACACACACACACACACACACACACACACACACACACACACACACACACACACACACACGTACACGTTCTCATCTCTCTTCTCCCTCTCTCACCTTTGATTTCTCCTGCTGCGCTTTACTGCTTTCTTGTCTTTATAATTCTCTCTCTTCCTTCTCTTCCCAAACATCTTTCTTCTCTTGTGTCTTTGAATACGTCCCCCCTTTCACACGTTTACTCTTTGAAAATAACATAAAGAAGACACTCACCCCCTCCTCCGCCCAGCAGGGTCTTGTTGGCTGAAATGACAAGCATAAAAAGAGAAAGAACCCATCAGAATGACAAACACGGGACTTTTCAATGCTAGAAGCTGGCAATAATATCATTAATAATCTCAGTAATGTGTTAAGACGACAAAGATGAAATATGAAATCTGCCATCCCTTATCTTAGAATTAATAATCAAGTCTGGACTATTCTGCTGGTGCTGTCCTGCATCTTAACATTTTAATTAGACAATCTAGATCATCACCCTCTTAAGTTCAGTTCAATCACTGCAGCCTATTTTTTAAGACTCAGGTAAAGTTATGAAAACCTTCAATACGAGCACTGACAGAACTGCTGAGTTTGGGAAAGTTTGAAAAACATATATGAAAATTCATTGTTGGGTAAAATGAAAGCCTGAGCATTGATGAGGGCAAAGACGGGAGACATGCCTGAACGATCTGCTTCTCCTGGGCGACGTTGGTTCGTTCTCTATGCTGAGAGAGTGCAGTGTTTAACAGCAGGCTGTAGGGTTGTGAGAAACCCTGTCTGACATTGTCCAGCTGGAAGTGGGCATTAGTTCATTATAAATGAGGACATATTCACTCTGGTTCTTACATACGGATGAGAGGAAATTGCTGCCCAGTGGATTAGATGTGGTTGTGAACTACCGGGGCATGTCTGGCCCCTTCTGATGTTTAGACACTTTGCCAGGGAGGTTTAGTGCTGAGCGTCTGTCTGTGGAATGAGGCTTGTGTGCCCAGAGGGTTCGCCTGGGTGAAAGCACAGTTCCACAGGGCCGAGCTGTACACTGGGTCACTGGAATACAGGACATGCCACCGCATGTCGCTGAGATACAAGACTCCCCATATGGGGGTCACAGGAATACAAGACTCCCCTCCGTGGGTCACTGGGATACAAGACTCCCCTCCGTGGGTCGCTGGGATACAAGACTCCCCTCCGTGGGTCGCTGGGATACAAGACTCCCCTCCGTGGGTCGCTGGGATACAAGACTCCCCTCCGTGGGTCGCTGGGATACAAGACTCCCCTCCGTGGGTCGCTGGGATACAAGACTCCCCTCCGTGGGTCACTGGGATACAAACTCCCCTCCGTGGGTCGCTGGGATACAAACTCCCCATGTCTGTATGCAGCACTCTGGCGAGTGTTACAATCTCACCCGTGAAACTTAGACTAATGGTGTCATCAAAACACAGAGAGGTGATTTATAATAAGCAAACTGGGTTTTCGACAGGATTTTTCAGTGCAGGTGCGGTTACCGAGGTATAGGGTTTTTAAAATATATGTACAACAAATTCCACTTCAGTCATACCTCAGACAGCATAGCAAAACAATGAACCATACATACAAAAATCTTCCAGCAAAGTCACCAAAACATAAGTCCAATAAGCACTGGTTAATCACACTCATAACTGCAGTGTGCACTGTGCACTCCAGGTCACCTAAGGGAGGCATTACACACGCCTGGTGGACCACCAGAACCCTTAACAGCACCATCGGGTTACTATTCACCCAGACTGGTCGTTAAACTGAGCTGCTGGGACCTCAAACTTGATACACACACCACTGTTATATTACTGAGATTATAGTGTTGCAAATACAAACACATTTTTAATCAGATACACAAATATACAAGAACCATAATAAGGGAAATTCAATATTAACAGGCCCTTGACCACCAGTGTAATATCAATAAAGGCCATTGTTTGACTCCCATTGAGACGGATAGTGGTTGGCTCCCAGAGCTGGTGCCAGGGGAGGGCTGTGTGCGACTAATGCTTTATGGCCAGACTGTGGGGCTACACTGCCAATGAACAATTTGATCGCTGATTAAATGTCTCTCATTTGAAATTCATTAGATCCATACGCACAGGCAATAAACTACATAATGAGCAATACCTTTATGCACAGCATTAAAAGACCCGTGTAACGCATGCAAAAACCAAAATGCCTCTTACAGAATGCAGTCGTAGCCCCTGAATTAAGACATGGATACAAATAAATACATGTAGACAAGTGAAATAAGACAAAAAAAAAATCTCCAAATTCAGACACACACACACACCCACACCCACACCCACACACCCACACACACAGAACAGTATGGATGGTGAGGTAACCATAGCAACTCCAAAGCCCAAAGGTTTGTTACTGAAACCTTGTTAATTACACAGAGAGGGGAAAAGGAGAGAAGGATAGAGAGACATGGGGGGGGGGGGGCAGGAAGAACAAGTGGGAGAGAGAGATAGTAAGAGAGGGAATGAAAAGTAAGAGAGTAACAAAGGGGATAAAAAGAGGAAGGAAACAGAGAGAGTGGAGAAAGAGGAACGCAGGAGAAAGAGAGAGGGCAGAGGAAAAAGAGGGCAGGGTCAGAGAGAGAAAAGAGGTGATGGCTGAGAGGAGGATACAAAAAAAAGAGAGAGAGATGTAATTTGCTTGTGGTGTTGTCTGTCAGAGATGAAAAGGCTACTAGTGAGTAGAAGGGAGCAGACATGGACAACGGAGGGCAGGCAGGAACACAGTGAGGGAGAAAACGAGTGTGGGCAGTAAGTTGCTGATACCCCGGGGAGAGAGATTTGCCATCTGCCAGAGCCCTGTGTGTGTAGCTGCACCCAGGGGGAAGGAGAGTAGAGCAATAGCAGAACGCTCACCCACATACCCCCCCACACCCCCCCATACCCCCCCATACCCCCCTCCAGTGAGACACAATGACATGATCAGATTGAACACGGAGATGTATTTGCCGCACACAAATGTTTTATTCACACAATTACAATGGGCCGTCGGACATGGCAACATTGATTTGTGTACTAAACAAAGCCCCTTAACTTCAGCACCAAGGTTACAAATGAATAAAATAAAATAAAAAAAACATCGATAATTTCTCAATGGAATGAAGAAAGATACATAAAAAGGCATAGTTGGCATCCAAAAATAAAGACAGTGGATTACAATGACACCAAACAGCAAGACAGAAATGAAGAGTGTAAACATAAGAGAATGTACAACTACTAAGCTTCTCAGAGAGAGAGAGAGAGAGAGAGAGAGAGAGAGAGAGAGAGAGAGAGAGAGAGTGAGTGAGTGTGTGTGTATGTGTGTGAGAAAGAGAGTGTTAAGAGTGGACAGATGGGGTTAAGCAAGAGAAAAACACCAAAAACAATAAAGTCTTTCTGCTGCATAATTTCAGGTAAGACACACACAGACAAACACATGCAGACAAACACAAACACACATGCAATGCACACATACAAACACAAACACAAACAAAAGGCTGTGAATGGAAGGACACTGAGAGTGTGCAAGTGTCTTTTTTGGTTCCAGCAGGAACACTGTTTCCTTTCAAAGGAAGAAAATCAAGAAGACACAGGTAGAGTATTATCAACACAGCCTCTCTCTCACAGACACACAAGCATGTGCGTGCACACACATAAGTGCACACACACACACACACACACACACACGCGCACACACACAGGGATATTTTGATCTTTCATTGGGGCTCCGTGCCACATACAACTGAATGATTTTTACAGCCTCATGCTATAGTCCCAAAACAAAGAAAATCTGTGATAAAATGGATCCACAGGTCATTAGAAAATCTCTAGTATTGTTTACAGCGCACAACAGTTTTTGATTCCCCATTCATGAGTGAACATAATCATGGCACTGACTTGTGGCTTTGATGCCATTTAGACAACACGTATCAACACAATTATAACTGTAAAAACATTAATAGTAACAGCAATCACCAATTTACCCACTAGTATCCTGCACAAAACTTTGATCTACGCACAATTATCCTCAGAGAGAGAGAGTGATGCATAGAAAGCAAAGACATACAGTGGAGGAGATAGGACGTGATGTTCCTATGGGGAAGGCAGGACCTGGGGTTGGTGGCAACAGATGGTGGTCTGTCCCTGGAGGTCCAGATAGGCACAGTGGGGGAGGTGTGCCTCACAAAGTTCCCGTAGAAATGGGATGAAACTGACCATGTGTGTTTTGGTTATGCCCGCGTGTTTGCCTGGCTTGCTTGGACTCATTTTGCAGCGTGTTGTGTAGTGGGAAAGGAGACGTGTTCAGAACAGTCTCACAGGTTAAGGGTGACGCAGAATAACATCAACATCACACACTGTGAATGAGTGTCCAAATGTACTCTGTACCATCGGCCTGATGCCCATTGGTCAACCTGGTTTCTACAACTGCTGTTCCTTTGATCTGTATAAATGGAGAGGGTTTTGGTTTAGGCTCTTCTTCTGCTCTTCATTTCTTCTTCCTGCTCTTCTTCTTCTCCTCTCGGGGCTCTTCTGCCCTTTCATGCACCTTGCACCAGTCTGCCTTTGTTTCCATGCGGTTTACCATGTTTTGTTTCTTTGATTTAGAATAGTAGTTCTATTGTTCAATAACTTGTTGGTTAATTAATAAATCTGGTTAATTGCATAACCATGGTCTCCCTTGGTTATGTCTATAGTAAGCCAGATGAACTCATAATAAGTACCAGATAAACATAAATTTATGCTAAAACCAATTGCCTATAAAAGTATCCTATCTGCTCTGCATGTTTATTAGGCCAACCTCTAAGTAATGGTATCTGCATGGTAAACCTCTGACAAAGCAGGCTATTGTATAGCAAGGAACTTTATAAAGTTGGTTTAGGTAACATTATATTTTTGCACTAGACCTATACTGAGATATTTGAGAAGTGAGCTCCTATAACCTCTTATCAACTATAGTTGGGAGTCAGATAATTCATTGTTATGTTTTTATGTGCATTAATACACAGCTATTTCCATCCTTAGTTGTAGGAAAGCAGAGTATTGTAGTTAAATATCATGACTAAAATGTCTACAACAGAGAGGCCCAGTTGTGAAAAAGATGAAAGAAATATAGAGAAAGCCAATGTAAACATGATATGGAGAATGTGTCATAACCACAGACTCCATGGGGCTGGGTGCTGAGCTTGGGAATGTGATCACCCCTTCTCAGACTTCTGTAGTACACAGGAAAAACCTGTGCTGAATAGAACTTATAATGTTGAATACAAGTGACAATTTGCTTGTTTGCTTGCTAGTGCTATGTCTAAATGAAGAAGCTGGTGCTCTTAAGACATGCACTGACTAGGGTGAAATCTGTGTGACGAGCCTTGCAAAACCATCAAGCTGAAATTCCTATCGCTGGCATTCAAGCAAGCAGCCAGCTTAGCAAATCTGCTTCGTTCAGCCAGCTGTTTGATTTCTTCTTTTCGCTTTTTAGTTCTGCCTTTGTGTTTGAATCTTAGTAACTTCACAGCTACCATCAGAACACCACAGAACACATAAAAAGACTCAAATGTTTACCTAAATGTTTACGCTAAGCTACCAATTAATATACATGCTTATTTACGCGACACACTACTGGCCAAATGAGCATTTTCCAGGGGACCATTACGGTATTACGGTGTATGTTTAGCCTGGCTGGTGAGGGATAATGTTCAGTTTAAGTCACTGCTAGTGAATTACAGATGGGCAGCATAAGCCCTGGTCAGAGAGAGAATGGTCAGGGGCCCCCCTTCTGTGGGCCCCCCAAGCCACAGGGCCCCATATGAAAGCCACCCCCGCCAATATCTACACCACTGGTTCTCATATTGTTCTCCCAGAGCTTTATACTGAAGGACTGATGGATGTTGCTCTCCACATATCACCTTGATTCCTTTCTTTACTCCTCCTTCTCCTTCCCTCATGTCACAGTCACTGTTTTGACTCTGTCTCACTCTGTCCTCTTATTGCTATTGCGTCTTCTGTCCTCTCCTGAGGACCGGAAGCATCAGACTTCTTCAGCTCTTTCATTTCGGTCCTCATGCGAGTCTTGGGACAAATTCCTTCAGCAACACAATTTGGAATAATTATGATGAAAGGAATGCCAACCAAATGCTGGCGTCTTTACTGTCGCATATAGTCATGCTGACTCAAATGTTCGCTGAGAAAATTCTCAGCTTGCATTAAGAGAAATAATAGCAGATTTTATTGGGATTAATCACAGATACCTGGTTAATCTGTCATTTGAAATCTGTAGACAATAATTACATACATTTTTTTTTTGTGTCTGTGTACATTAGAGATATATACAAGTTCACACACATGCATATTCTCTCTCTCTCTCTCTCTCTCTCTCTCTCTCTCTCTCTCTCTCTCCTCCCTCCCTTCCTCCCTCCACAGACGGTGTTGTTGAGCTCCAAAAACACTGTGCACTTTGCTGGTGTGTGCATAGAACGGAAGTATGTACATTTTTGAAATAGTATGTCACAGGGGTGAGTATGTGAAACACAGAGAGGGTGAGAGACAGTGTGTTAGGGGACAGTAACAGATGTCCTTAATGTCTGACACTCCAGAACCCTGCCGGCACCCTGGCTCTCTCTCTTACACACACACACACACACACACACACACACACACACACACACACACACACACACACACACACACACACACACACACACACACACACACACACCTAATACATATGCTTATAGCATCAGATGTCTGTGGTTTTGGATAGTCTCAAATGGCCTAATCTATATTCCAGGTAATAGTAGCAGCTGGATATGATGAGCGATTGGCTGACATCAGCGGTGGCACATGGCTAATATAAGATTAACTGCTTTCAATAGATACCAATAATACACCTCACATGTTCATCTTCTAGAACATCTATTTTGCCAGAAAATACTGTTGATAGCTCAGCACAAGTTTTACCCTCAATTCTATAGTGTACGAAACAAACTTGTGATTTGCACAACACACATCCCTTTAAGCCTAAAATCCTCACAAGTGGCTACTGCATACCTGCCATGGTGATAAAAATTCTAGGGAGATTCGCAGGTCAATGTCAACCCTGTCCACAGTCAGCAGTCAGGAGAGGGATACTGGATCCTCCAGTACATACGCACTTCAGCAGCACCCCAGCTAACTGCATTCATTATTATTTTATACAGCAAACCTCTAATAAACAATACTTCACTGATCACAGGCAATAAACACGTTCATTTTCGTCACGTGCCACCTTTTTTTTTATGAAAACGAATGTGTTGCTAACGTTGTTGCTATAATTTTCCACTAATTGCTTTTTAATGGTAGGGATGCATGTTTTTACATAAGTTTAGCGCTATAAACCGAACACGGCAAAGGTTTTAACCGTTGCTGCTCTCATGTCCAGATGTGCACACACTAAATTCTTTGCCCCGCTGGGGAGGCGGAGGGGTGGGGTGCGCGAGGGGAGCGCGAGCGGAGCGCAGCACGTCGCTTTGTGACAGAGACACCGCGAGTCTCCGCGCGCTCCGTGCTCACAACCAAGCGCGGTGTGACACAAACGGTTTAACGTCCGTCAAACGGAGAGCGGCGCCGCCACACGAACGCCCGAGTGAAGGAAAAGGAGGCTCTCTGCACCGAAACGAACATAAGCGGAGAGAAATGCGCTCGACGGAGACGGAGAGGTACGTAGCTTCACTAGTTTTGGCAACACTTGTCTCCGTCGCCAGCCTCGTCTACTTGTTCAGTCCGTTTGACCATGACTGTTGAAATTAACTCGGAGTGAATGGGGAGATTATTATTGACAGGCTTTTAATAATTTGCAATCTTGTGCTGTGTTCCCCCCCCCCCCCCTTAAATGCATTATTCGACCATAAAAAAAGCGGCAGTCTGGAAAAATGTAAATGTGTGCGCCGCGTTTGAACAAGTATTTGCATACTATTTTGTAGTCCGGCGCTATCACGGATTTGAGGTACAGCACGTATGGTTCATGTTTTAAGTGTGTGAATGTCACTCTTAAAAGCTTCTTATAAGCGTTTATATTTGTTGGCGTGTTTGATGGCGTTTGAGTGCATTTGCACGGACACCTCCCAACCTGTTAGAGCTGTGCGGTGTGGAGCAGCACCAACACACCTGCCTGCACCGCCGCGCCTGTGTGGCACACTCACGTACGGCACGATGATCGAACATGACAATGTGAAGTGTAAAACAAGAGAGAGACGCTAATATTGAGCAGAAATGTTTTTTTACTCTGAGGAATAATTTATTATATATTTGTGCGCCGTTATCGCGGTCACAATACAGTATGACAGTGAAAGTTCAAGCGTATCTGAAGCTTTCATAAAATGAAGCGTCCGTTACATTATTGTGTTGAAAATGTGGAAAGTTAGGGAAGAGCATACGCACATAAAAAGGATGTACTAGAAGAACCTCAAACGGATCCGTTTGACGTTGATATGGATTTTCAGATGCTAATACTTAACAGTGAGATCAGATACAGATGGAATGTAAATCGATACGTTTTGTGGCAGGGTACAAATCTGAGACCGTGACTCTCAATATGTGCATATATGTAGCGTGGGTACATATATAATGTATGTAATGTGTGTGCGTGTGTACATACACATATATGCACACACACACACACACACACACACACACACACACACACACACACATTACATACATCTACACGCACACCCTTCATCACATTCCCTCACCTCTCCCGTTTCTTCCTGCTCTGTTGGTGAGAGCCAGGACACAGTGGGGGTTTTGTAGACTTGCCAGCATGAGTTCCCAGCCATGCCAGCTCAGTGGGGACAGGGTGTAACACACAACCTGCTCCACATGATACCACCACCATACCAGACCACCGGGGCCCATGTCACTCTCCCACTCCACACACACAAACACACACACACACACACACACACACACACACACACACACACACACACACACACACACACACACACACACACACACACACACACTTTGGCCCAAACATGTAGGCAGGAACTTCCAATAAGGGCTATCAGTTGTGTGCTGCTGTGTATACAGACTTTCTCAAAACATTTTCTGTACTAGAATGGCACATTTTGACAGCTTTTTCTTTCCCTCACATTATTCCTGTCTCTCTTAATAATCCCAAAGTGTTACTTTTCAAATAATAGTTTGTTAAACTACCAGAAATCTTCTAAACTGTATAAATGTTGTTGCACACTCGCACTCATCCACATGCACACATTGAAACACACATGATTTCACAGACTCTCGAGACAATTACAGCAACTCAACAGCTCAAATTAGATTAACAACGTAGACACAGCACAAAGAGAGGAAATATTAAAGATTAAAGCTGTGTGAAATTGATTCTCCACCTTTCTCCCCCCTCTTTCTCTCTCTCTCTCACACACACACACACACACACGTGCACTCATGCATGCTCGTGCACTCACAGCGTTTACATTTTTTTCATGCAGAGTAATATGGGCAGTGTAGTTACTCATGGGAATGCTTGCTTTTGAATAATACAAGATCTTCCTGAGGATCTAATAAGTCTAGTCATACTCCTTCACCATTAACACCGATCTGTGGTCAGTAGTCAGTAGTTGTTTTTAATTTACAGCCGAAGCCGCAAAAGTGGTGTGTGTGAGTCACTGGGGTCCGACTGCACGGAAAAACACGACAGAAAAATAACCCACTGCAGCCAGAAAATACTGTGCAGATTACAGTGCAAAACCCGCATGCACCAACAACCTTACAGCCAAAGGTCTCGCCATGCAGCAACACACGACTGCATCACAACTAGTGGTTATGAAAGTTGCCATTATATAACTCCATTACGCCTCCTAGACTGTTTATTTAGTGAAGTGGATTAATTTAGAACATCTTTAGACACTGTAGCAAAAGGGGACCGACTAGAAATGACATGAGTTAATAATTTTTTCCTAGTGCTGCATGTAATTCAGTAAGTACTTAGGAGATATGAATGCACATGTGGAATCCTGCAGTGATTGAATAGAGCGTGTGTTATCCGGCATAGACTAGGAGACTCCATGAACAAGCTTGAGATGACACCAGTATGAGCGCAGAACCTTTCCTCCCCACTACCACCAATACACACACACACACACACACACACACACACACACACCATACAAACGCACACACTGGCCTCTCTCTGGAGAGGGCTCCCACTCAACAATGAGCAGTTCTGTGTCATCTTCTGCCAGGCCAGGGTTGTCATAGACACCATGAAAATGTACGTCAGCCTTGTTCGTTAATCAATGTGGCCATTTTAGTCATCGGCACCGAGTGATTTATTTCGTCCTGAATCAAACGCGCTTCTGTCACGGCGCAGATTTCTGCCCGCATGCCTGGAGTGGCGGACAGCGAGCAGAAAGACGGCGTTGTGTAAGAGCTCGGGGGCGAACGGCTCGTGCCGGTGGCCAGCCCCGCCGAGGTGAACCGCAGCTCTGAGCATCTCTTACAGCACCGCTGTGCCGGTGACAGAGCCTCCCAGAGGCCATTAGCGCCTCAAACACGGCCGTGGTAAATTGAAGCGAGAGGAGGTAGCGACTGCAGCACACGCAGAAGTGCACAGCTCATGTGAAAAAACTAAACAGTCACCAGGGCAGGGCTTACTGCTTCACCCAAGGCAGCCTTAAGCTTTTGTTGCGTTTTTGTTTCCTAAGTCTAGCTTCAGCAGATTTACAATTCTGTACTTGGTCATCTGAGCTCACGTTCGAATGTTTAAGATGGCGATTTATAGATGTGTTCTGTGCCTGAGAATGGCAGCCTTTCAAACTGGAGCGACAGCTGCAGAAACTCCTCGACTACTCAATAATACGTCTATTATGCGGTTTTACTTTAGCAGAATCTTTGTGAGGTGACTCAGACCTAACCTTGGCCTGACATGGTATGGCCTGTGGAGACATAACTCAAGCTGTATCAATGCGGTATGCTTTGTGTGCACACGTGCGCACGTGTGTGTGCATGCACGCACAGGCGATCAGCTTCAGCTAAAGTGGACACACAGGAGAGGGTGAAGCAGGAACCCATTCAAAACCACAAAGAGTATGATTCGGTAGAGATGTGGTCATGTCGTTGTGCAGCCTCGGGGTTATTTTAAATCAGGCCCATACAGGACAGGGCCATTTCCTAGCACCATAGATTGGTGCATGATCACACAGCGCTAGCACAAAGTGTGTTAAAATAGACTGACAACATGTCTGAGCTGGCCTCCTTTAAATAAGACTTCTCCAAACAAAAACGAATTTTCTTTGTTAAATGAGCTGATCACACTATTTGTAACGTGGGTAGAACAGACATACATGGGCACCCACTCATTCACTCAGAGTCACCTCCCTCCACACCTACCAACTCTACCCCACCCACAGCATGGTATCTGATAGTATGGCTCTAACAGAGTTATATAAAATAGTGTAGGGGCCTGCCATTGAAAGGCTAATCCTGTTCAGCTTAGTGGAGACTGTTTGTTGAACATGGTTGGTTTCACTCTTAAATATATAAAAGATGTAAATATAAAACATCCCCACTATATATAAAATGCATTATGCTAAAGGTTGTATATGGTGACCTTTGAGGGTTTCATTAGAAATAAATACAAAAAATAAAATCAATACAATCAACAGAGAACAGTGTGGACAGAGAACAGTAATTATTAATATGTGTGTGTGTGCAGTTCTGTGATTGTGTGTTTATCTGTTTAATTGTGCTTAATGTCTGAAAGAGCAAAATGTGTGTGTATGTGTGTGTGTGTGTGTGTGTTGTGTAGCATAGCAGAGAGAAGATCCCAACGTTTAAATTGCTTGTTTATTTCCAGACACTGCATCATTTACCCAGACACAGACAGTGCAAGCGAAGGAGAGAACGAATAAAGGTACCAGAGAATATGACAAGAAAGAGGTGAAACTAAGAGGTGAAAGGGGAGAGAGAGAGATGATTAGGATCTATCAGTGCGCTTCCGCTAGCCAGTGTCAGGAGTCCATGCATAATTCCATAATTCCAATGAAGAGGAAGAGAAAGACAGAAGGTGCAGAAGCAGTGTGTTAGGCCTAATAGAGGGATATACAGTGATGAGTAGAATATGCACTCAGATGCAGAACTGACTATTAAAATAACAGCATGAAATGGGATTAAGTATAATCCAGCTAATGTGAGGAGCAGAGCAAGGGGAAAGGTGAAAGGACTGGAACATGGCTGACAGGATGAGAATTTTGTTTATAGCATTTACCAGTTCATTAGAGGGAGAGAGAAAGCAGGAATGAGAGATAGTGTCAGAGAGAGAGAGAAAGCAACAGAAGAAGTGGAGAGAGGGAGAGAGGGAGATGGGGAAGGGGGGAGAGAGAGAGGGGGGGGAAATTGGTAAGAAGGAAAGCATCAAATTATTTCAGTCACAAAACACTGCATCAAATTTAATAGGCCGTATTTGTAGAGTGCTGTGTCAGGTGTGAGTGTGAACGATTGAGGGAGAGAGCGACAGAAGAAAGGAAGGAAGGAAAAACAGAGAGAAAGAGAGGGAGGGAGTGAGCAAGAGGCAGTGTTTGAAGTACAGGGAGTGTGACAACGTGACAATTATATCTGGGTGAGTGTAACCGTGAGGAGATCGGATTCAGAGCCGTTTGATTTGATACATACAAGGCAACATCAAATACGCACACTTTCACTCTCACCACACACACACACACACACACACACACACACACACACACACACACACACACACACACACACACACACACACACGCACACACGAGCACCAATGGCAGAAGCAAAGCATAAATGCCTTTAAATTCAGTATCCAGCACAACTCGTTATGTTTTAACCTTTAAAACATTCTTACCTTATTAAACCAGAAATGTATATAGATAGTTTGCTCCCAAAACACCTAAAACAATGGATGAAAATAGGGACTAAGAGTGTATAAGTGTGTGGCAGTGTCTTACTCAGCAAATACTTTACCAGCACATACAGAATGTACCACTCTTCTGGAACAAATGAATTTACTAATATGAAATATTACAGCTTTAAATCCACATGACCTAAATCTCACCCATTAATGAAGTGTGGTAAGCAATGTTAACCATAGCCCCCTTGTATTTACAGTTAGATTAAGCAACAAATTGGAAATTATGTTAGAAAAAATATTCCAGAACTTTTCTGTGTTATCACTTAAGAAATTAAAAGTTATTAATTATCAAATAGATGACTGGACTTACAGATGTTACGTTATATCAAATAGTGATGACTTAATTGTTATAGTGCTAAAATAACTTAAACGATTTCCAAGAGGGCACAGTTCTTGATTTAAAAAAATCATTACAACCATGGGCACAGAAACAGCTTACTGATACATCCTCTGGTTATTGGTTATCATTAATATGTACAGGTACATCTCAATAAATTAGACTATCATCAAAAAGTTAATTTATTTCAGTAATTCAATACAAAAAAGTGAAATTCAAATTTATTGAGATGCACCTGTTTTTTAATGTACTTATTCAAAAATTAAACAGCAATTCATTTCTAGCAGCTATCTTGACTGCTACTAGCCTCACTTGGTGGCAAATGTAATTTGTTGACCGGGGGGCCGGTACAAATTCATTAAAGGGCCGAATCTAGCCCTGGTTCACATTGTTCCGCAGACATTTTAAACATCCAGGGCTTATGCAAAACGAACAGGCATTAAAACGACAGGCTTAAAAAGGTTCATTTCTTCCAATTGCTTGCGCCCCACCTGCAATACCCATGCGCCCCACACTTTGAGAAACGCTGTCCTAGGCCAAAGGTTGTTCTACTGTTCTAACTCATCAGTAGCTCCCTTTATTACAGGATCAAGTTAGGGAAGCAGTGTTTAAATCTTGCATGAAGTTGAGAAGGAGAACATTACCAGCACATCCACTAACACATCTGTATTGAAGGTTGTGCTGATAGAGAGTTGGTGTAAATGGAAGCTGAACACGTATGGAGAACATGTGTGGATGCATTCATCAGGAGTGCATAGCAGGACACACACACACACACACACACACACCACTGTAGGTCACAATATAAATTTTAATCAATATTTTCTAAAAGCAAATTGAAATTGTGATCTTTAAATTATGTCCACCTGGAAATATATGTATGTGCTTTTACTCTAAAACCAAGCCGAACCAAGCCCTCAAAAAACTGTAAAACATTTTAAATTACCCTGAATTTATTTCATTTTTTGTTTAAAACTGTAATATCCCTTCTATACAGTCCCTTATTGAAGAACCAGTTTCAAGTAAATTACAAACAAACAAAAAGAACTAGTAAAACCAGTTACTCAGTTGTTTCTTATTTAAGAATATATTCTTTCAAACATTTTTGTTATCTGTTTGAGGGCTCCTGTAACGTGGCTCGCGCCACGGAGCGAGAGGACGGACACAAGTGCTGAGAAGAGCGAGATTTATTCAGGGGAATACCGTATTCATCGTCGGATAGCCAGGCAGGGTCGATAGCAGGAGGGCAGTCCGTGAAACAAGCAAAGACAGGCATTACAAAGACAGGGAGCACGGGTAACGGGGGAAACACGAATACGGTCAGGTACAGAAACAGCGAAGAAACAGACACGATCACAAATCAAATTCAAAATACCGGACGAAGGACAAGGGAGACTCAGGGGCTTATATGCACAGACATTAAACAAGGGGCAGGTGATGACAATGACACAGGGGCGTGGTAACAAACGAGGAATCAAAACCAACGAGCAGGGCGGGACAAACAGGCAGGGAACACGGACATGAGGGAACCCAGAGTGACAGCTACGAGAGGGGGCGTTGCCCTACGTGACAGAACCCCCCCTCAAAGCGTGCCACTCTGGTGCACGCAAGGGCAGACAGGACAGGGACACAGACTAGGACCGGACAGGGAACCACGGTCCATGGCAAGGGACAGGGACAGCAGACACGGGACGGACCAGAGGGACAGGACACGGGACCTGGGGCATGGCAGGGACAAAGACAGGAGACGCGGAGACTGGCCTAGAGTCGGACAGGGACACGGCATGACATGGGATACAGGGAGACTGGACAGGGCCAGGGCGAGGCACAGGAGCAGGGCTGGACAGGACAGGACCGGGGACAGACACGGGAGTTGGGCCAGAGGACAGGGCAGAGGAGAACACGGAGGCAAAGACAGCATGAACAACAGAGACGGGCACAGGCACAAGGTGGGTGACGACTTGGGGAACAGACACGGGGACCGGGACAGAGACGACACCACAGGAAACAGACACGGGAACAGGAACACAGACCTTGACAGACATAACCACGGGGACAGGGACCAAAACAAAAGCAGGGATGGAACACGGGAGCAAGGGGAACACAGGCACAGAGGCAGGAACACGGGGCGGAGCAGACAACACACTGAGTCCAAGCCCACGCGTGGGCAGCACAGTCTCTGGGGCGACAGGTGCGGCCGGGCGGCAGGCAGCGGGAACAGGAGCCGGCAGACAGGCAGCGGGAACAGGCAGGGTCCGCTGGCGTGCAGCGGGAACAGGCAGGGTCCGCTGGCGGGCAGCGGGAACAGGCAGGGTCCGCTGGCGGGCAGCGGGAACAGGCAGGGTCCGCTGGCGGGCAGCGGGAACTGGAACCGGCGTGGACTGCCGACGGGCAGCGGGAACTGGAACAGGCGTGGACTGCCGACGGGCAGCGGGAACTGGAACAGGCGTGGACTGCCGACGGGCAGCGGGGACAGGAACCGACGTGGACCGCCTACGGGCAGCGGGGACAGGAACCTGGGGTGAGGAGATGCGCTCGGGGGGCGTGTACGCCAAGCCGACGTCCTCGGGGGGCGTGTACGCCAAGCCGACGTCCTCGGGGGGCGTGTACGCCAAGCCGACGTCCTCGGGGGGCGTGTCCGCCATACTGACGTCATCGGGGGGCGTGTCCGCCATACTGACGTCATCGGGGGGCGTGTCCGCCATACTGACATCATCGGGGGGCGTGTCCGCCGCGCTGACGTCCTCCGGGTTCCGAGCCGGCCACTCCTGGGGTGAGTGGCTAGTACTCCCCCCCAAAAAATTATTTGGGAGCCTTAGGGGAGCGGCTTCCGGGATCATCGGAGGGAGGTCTGCGTCACTGGGGTCCTGGGCGAGCCTGGAAGAACACACAGACACAGAAGCCTCTCGGTTGCTCTCTCTGCGACGGCTCCGCCTCCTCCGAGGCGTCGGGAGCTCGCAGTGGCCACCGAGAGCAAACCGAGGGTTAAGCCAACGCTCGTCTGTGCGCTCATTCCGTCTGCCCGCTGCTTGCACCACAGGTTGCTCACGCCTGTGGTGTTCGCCAAGCCGGGCAGACACGTAGCGCTCAATAGGAGTCTCGTCGCGAAAGCCAGTTAAAAGTGACTGCACTTTCTTCTGTGAGCGACGAGACTTCCTTGTTCCCACAACGCCAGGGGTATTCCTGTCTCTGGTTTGTTCGCACTGAAATACCGGAGAGTCTAACCGGATTAAACCAGCCGACATCCATTCACAGTGTTTGAACTCACCAGAGTCTCGCTCTCTCGCTGTGTCCTTACGGGGTCCGGTATTATGTAACGTGGCTCGCGCCACGGAGCGAGAGGACGGACACAAGTGCTGAGAAGAGCGAGATTTATTCAGGGGAATACCGTATTCATCGTCGGATAGCCAGGCAGGGTCGATAGCAGGAGGGCAGTCCGTGAAACAAGCAAAGACAGGCATTACAAAGACAGGGAGCACGGGTAACGGGGGAAACACGAATACGGTCAGGTACAGAAACAGCGAAGAAACAGACACGATCACAAATCAAATTCAAAATACCGGACGAAGGACAAGGGAGACTCAGGGGCTTATATGCACAGACATTAAACAAGGGGCAGGTGATGACAATGACACAGGGGCGTGGTAACAAACGAGGAATCAAAACCAACGAGCAGGGCGGGACAAACAGGCAGGGAACACGGACATGAGGGAACCCAGAGTGACAGCTACGAGAGGGGGCGTTGCCCTACGTGACAGCTCCTCTATACCTATATCTATACCTTTAGGTATACCTGAATATCTTGTTCAGACACTATTTGTTCTTTCTGATAAAACTGTTGTGATGCCATATATTTTCTTCAGATGGTACCAACAATAGATACTGACAGAATAAGGTTCCTCAATGCATTATTGTTACTTTGCTTTTAACTCTGTAGAAAAATATTTTTAGCTATGTTAACGGGTAACATTGCAGGACATTCATGGAGCATTTGGATGCCAGATTGTTTCCTTCTTCGACTGCTGAAAAACTTAAAATTTCATTTTGATCAATGTTTCTTTTGGACTCAAATGTAGTTCATTACTGGATTGGATGTCTGGGATGAACGTTTTAAGAAAACTGATGAGATTCCATATTAGTTTGAGGTCACATGATAACAGCCAGGTTAGTTTGAGCACAGTTTACACACCACTGAAGTGTTTAATTGTATTTTCATCACATTAATGATTAAAACCCTAATGTTCAAATGCAAATATCCATGCTTTCCCACTCCTTTTATAATTTGTATTGCTATTAATTTTTTGATAAACCAGTGTGGGGGGAACAGGTCATTTGCTCTCTAGTGAGAGAATTTAAGAATTTAATTTTACCACTTTGCACCACCATGGATCCACGACCAATAATGATCTGTTTATTATTCCATTCTTTTAAGAAAAAGGTTTGGCCATCAAGTAAAGGACATTCAGGGTCAGTGAAAGGAGAAACAACAGGAGAAACCTGACAGAAACCAAACAGGAGGAGAGAAAGAATAACTAAACACATAAAGCACACTCCTCAGCTCATAAAGTTAATGACTATATGGTTTTAGTACATTCAAACCATGTGAAAAAGTAGGAGGTGCTGAGATTGTCATTAGCCTGCTGTGTTTTAAAGTGGACTGGAAAATCTGAGTAAGAAGCTGGAGAATATGCTAAATTCAGCCTACTTCATCCATAGATGATTATTTTTTGGCAACAAAAAATATCAATTTTGTAATCATTTAGATTAAATTTCTACTGGTTTTAGTTGAAGTGAAGAGAGACCATCGTAGAGGTAGTGTGTCTGCTCACTTTATGCCTGATGTGTTTGCCTTGTGTTTAGCGGGTAGAACAGCAATTTACCACTGAAGGATAATTATTTTTAGCTAGAATAATTTTAAGGTAAATATTAAGTTGACGTGTAATTACAGTGGTGTTCAGTAACGAGAAACAAACATGCAAAACTATAGTGTAAAATTCAGGAGTCAATGAGTAAGTAGCTGTATTGAGGGGGAGGGGGGAGGGAGGGAGAGGAAGAGAGAGAGAGAGAGAGAGAGAGAGAGAGAGAGAGAGAGAGAGAGAGAGAGAGAGAGAGAGAGGCAAGACAGCACACAGTCTGAGTACAGTTCAAAGAATCAAGCAGGTGATGACCACAGCAATATTTTCTCACTACGAGACTAAGAAAGTAATGGACTTGGACTAAGAGTCTTAGAAAGACAAATGGACTGCGAGACTAAGAGAGAAATGGGAGGAAAAAAATTAAATGCTCTATTCACATAAACTGATTTTTTTCACTTTTTTTAAACACACTTCATTTATTTACAGCTGGTCTAAATAAATATACCCATCATATCCATGCATGACCTCTATAAAAAATACAGCACATATTATATGTCCCATTCAAAAAATCTCCCTCAAAATTTACCCACAGCTCCACTGTGCTTCTTAATGAACAAATACTTGCTTGCTATTCATATCAGGCAACATTCAAATGCAAAATGCCAGTATTGGATCACTACAGTAGAAATTTGTATAGTGCCATCTCTAATTTTAGTTCACAGTAAATTTCATCAACAGAAGATGAAAACCTCAAGCTGCTAGATGCTAAAATGAAAACCTCAAGATGAATATTGGAATATCTCATCGTTTGACAGAATTATTTTATAGTATTTGAGTCCAACGTACAGATTAGATATAGATATACTGTTACACCCAAAGTAAGTATTAAATAAGTAGTAAGTCCAGAATGTAGAAGGTTTTTCAGAGATAAATTATGTATAGATAGACCAATGTGAATCTATGTCACATAGATACATAAAACAGAACCCTCACTGCGATCAAAATCAACTTTACTTTGAGAAACATGAAAAACATGAGGTCCGTCTCCAGCAACTAGAATGAGCCAAAGACACACAGGTCCATGAGCCCTTAGTTGCAATGTAACAATGTTAAAAGAGAAATGGGAGAGCAGACAATTTAATGATGGTGAAGGCAGCCTTTAGAGTGCGCGCACACGCACACACACACACACACACACACACACACACACAGCATGCTAGTGTCCCATCTCAGAGTCCAAGTGAGGACATTGCAGGACTTGGGGTGTCCATCCTGTTCAAATTAGGACTCGACGGAGTGTCCTTAAGGAAATGTCGGGCCTTGTGCACATTAAAGGTTATAGCTGACCAATCCTCTATTTTTGTGAGGGAGAGGGAACAAGAGTCAGAATACAGGACGAAAGTAGCGCACGAAGATGGAAGCGAAAAACGCTCCCACTGAAAAACGCTCCCACTGAAAAACGCTCCCACTGAAAAACAAAAACTGAAGCCCACTCAATACAAACAAACAAAAACATGCTCCCCTCACAGCCTATTTAACCTTTTACCCCCGGCCCCCCCTCCCTTCTCCCCTCGCCTCCTCCACTCCCTCTTTCTCTCCCCCTCACTGTTGTAGTTGTTCATGCAAAAAGGCTGCTGTGTTCAGCTCTGTGTTGAGAGGCTGGTCACATCCCTCCATCTCCGTGTGTCTCCCGCCGATTTTCCCTCCCATCGCCAAATTATCCTTGATTACCTTTAGCTAATTATCATCAGATCTCACACATACACACACAAATTATTATTCAGAGCCACAGGCAGTTTAAGACCGAGGCCATCACTAGCTGTAGGAGGGAGAAGAAGAAAAAAAAGAACAAAAAAAATAAAAAACACAACAGCCTGGTTTCCAGACACCTCTCATCAAGGTGTTTGTGGAGAGTAACTGTCAAAGCACCTCTGTGTAGCAATTACTTTCCTTCTCCTGCTTCTGAATGGTACATAATTAGACTTCGCACCGAGGACGGCTTTGATACAGAAACTGAAGCTTCATTAGCTGATGATACTCATGTGGAGGATTTATAAGGGCGAGCCTGCAGAACATTCTAGAATGTGCAGGAGAGTTCTGGAATACACAGGAACCCCTGATGGACTGGATGATGATTCTGAAGTTCAGGCCCAGGCATCAGGGAGGAGCCCAGGTGTTGTGTGCATGTCTCAGGAGCAGACATATGCTCTGGATAATATCCTGACACACACATGTGCCCAGAGGCCACTGCTTGACCAGCAGTGCATCCATCTCCACAGCACCACTGCGAGACACACACACACACTGGATCGACCACCAGCCTGCAGTATATACACACATACACACATGTGCAGTCTTCAGTACAGTACAGTACCAACCCCCTGGGGGAGGTATTCAATCACATCACATTAACCAAGTGCTTTATTATCGCTTTTTGTGACCAGACGCGGACGCAAAATACTCTGTTTGTTTACACTGTTTACGTCTCTATATCACAGTGCCATTTATCAAGCCCTGCCCTGAATTAATAATGTGCTGGATCTGGTGTGGAATAATTATTTTATGATGTACTTTAGTAATATTTTATGACAAAGCAGTGTGAGGGATGAGATAGGCCATTAACTTTTCATGTTCCTTCATGATCTTGAGACAAAGACTAGGAAGTTTGTGTGTGTGTGTGTGTGTGTGTGTGTGTGTGTGTGTGTGTGTGTCACTGTCATGAATTCAGACTCTGGTGGGCTTAAACCCTACATGGCCTGACAGTAATTTCTGTCTACAAATTTCATTCCAATGGATTCATCAATCTTCCTTCTTCTCTCTCTCTCTCCATCTGCCACTCTCTTTCTCTGTCTCTCTGTTTCTTTCTCAACCCCCCACATAGTAAATGAGAAACCGAAAGGCAGAAATGGGGAGAGGGTTATGTGATCAGGAAAGTTAAACAGCCTCACACACACACATGCACACACAAAGCTGTACTAACATTTAAACACACACAGGGAATTCATCACTTATCCCACACTGCCACCCCACAACCCCCCAAACTGTTTCCAGGAAACCACAATTCTCAGAGAACCAGTGAGGCAAGACGAGCTGAACACCAGTATCTGCAGTATCTCCATGCAGCCATCAGCGGATGGAGAACTGTTCTGTTGTGGGGTCACATAGTCTGGGTCAAAGGGCAGAGGTCATAGCTGGTTTTACTGTTATCAGTTCTCATTATCACATTGTATCTGTCTCTTAGCATACAAAAGAGAGGGAAAAGAAAGAATGAAACAGGGATAGGAGTTTGAGAGTGAAAGGAGCAGCAACAGCTAGTGAGAAGAGGGAGAGCAAAACAGAAAAAGGAGCAAGGGGAGGGAGAGAGAGAAAATAAATGGACAGAAACAGAGGGGGAACAAAGCATAAAAAAATCAGCAGAGTGTGAGACAGTGAGTGTGAAAGATACAGAGAGAAATGCAGAGGGAGTCCACGAGAGACAGACAGAACGGTAGAAAAAGAGAGAGAGAGAGAGAGAGAGAGAGAGAGAGGAGAGGTGACAGAGTGTAAACTAATGGGCAGACACAGGGAAAAAAGGAGGAAACATTGTAGACTGAACCACGAGCCAAGGACAGAAGGATGAGGCTCTCGGTGTGCTGATCAGCAGTGGACCCATTCACATATGTGCCTGTCTGGAATCCTGCCCCTCCTTCTCACACCAAGCAGAAGCACTGATTAACTAAAAATCCCCAAATACATTATTGATTTTAATTAGCCCACACATTCATTATTACGCCAGGGAAGCTTCATTCTTTTTGCATTAACCCTGAGAGCTGGAAATGTTCGCAGTCTCCCCACGCAGACCGCTAGAGCTCTCCAGTGATCCATTTCCACCTGCCTCCATCTGCACGGCCCACACTGCAGGCCGTACATCAGGAATATTGTTTTTGAACACCGCTGCTTTCTGATTGGAGCGTGGGAGAGCAGTTAGATAGGGAGTCAATGGGTCCTGGAAGGGACTTTAAAAATTACAAACTCTTTTGCAAAGCCACCACATGTCAGGCCTGGGAAATATAACACAGCACTGCAAAGGATGGTAATGGCCACTGGTGTAAATGTTGTGGTCCCATGATGGCTGTTGTGGTAAACATAAATGCAGAGCAATCAAATATGCAGATATCCCATCCTACAAGTTTAAACATGAATCTACTAGGCTCAGACATCTGTAATTTTTAGGAGACAGAGTGGAGTTTTTGTTTTTTGGTATACTCTAATGAAGAATGCTTTGTGGTGTGGTCAGTGCCACCATCTTGTGAATAAAGTGACCCAGTTAGAGTGCATTTGTGTTTTACTCTGGCCCATGGCTTAGAGCACTCCACAAAAGAGATTTTCCACTTAAATCTGCACACTGAAACGTACTTCTCTGACTTTTAAAGCCGTCTTGTGTTGTGAGTGGTTGGTTTAAGATCGACAGTATTTTAAAGTGGAGCAATGTGAATATGAATGAATTCACTCAGTTGTGATATGTTTTCTTACAGGTCTGAATTTTGAGGTAGTCCTGCCCATCACTGATGTGAGGATACACAATCAAAATGCTGACAATGCTCCTGGATGTACAAAGGCTTCAAGCTAAAACATCAGATACAAGGTCTTTTAGCTTTACAAGCTGGGACAAACAGTAACTGCTTTGTTTCACTAAGGGTGGAGAACTTCCTCTGGATGAAGAAATGCTGGTCTCAGTGCCTACACTGAACAGGAACCCTCACAGAAACGGCTGCTATGTGAATCACTCCCTGACAAAAGAGGACATGCAGTGAGGCATTAACTGTTTTATAGACATTAACACTGATTATAGTTCGAACCCTCCTTATCTGCTACCAAGGCAAAGGATTAACAAATTCATTCTCAAGAGGGTAAGACACATTTTTCCTTAACATTTCTTCTGTGTTGTGGAGACAGGAAAGTCAGCTAAATTAAAAGGTGCTATGTTGACAGTGAGATGCCCAGAATGTCCAACTTAAGCAATATTTAGACATGCTGCCACAGTCACGTGACCTCTCAAACCTGTAGAACCAGGACCTCTGAGATGATGGAAGACAAGAGTCTTTAAACAGAAACCAACTTACTCCCACGGTATCTTACTTTGTGTGTGAAGCACAAACAAGATGGAAAATACAAGAAAGATGAAAGGACAGAGAAAATGGGATGGATACAGGATCCATGGAAGGACAAATCCAAACACCTTAGCTTCACACACAGCAGTTCACACCCACCCACTCATTCACCCACCCACACACTCATTCACCCACTCACTCTTTCCCCCCTCTGTTTTATTCTGTCGGCTTAAGCTAAATGGATTTTGATGAAAGGGCAAGACTGTAGCACATTTTATTAGATATTCAAAAGGGAATCTTGACACTAACATTCCCTCTCCAATTCTCCATTCACCTGCCTCACAATCCCCGGCTTCTCCCGCGTTACAACACAAACACTTCCAGCTAAAATATACATTTACTGCCAAGACAAAATACCAAAATATACATATACTGCACAAGCAGTTAAAACTGACATTTAAAAAATTGTTTTCCATTTTCAGCCACAGTACCTTTTTTTAATAATAATAATGGAACTTATGCAACAAATAGCATTCACCCATTCAACAGAAATGATGTAACCAAAGACACTGCAACAAAAAATAATTCTGAATCGAAAAGGATTTTTACACATTTGTTTGGCAAATAAGTTTCTTGAAAATGCCACTCTTACACCTGCGACAAATACTTTCAATTTGGCGTGGCAAACAACATGCAAAATTATTTCTCACTACAAATCTCGGTCTCCGTCATTCTGTGTAAACCAGCTTGATCAGTTTTGCATGGGAGCTAGCTCTGTTTAAGGGCTTGTTTTGCATGAAGTCTCTGCCTGAGGCAACAGCGCGCTGCAGCCGAGGGGTAGCTAACCAGCTCCCATCTGGCCTGGCCACCAGCACAAACAAGTCCCAGTGCTGCCCCATGAGACAGCATGCTGCAAAAAGAATGAGGTCCCAGCAGAGAACAATGCACACACACACACACATACACCTAGAGTGACAAAAACATACAGGAATACAAACAGGTGTTGGCTGGGTCTCTTTTGTGTCTCTGCCAGCATAAAAGAAAGAAGGAAAGAAAGAAAAAAAGGATGGAAGAAAAAGAAATAAGAAAGGAAAAAGAACAAAAGGTGTAAGCATCCGGCGAACCTATGATAAAGTTTAGTATGCTTGTGCAAAACATACTGCAGTTCATCATAAAACTTCTCCCATGTTTGCTACCACAGCTCAAAGGTTTGTATTATGCAGCTTTGGAGACCAGACCGTCTTCAGAAGTAAACTTTCTGTGCCACTGGAGCACACATTTGGTTGACACCGTATCAAGTTTTTGGGAACAATTTTGTGTAATTGTCTGGCTAGTCATCATGTCTTGCTTTGATTTGCAGTCAATAAGTCTCATGACAGTCAGGAGTTGTGTGACCTCTGACCTGTCACATTTGGACATTCACTTTGTGTTTATATTATTTTGTCCAACCCCTTACCCTTCGACACTTGCATGTTTTACATTAGTAAATCTATTGCTGTTTACTTTAGTCTTGGCAGATGACGAAGAATAATATCATATTTCTTTCTCTTGCAATATTTTAGACCTAAGGGGACAGGATGTAAATTGAATACACAGAGAAGTAATTTCCATCTTAATTGCAAGTGTTTCTCTTCTTCCTTCCTCCATTTCCCTTTGATAAGTTACAGACGGAGGCCTACGTAGGACACACAAAGGAAACAAAACAAAACCTAATATGCCAGCCCAGAGTTTGTGAAGAGTGATATCTTTCTTGGGCGTTCCAAGTAGTCTGTGAATAATTTATAGCATTTTGAAATTTTGAAACAGCATCCATTATGTCAATTTGTAACAACCGACTATGGTCTGCCTTTAAATTCCAAATGCAAATTACCCTAAAAAATAAAAGCAGCAGCATGGATCAAATGTAATATGTTATAAAACATCCCCTGCATCTCTAACCCAGTCCACCCTGTTCTCACAGTCACCCATTTCTCTTTGCTTCTCTGCTTCTTTCATCTCCTCCATCTCCATCTTTCTAAAGTTCAACCAAAAAGATGCAATCAACAGTTCCCTCGTCATCTAAATAAAGCATAATGAGTTAGGAAACAGTTGCTGTTTCATATCCGTCTCAACCTCCTTCCCTCACCAGCCGTGCTAATGGACGCTTGTAAGTGTAAAGGTGTAGTTAACACATGTGGGAGGATTACAGGAGGACAGTAATTTAAAATGTAGATGAGAACACTCTGCATTGGTACCTGTCAAGATGTTGCACTAGCTTAAGCACGAGCCATTCACCCTTCTCTCTTTGATCTCCGTAGGGACCAACAGTGCTGGCGAGAAACCGGAATACATTTTTACAATCCAGAAGTTTGAAGTGGAGCGTCGAAAAACTGCACCATGGCAGCCGAAAGCCTGATCGAGCTCAGAGATTGGCTGTTTCTGCTGCTCCTCTGCCTCACACTATTGGTGGAAGTGCTGGAGTTCGCCGCGGCGACAGCTGCCATCACCGAGGCAGCGCTTGGGGAGGCGGAGCTTCAAGGGGAAGTCCAATGTCCATCAGCGTGCAGGTGTGATGACGGGTTCATTTACTGCAACGACCGTGGCCTGAGCATCATACCAGCTTTACCGTTAACAGCAGCAGTGCTTTATTTGCAAAACAATCGCATTGATAACGCCGGTCTGCCGGTCTCGTTAGAAAGACGAATGACTGTGCGGGTAGTTTATCTTTACGACAATGAACTCGACGACTTTCCAACGCACCTGCCTCCATCACTGCGTGAACTCCATTTGCAGGACAACAACATACGAACGTTGCCTCGTGCCGCTCTTGCACGTTTACCGTTGCTAGAGAAACTGCACATGGATGATAATTCAATTTCAACCGTTAGTATTGAAGAAAAGGCCTTTGCAAATAATCCACGGCTACGACTTCTCTTCTTGTCACGCAACCATCTCTCGAGCATACCATCAGGGTTACCGTCATCCCTCGAGGAGCTTCGATTAGACGATAACCGAATCTCTACTATTCCAACCCATGCGTTCAGAGGACTCACTTCCCTCAGACGCCTATTCCTTGATGGGAACCTGTTGGCAAATCAGCGCATAGCTGACGACACATTTTCACGGCTGTCTAATTTAACCGAGCTCTCTCTAGTGCGCAACTCGCTTCAGTCACCACCATTAAATCTTCCGAGCATGCATCTCCTTCGACTATACCTGCAGGATAACGCCATGGTGCACATGCCAAGGAGTTCTCTGGAAGGCATGCGAAGGTTACAGAAGCTTGACTTATCAGGCAACAATCTTACAACCCTCCCCAGAGGTTTATTCAGGGACTTGGACAGCATTTCACAGCTGCTTCTCCGTGGAAATCCTTGGTACTGTGGCTGCAACCTCCGCTGGTTACACGATTGGTTGCATGTCCGAGGCTCATCGGTAACTGTGAGGGGTCTAACCTGTCATGGACCAGAAAAGGCAAGGGGCAAAACACTTCGGGACCTCACAAGTCAAATGGAACAATGTGAGGCTTTGGTAGATGGACCTGGGGGAGGTGGTGGATTGGGCGGAAGTGATGGAGCCAAGAGAGACAAAGGAGATTTTCCTACAGACACCCCAACTACAACTACCCCTCCACTTCCACAAGGTTCTCTATTTACCCTCAGGTCCAGACGACCCGTGCACAGGTACCCTGATTTGGGACAGGACGGTTCTGTTGCTAGTGAAGATGGGATTACTGGAAAGTCATTGGTCATCAGTGTGAAGCCTTTAACTCCAGAGACGGTCCATATTACATGGCAGGCTGCACAACCAGCTTCAGCTTTCAGGCTGTCCTGGTTAAGACTAGGCAACAATCCGGCCATGGGGTCAATAACAGAGACACTAGTCCCGGGGGACCGACGAGAGTATTTACTTACTCAATTACAACCCCATTCAAGTTATATTATCTGCTTGGTGCCTCTTGTTGTGAACAAGGGGAAATGGACATCCATTACAGCTACAGGGGGGTTAAATATGAACACTGAGTCAGAGCATGAGCACCCTGCTTGTGCTAGAACAGAGACAGCTTATCCCCAGCTTGAACCTGGTGCTGACCAGGGCCAGGACGAACAGGGTACGGATGACCTAACATCCTTACCACTTGCGGGGATTATAGGAGGGGTGACTGCATGTGTTTCTTTGTTCTTAATCTTTGGGATCTTCTGCTGGTATGGACATCGCGCAGGATACCTCACAGCTGATGATCACAATGTCTATGGACGAGACGTTGTTGCTTCCCGTAGTGGTGGTAAACATTATGATGACTATGTAGAGTCTGGTACAATTAAGGACACCTCAATCTTGGAGATCGGAACTCCTGGTTTCCAGATGACGCCACTGGCAACCCACCAGCCTTTGCAGCCAAAGGCAAAGGTTGAGGACATGACATACATTCATACCATTTTCCCCTCAAATAACACAACCCTTTATAGGAGCACCCTCAACCACACAGCAAATCCAGGCTACGGCACCAACCGTGGATACAGAGAAGGAGGAATACCAGATATAGATTATGCCTACACGTGATAACCTATGTACTGTCCCCTCTCTGTTTTGGCCACTATTTTTTCAAACAGAGTAGCTAAGTAGGGGGTTGTTAATTTCTGTAGGTTCCAAAGTAAGGGGTGTGCCAATTCTGAAGTAGCTTGTATATCATCCTTATCCATAATCTTTAATTATGACAAAAGTCTACAGGCTAAGTTGTTTAAAAAAAAGAAAAAACAAACAAAAATAAATAAAAAGTAAAATGTACATCATAATTTACAGGACAAATGAATCATTTAACCCTGGGAATTCAACACATATTCCATAAAGACCAAAATGTGTCACTTACCACTCAAAGCTGGGTGCAAAGCTAGTGCACCCTGTGAAGGGCTTTAATGATTTGTATCAATTAATTCAGGTCATGCTTCAACTACACAAGAAAATGAACCGGACTAATTTTCAAATGCATAATCACGAAGCAAGTCGGCGCATTTGGCACACCCCTAGTCCAATATGCCCTTTGTGCCTCCCTTGGTCAAGTCTATCTGTTACTCAATACAATATGGGGCAAAGAAGGACCCTAGAATATGTTTGTATCACCTAGAAAAAACAAAAAAGTGCCAGAGATACCACTCTTGGTATTGTCATTATCCAAGGTTTGGTGAGTTTTACTGTCCTCCTTAGTACCAATGATGACCTGTTTTCCTTAAGATGCGTCATATTAAGGGGTAAAAAGGATTAGCATAAAAATAAGGTGTATAATGGTATAATGAGGACTCAGGTGTGTATTGTTATAGCTTTACTACCTGTACTGTATATATATCTGCTGGTGGAAATGGGTGCCTTCGAATTCTTGGGGACATGTACTATGGCAACAACAAAAATGAACAAAAAGGGAAAACAAAAAGAAAAAAAAAAAGTCATTTTTGTTTGTTTGTGATTCTGATTCAATGTCCTTATTCTCCCCCTTCTGACTCTGTTGGCTTTGCTTTTGTTCTTACCCTTCTGTTTGTGCACTCTGTGCAAAGACTTTGTTCCCAGCCCAGAGAACCGACGGGTGATAACAGTTCTGACAATGAAGAAACTTAAACTGCTACTGGGTTTCTTTTATTTTAATGAGAGAGAAAAGGTGAGGAGAAAAGGAGCCACAGCAGGGTGAGCAGGAGGACAGATGCTTGTAAAGAAACGTCATGAAAAAATAGAGGTATTTGGTAGATTAAATAAAGTGGATTTAGCCCTCGTCACATAAAAGGGGTTTCCTGTATATCTACAAATTCTCAGTTAAGTTTAGGAATTTTATTCTCTCAAAGAAATATAGTAACAATTAAAATTACAGTTCCTTCCAAAAGACAGAACAAGAAAGGAAATCAGTCAAGAGCTTAAAAAAAAGAAAAGAAAAGAACCTTTTAGAGACAATCATGGAAGGGAGACATTTTTTAAATTGACGATTCAACTCAAACTGACAGGCTGACACAGATAAAGCAGCTATTTTCATACAAATCTAAAACAACCTAATAGGAAAGGCGTGTCAATACAGAACGCGTCTGGGGGAAAAACACGAGTTCTGAATCCAATAAAGGGCATGAAGACCTGTCAGCAAAGATTTCCATGAGTCTAACTCTGTCACCATCAACTCTATATAACAGAACAAGCAGTTTATCCACACGTGTCCTTACGGTACTGATAACGCAGGAATCAGGGAAGTACATAGAATAAAAAATGGACCTCTACATCTTGTGTATGGGCAGTGAGTTGTAGAACAGCAGTCGGTCTTTAAAATGGCTGTGGACAATCTTTAACCCAGCATACTGCATATAAATGGGAAGGATCTCTAGTAAATGTGGAGTGTTAGGAATGTTGGAAAACACAGTTAATAGTACTTAGTCCCTTTAATTTTCCTGCCTTTTATGAAACATTATAAAAGTGAGATATTTGAACAAATAGTGAATCTGTCAGTTCTTCACCTCTCTCTATGGACAATTCTCTGCAATGAATAAATATAGCTTGTTTTTCCAAAAGTGTATGTTTGTGTGCGCGCGCACACACACACACACACACACACACACACACACACACACACATACATATATATGCACATACATGCACACACACAAGGAATTGTGATGAAATCCACATTTCTGTTCTTCCTAAAGCTTTCGAAAATAAATGCATTTTCACGTCATATGAAATCTCTATGTCAGTTCATAAGGACCTTGTGGACCAAAACTGTTCAATTCTAATATTTTTAATAGTTACATGCAAGTATGAGACTACTGTTAATGGGGAAAGAGATAGAGCAGGAGAGAACGTGTATAGATTGTGTGTTTAAGAGCAGGCATGTCTTCAATCTGAAGAGTGTGGTAATGCCTGTGTAAGCAACACATGGATTAATATAATGAGGGGGTGTGGGTGCAAGTGTCCTGCTAAGACAGAGAATGGTTTTAAACATAAGCTCTTCTCTGTGTGTAAGCAAAGTCTCCGCTTAAATTTCAATGAGTAGTTATTTGCACCTGTTCCTCAACTGTGCATTTATTAACTTAATAGAATTCTGCATAATTGAGCAAAATCTCTTATCTACTTATAATGCACGGCTATGTCAAGTAATCATTTCAAATCTATGACTGTGCTAAAGAGCCAACGGAGACAGACCGTACTCATATAGTCTAATACATCAGTGGAACATGCTAGCCTATCAGACTCCGCATGTGTGTGTGTGTAATAGACCAAACTGAATCTGGACTAATTGGTATAAGCAGTGTTGATGGATTAGCCATCTAATGCAATCAAAATGAACACTTCATGTTAGGATCTTTGCAGTCTAGGGATGACTGGAAAGGCCAGCTGAACAGCTAACTGTACTGAATCATGGGATTATCAGTCTGACTTCATGAAGCCCAAGTTTGGATGGGCCCCATTAGACTGAAGGATTTTGCACAAATTCACACTATACCATGCGAGACCCAACTGGGAATGTTCAACCAATATACCGACAACAGCATAACAGAAGTGTAGAAGAAACTCTCGGAAGACATCTCTGATGAACAGCATGTCTCCTCTTCCTGCAGTTACCACATTGGGGCAATTAAGCTAATTAGACTGAGAGAAGACCAACATTCAGGCTTCCTTCATTTGAGCTAAAGTGGCGATTGATTGAGAGAGAATGGAAGGGGTGGGAGGCTTTTAACGAGGCCTGAAATAATTACCATGCATGCTTTTCTGCAAACTCATTCAGTTTGTTTTAAAACCACCAGACCATTCATTACAGGTTCAGCATCTGAGAGTTGACTTCTCAATGTCATACATCAAACAGAATTTCAATCAAAGCATTCAACATTCTAGGACTTCCAGATGTTGCTTAACTCTCGCATAAATATGAATACCAAATTTGTTCATTCACTCACCTTTTCACATTCATCTCTTACCTTCGAGGCAGGAGAGCACGCATCTTTTGGAATAATTTCCACCAAAATATCATCATTCTACACAGAAATGCAATGATTTCTAAACCACGATGCTACAAAGAAGGAAGTACGTCACAAAATCCATTAAAAATAAAAATTAAAAAAGATGCAAAAACACAATGGAAAAAAATGCATCACATGCAAGTGAAAATTCATAGGCACCTCCAATTGCAATGAATTTATTAGGCACATGACAACTGTTTCCCTCCATCAAGCCTGGCTTCCAATTAGCGACAATGTGGCATATGCTGAGAGATGTGAGATTTCTCTGTGTGAACTCATTTTAAATTCGCTTACGCTAGTGAGAGAGGGCTCTGAACCGGGAGCGCAGAATGCTGAGCCTCATTTGCAACAGATAACAGATTTAATGGCTTACGCTCTTCGACAAATAAGACACATTTTCAGACCTATTTAGAGATGTCTACACATTACATTTTTTCTTTCTTTCGGATGCCCATATGGCAACATTCTCCAGGCTGAAACTGTGTAAATCTCAGTCACTGCGGGTTACAGTAACAAGTCTCCATGTGTGCTACGCAGCATATGAACTGAGGCCACCAAGCAGCCTTTACGAACGCCATTACGCTCCTCTCCTTTCACTCTGCGCCTTTTATTATCCCTCTGTTTTCTGCAGGCCCATTTCTCTGACTTACACTGGAGTTCAGAAGGCACTTGGGGCATTTTAGATAATGCCACGGTCAGTAAGGGGAAAGACAAAACGTAATAATTGAAAAATAAAAATAATAATAACAATAAAAAAAGCCAGGGCCTCTTATCTAAAGTGCCAGTGGAAGAAAAAGGGGGGATTGGGAGGTCTGGTGGCGAGTCTCTTTCTGATCTACTGTAGATTGGATGGCGTCACTCTTATCTGGCATCATTCCTCTGTCATTCTGGGAATCTGGGTCTGGAACATCTTATCTGTGGACCAGAATACTCACTCTCCTCTGCTCCATTAAATGAAGCTAATAGGGAGGAGTGAGTGAAACCTCAAATTCACATGTCAAATTCAATCTCCTTCACTAGGCAGATAGCCCGAAGATGAGAAATATCCTAAAAGCCCTGTTCTGGTGAAACTGGAGCTGTCAAGAGTTCTTTAGCTGAAGTTATGGGGTCACTGAAATAAATAATTAAGGAGAAATCCCAGTCAAAGTCTCTGGACTACTATTGAGATTATTAAGCGAGAATGAGGGTAAGCACACACCAGCTACCCCAGGGCTACCCCATGGTCTCGCATTTGCCCCTCAGGGTACTCTCAGAATCTTGCCACCCATGACTTGGGCTTTAAATTTCTAAATTTGCCAGGGGCAAATGACATGAGAAATCAGAGATCACCCTAATAATTCCCTCATGCAGTACACCTATGTGACTCAAAGACATCAGTGAATCTGACGTATTCTCCCTGAACCCTGAGCCACAACGATCGCCTATTCATGATACAATGCATCTTAATAAACCAGCCCGAGACAGTAGATTCCCCCTCATTTACCAGATGGATAGATGGATCGATGAATAGATGGATGGATGGATTTAGTGGTGTAAAGAGGATGTTTACTCCTCCCCTGTCCACGCCCCTCAGAAGGACAGTTCTTAAGTGCCTGTGGATTTTATGTTCGGTGTGTTTTATAGGGCACAAGCAGGAGCCAAGAGCCGTAAGGGGTTGTTAGAAGGAGGGGAGAGAGAGGACAGGGGGTGGAGGCCACGTTATTGTAAATCCAATCTTTATTGAGAACGATACACAAACAGTCCTTCCCTTCCTCCACCTCTGCCTATTGATCAATTGGCTCTGTGAAGTTTCAGGGAAGAAGGGTGTCTGTGTGTGTGTGTGTGTGTGTACCTCTATTTTCTACAACAGTTCTAAAACTAATTAAAAAAACAATGCAAATCTGAAATTGAGATGAAAAACGATTCATACCCAATACATTTCTATGATTACATTTGTTTGAAGTCATAATTTGTGGTTTAACACTGATGAGCATCCAAAGGTGGTGATGTGGAACAAATGAATAATCCCTTCATGGGCTCTCATGACAACTGGGGCCTCTCCGTTTTGCTGGCCTGTACATTCTTCAGGTAAAGTGGAAGGATAAACTCATGTTCTATAGCAGAGATAAATTCAGGTTATTATTCATCCACAGGCAGTCTTTACAAGTCCAGGAGACTGGTAGAGAGAGTTGTTGTTTACTCTGTGGCTAAGGTATACATTATATTTTAAGCAAAACACAGAGGAGAGCTTTGTAAAACATCTCAGGATCTATGTAGAAGCTGACAGATACAGTGTGCTGTACATTATACAAAGAAGAATTATTTTAGAAGAATAACTAGTACCCTACATAACCCCACTACCTCCATAGGATAAACCCCAAAACAAACAAGATGTAAATATAAACAGAGTTTTAGGGCATACTCAGACTTAGTAGGTGTGCTAGAGGTGTGAGATTGTTCTGATATGGTTCATTAGAGCAAGTGAGACTGCTACCTTTTGAACTCCCGTGCAGTCTGAGACCACTTGAAGATGTCGCTCTCTGTCCCAAACATGCGCATCGTTTGGAATGTGAACACAACACAGAACAAAAGGCACCAAACAGATCAAACACAGAATGTGATGTTACAAGATGTGACCCTGAACACCATGTGAGAAAACAGCGTGGTTGTGGCGATAATGAGCAGGGGACAGGCGTGGAGGAGCGAGGAGGTAAAATTCCTCATTAACATTTGGTTCAACAAGCATATCTGTATATACTGGACAAAAATGTGCAAAAATGTCCAAGTATTCAAAATGCAGTTGCTACAGCGCTGAAACTACCCGTGTTGTTTTACCTCCTTAATTGATTTGTCAGCTCTTTCTGCTGGTAAAAACACCACAGCTCATACACAAACTGCACAAGCACATTTAGGCCAGCACCGTTAATTGACAAAATATACATCATAAAAGATACTCAATCTCCATTCATCCATGCATCCAAAAGATCACGGCCCTGTATCAAAACTGTATCAGCAGGCAATCTATAGCCTGTGTGTGATCGTCATGCACAAAGAAATACACAGCTCTGACTGATCTGTGTAAATTAGCGCATTCTGGTGCTAGAACGGTGATAAAAATGAATCACCTAAGACAATGTCAGTCAAATGCATTCAGCTACACACCATTTCACAAAACAGACACTGCATCATCCTGAAAAGACTTGCGAGATAAAGCAGCACAGAGATCTTAATTCCCACTACAGGACTGCTCTTCCAGGGTCAGCGCAGGTAGTATAGAGGTTGCACAATCTAATAGCATATTAATCACAATCACCATTCTGGAAAGAACAATTCGATTATACCATTTAGCAAAAAAATGGACAAATAATGAATTTAATTGAGCAATCTGGCATTTGTAGTTGCTACTGCTGAGCATTCTGGGAGTGCTCAAGCCAATCATATCTGTTCCTGGACCCTGACAAATGAAAGGTGTGATTATAGTGTGCGCAATAACTGAACACACCGGTCGCTTCTAATCATAATTTAAACACGGTAATCACATTATCACTCAGAACAGCTCAAGCC
The DNA here is from genome assembly GCF_052324685.1 of Brachyhypopomus gauderio. Classification (NCBI taxonomy): domain Eukaryota; kingdom Metazoa; phylum Chordata; class Actinopteri; order Gymnotiformes; family Hypopomidae; genus Brachyhypopomus; species Brachyhypopomus gauderio. The sequence continues at coordinate 6,592,883 of NC_135221.1, read as the reverse complement.
TAACCATCATTTTTGTCACTACTATCCTAAACAGTGGCTTGGGGCTTCAGCAGTGCCTGTTGTGCCAACAGTCTCTGAGCCTTGACATCTTGCCGGGGCTTGCCTGGAAGGCTGCTTCAGGTCCTGGTGTAAAGGTGGCATCTATTACTGTATGTCACCCAGAGGGAGGCCTGAACACGTGGGTACAGGGTTGGGCAGAGGCATCGCACCTTAGTGCCGCTGCTGAAACAGCGTTTGCCGACAAACGCTCGTGTGTGTGAATGTGTGTGTGAGGGAGAGAGAGAGCAACAAATGGACAGGGTGGGACAAGAGAGACAGCATCCAGAAGTGCAGGCAAGCACTTGTGCGCTTACACTACTCTCTGGCCACTTGAACACTGCACACTTAGCAGTCCTGAGAAGTCCATTCCAGCATCCAAATTAATTACCTCGAGACAGTCTGTTAATCCTCACGCTTTTACACGAAGCTCTGGTGGCCAGTCGATCAATGCAGCCACGCGGAGGGATGAATCAGTGTCCTGTCACACAAACTCCATCCACTCTATCTCCACCCCCCCAACCCCTCCACGATCCTTCTTCCATGCCATGTACATTTCTTTCAATATTCTGCCCTCTCCACCAAACCTATGATGAAAAACTTAATCAGATTTATCCATTCCAGCCTTAGATACAAGATTAACCTCCATTCCTCTGGATCAAGGGCCATGGTGCCTGGGATAATACGTTGCCTGCTCAGTACGTGACCGCCCGAACATCAACAGATCATCATCTTGCTGTGCGGCAGTTTAAGAAGAGATGAAATAATAAACCCTGTGCACTTTTAAGATGCCATGATATCACATTAATGTCAGCGCTGCCAGATAACTGAGATACTAACACTGCGTGAGACTGATGAGACTATTCACTATAAAGTGATGTAATCAAGGGCAAACGCTCTCGAGAATTACACCATATGGAATTATTTGTCCTCGCAGATTGTGTGTGGACACAGACTGGAGTGTTTACTTACCAAACCCCAAAAGTCCCTGTTATCAAAAGAAGCTGGCCTAGTCAGTTGAGCATTGGGCTTTGCTTCCACCTAGTGGTCAATGCATGCAATTACTGTGATTTTGCATTTTTGTCACTACTTTCATGTTTTTACAACAAGCAAAAGAAAAAAAACAAAAATGGTTTTGTTGTTTGTTATTTAGCATTAATTGTCATTTTATATGTCTGATTTGCACACAACCTGCAAGAAAACAATTCTATTCTAAAATCAGCTTCTAAGTTCAAAGAAAAGGTCAGGGTGTTGGGCAGGGTATCATGACTTCCTGTGCTATACTGGGAGAATCCTACTGAAGCACTCTTCATACTCTCACTGAATCCTTAATACTGATTCAAAATAAAGCAAATAAACAGACAGAAGGAGGTCCCATATTTGAGTATACCGACAACTGAAAACATCGTATGGGGCAGTCATGGCCTGGTGGTAGGGAACTGGTCTTGTGACCGGAGGGTTGTGGGTTCGATTCCCAGACCTGAGGCCATGACTGAGGTGCCCTTGAGCAAGGCCCTTAACCCCTACTGCTCCCCGGGCACCGGGCTAGGGCTGCCCACCGCTCTGGGCACGTGTGATCCACAGCCCCCTAGTAATCACTAGTGTGTCTGTGTTCTAACTGCACAGATGGGTTAAAAGTGGAGGACAAATTTTGATTGCGGTGAAAAAATCACAATTGACAAAATATGGCACATTTACATTTTACATTTACATGTTGAACTGAATCACGTAATTTTTTTCTGAACAATCTGAATAAAGATGATTCAGTTCATAAGTTATCCATCCATCCATATATATTACACAAATTTGACAAAATTCTTATGAATAATCCCTAGAATGTTGAATACTACGAAGCAAAATGTATTCCTTGAACCAAACCTCCATCTATAGAAGATGCCTAGATACCATTCAACACGTGTTTTCTGATCAGCATTACGTGATGGTGGTCAAAATTTAATTTTCAGAGCTAAGCTTTCATTTTAACTTAAATTATAATAAAATAAAACGATCTACTCTCAGAACAGCTGCCTCAGCCAAAATGTAATCATGGTGAAATGTAGCCACAGTGCTCATCAGTGACACAACTGGATGGCCGACCAAAATCACACAGAATCAGAATCTTTCATTTCCTAATCAAATTGACATCCATGTGCATCAGCCCTGCAGTACTCCGTCATTATTTATTTGGAGGCAACAGACAGTAACAGAAATACCACAGTATAATCTCATCTGATTTTGTGAAATGAGACATTTCATCCACATTTTAATGCTGGCCATTTTTCGTCATTTCAAATGGATGATACAGACCACATAAGGCATGCAGGATTTGTACACAAATTTAGATTTTTAACAGATTATAACAGATTTTCTGGCAGTACTGGCACACCTCTCTCTAAAAATCTGCAGGCCATCACATCCAGCCTGAGAGAAGTAATATAATAATCATAAAGTGAGGAATATGAGGTTTAATTTAGGGTGTTTACACCTGTACTTATTCAGTCACATTCAGTCAATGGGGACATTAAGCAACTGGAAAAATTTACATCAACTTAATGTGCAATTATTTCTTGTCTCCAAATGTTTTGCAGCACATGAGTGAATACAGAGTGCATGTCAGAGCCTTAGAGCAGACGCTGGGTGTGATACGGTGCTCTGACAGGCATGGCAGCAGTCACTCACAGTATGTTAGGTGTGCCACTCGTTCTGGTCCTGTTCTGGTCTCAGTGGACGCTCCTTTTGGGGTTTTGGGTGTCAGATCTATTCTTAAGTAAACTGGAATATGGCCTTACTGTTGTTGAGGTTCACCAGGGTCTGCATCTGGTGACCTGCTTTTGTCACATGTGTTACGACCCTGATCTCATCAAAAGAGTCTCCTGCAGGGTATTTACTGTATCCACTTACTCTATCCTGCTTACCTACAACCAACGATGGAAACAGGAGTGAGCAAATGTTTCATGCATGTAAAGCTTAACAGACGCATCTGACTGCAAATTATAATGAACAAATATGTTGAAAAGAGCGAGTGCTATTTCAGAGCCAAGTGTCATGGGAACAGGCATAACCAGCTTTAGAAACCTCAATGCTAAAATAGCTTTGTCAGAGGTTTATAATTTGCTGGTTTTATTTATGCTTGAACCTAGTAAACGCTAGTAAATATGCACGGCAGACTGGATATTTACAGGGAAATCTGTGTCTGCAATCTTAAAGCATGTACGTAAGCATTTACAATATTAACTGCTATCTTAACAGCTGAACTGAGCAGGATTTATTTGGGTAAAATAAGTCGATTAGTTACACATTAAAACTGCATTGGTAATGTAATGAGGCAATGCAAATGATTTAGACGGCATCCGGCCTGCGAGAAGTCGGCGAGGGCTGGGAGTCAGGTCGGAACAGCTCGGTTCGTTTCTGCTGGTTGGTGTCTCATGGAACTCCAGCACTCTGCTCTAACCGTCGGTGATAGCATATGGTGATAGCCGTAGCCGTCGCCGCTAGCAACGCCGAGCCGCAGGAGAACGGCACACATGAGGAGGTCAAAGCCCGGTGCGGCTGCTACACCGCTGCTACTCTGCTCTACACCCAGCCCGGTGCGGCTGCTACACCGCTGCTACTCTGCTCTACACCCAGCCCGGTGCGGCTGCTACACCGCTGCTACTCTGCTCTACACCCAGCCCGGTGCGGTTGCTACACCGCTGCTACTCTGCTCTACACCCAGCCCGGTGCGGCTGCTACACCGCTGCTACTCTGCTCTACACCCAGCCCGGTGCGGCTGCTACACCGCTGCTACTCTGCTCTACACCCAGCCCGGTGCGGCTGCTACACCGCTGCTACTCTGCTCTACACCCAGCCCGGTGCGGCTGCTACACCGCTGCTACTCTGCTCCACACCCAGCCCGGTGCGGTTGCTACACCGCTGCTACTCTGCTCTACACCCAGCCCGGTGCGGCTGCTACACCGCTGCTACTCTGCTCTACACCCAGCCCGGTGCGGCTGCTACACCGCTGCTACTCTGCTCCACACCCAGCCCGGTGCGGCTGCTACACCGCTGCTACTCTGCTCTACACCCAGCCCGGTGCGGCTGCTACACCGCTGCTACTCTGCTCTACACCCAGCCCGGTGCGGCTGCTACACCGCTGCTACTCTGCTCCATAGTCTACCCGGTATCGCTGCTACATTTGACTTTAATTTGCTCTATATTGTTCAGTATCATTTGTATCTGGACTGCATAAATAACCATTTTTAATGGGTCCATACTGTCAATGGCTTCCTCCCCCCGGAGGTTTTGGCCACACCTTTACATCTAATACTGTTTCCCTAAATACCATTCCATCCATCTGGTCTAATCGTACACAACCTTCACGGAGTCATTTCAAAAAACATGTAAACTCGGCGAATCTCCTCTCTGTTCCTTGTTCCTCACAGCAAAGTGTACAACAATGCCACCTGAAAATAGCATTGCTAAACACTCGCTCACTCAACACCAAAGGCTCATTACTTAGTGAATTTATTTCAGATAATGAATTAGACATCTTTTGTCTTACAGAAACCTGGCATAAACCCCTTGATTATTACTCACTAAACCAGACGACACCAGCAGGATTCTCATATATCGATAAGCCTCGTATGGAAGGGCGAGGCGGTGGCATTGCCACAATCTACAGGGATGAGATCAGAGTAACCCTGTTGCCTATTCCAGCCGCTCCTTCATTTGAACATCTTGCCTTCAAGTTGTCTGGTCCTACTCCTTTGGTCATCGCGGTGGTGTACCGCCCCCCAAAGCCTAACCCTTCATTTCTGCATGACTTATCTGATTTTCTAACCCAGCTCTGCGCTCATTCATCCTCTGTACTTCTTATGGGTGACTTTAATATCCACGTCGACAACATCAACTGCAAGTTTGCAGAGGAGTTCAGAGAATTACTGCATTGCTGCAATTTCGCACAACATATAAACTTTCCAACCCACATCAAAGGCCATACTCTTGACCTTGTCTGCTCTACCGGTGTCACAGTTCATCAGCCCACCTGCCACAACCTCAATGTCTCAGACCATCTGACAATCATCATGGTCATTGAGGTCCCTGTGCCTATCACTATGACTACTCGGAAGATATCTTTCAGGAATCTCAAACACATCTCTGTCTCTTCTCTCTCTAATTCTCTCGCTAATAAGATGTCCGTATGTCCTCCTCAGGCTAACAATTTATCTGACCTTGTGGACTATTATAATGACACTCTCTCCTCCTGTCTTGACCAACTGGCTCCATTGAGAACTAAATATGTCTCATTTAGGCGCTCTGCACCATGGTTTACACCTGAGCTCCACCAGATGAAATCTCGCAAACGCCAGCTTGAGAGACTGTGCAAAAAAACTGGTCTAACGGTCCATCACCAAATGTATAATGACTACCTCCAACAATATAAGGATGCCCTCACTGCAGCCCGGTCATGTTTCTACTCCAATCTCATACATGCTGAATCAACAAACCCTAAGACTCTCTTCTCCACAATAAACAAACTCCTTAAACCAATAGATAACACTGCCACTTCCTTTACAGTAGACAAGTGCAACGAATATCTCTCATTTTTTCAAAATAAGGTTGAGACCATTCATCATACTCTCTCTGTGTCCCATGTCCTCCCTTCCTCTCTGACGGCTCTACCACAGCTACCTACTCAGCCTCTGACTCAGTTTTCTCCTGTATCTCAAACAGACCTTTCTGAAGTCATGATGGGGATGCGTAGCTCCACGTGTGTTTTGGATCCTGCTCCAACTAGACTAGTTAAAGGCTGTTGTTCAGTCATAGCTCCACTTATTACAGAGATAGTTAACTCCTCTCTTAATTCTGGTTCAGTCCCACATTCACTCAAATTGGCTGCTGTCATCCCCATACTCAAAAAACCTGGACTTGATACTGACAAAATGAACAATTTCCGGCCTATTTCAAACCTCCCATTCTTGTCAAAAATACTGGAACGTGTTGTTGCTTCCCAGCTCAAAGAACATCTGACTTCTAATAACCTGTTTGAAACGTTTCAGTCGGGGTTCCGTCCCCAGCACAGTACTGAGACCGCTCTTCTTAAAGTTACAAATGACCTTCTGCTTTCCTCTGACTCCGGTTACTTCAGTATCCTTATCCTCCTTGACCTCACTGCAGCCTTTGATACGATTAGCCACTCTATTCTGCTTTCTCGTCTCAAATCCACCATTAACATCACTGGAACTGCCCTCTCCTGGTTACGGTCATACCTTGAAGACAGAAAACAATTCATTAACATCAATAATTGTAGTTCTGCCATCACTTCACTATCCTATGGCGTGCCCCAAGGTTCGGTGCTTGGTCCCCTTCTGTTTATCTTGTACATGCTCCCCCTTGGTGATATCATACGTCAGCATGGCTTTCATTTTCACTGCTATGCTGATGATGTCCAGCTTTACATCTCTTCAAAATCAGTCACCACGGCCCTCCACTTCCGTCTGATGAGCTGCCTCACGGAAATAAAATCATGGATGCAAGCTAACTTTCTCAAGTTTAACTGTGACAAATCCGATCTGATCATCATTGGACCCAAATCACTAACAGCAACCACTAATACACTTCAGCTTACCATTGACAATCACACTCTGCTTCCATCATCTAACATCCGAAATCTTGGCGTCATTTTCGACAGTAATCTTACCTTTGAACAGCACATAAATCACATCACCAAAACTGCATTCTTTCATCTCAAAAATATAGCTCGTCTCCGTCCTTCACTCTCCTTTTCTGCCGCTGAAACGCTCATCCACGCTTTCATTACATCCAAAATTGACTACTGTAATAGCATTCTTTATGGTTCATCTAACAAAGTCCTCAAAAAACTTCAGTATATTCAAAACTCAGCTGCCCGTCTCCTTACTCACACACGTTCTCATGACCACATTACACCTGTTCTTCAAAAACTTCACTGGCTTCCTGTCCCCCAACGCATACAGTACAAAATGATTCTGCTTACGCACAAGACCCTCCACGGTCAGACCCCCTCTTACCTCACTGATCTTTTACATTTTCATACTCCATCCCGTTGCCTTCGCTCCTCCAATGCCAATCTCCTGTCAATTAGCACTAGGACCAAGCATCGGACCTGGGGTGATAGAGCGTTTTCTGTTGCTGCTCCATCACTTTGGAACTCTCTCCCTCAACAATTACGCGACTGTTCTGACCTACCAACCTTCAAATCACTCCTCAAAACCCATCTGTTTCGATTAGCTTTTAAATTGTAATTTTATTGTTTTATTTTTATTGAGATTTTGTGGCCTTAGTCCTAGCAATTATACTGTTGTTGTTGTTGATGGTGTCTGTTTTATGCTTTTATGTTACTGTGAATACTATTTTAATGTAAAGTGTCTTTGAGGTCTCTAAAAGCGCTATAGAAATAAAATGTATTATTATTATTATTATTATTATTTAGTATATACCAGAAAGGCAATATAGAAAACCCTGTTTGAATATTTCAAGCATTCCTTATCTTAAGTGTTTGCCATCACTGACCAATGCAAAATAACAGCACACTGGTATCGCACCCATCATAGGACATCAATCAGGCTCAACGCCACAGGAACTCACACCTGCTATTGATTTACACTCCCGAGTAATAGCTGGCCATTTCTGATGAGGTAGGCCCAAAGTGAGCGCTGTGATGAGACCCTTATCTCTCTGTCAGAGAGATCTCAGCGTCACATTGGGAGAAATCTCTCGAGCTTTCGTTAGCTCTCTTGTTCTCAATCTACCAATGAATTCAAGCAGCAAAAAAAGAACTCTGCAATCAAACATCCAATTACTTATGACCCCTCTGGATTGTTTCAAAACCAGCAGAGTGCCGAGCCAGAACAAAGAATGATTTTGTCCAATGGATTTTGGCCTGTACTGTAATTTGTATTGTCAATTAATTTTCTTGTAATATTAAAATCTATAAATGATGAGCGATTCCCCTTTTGTGGGTTTTGTCAGATTTGCTGTTTGCATGCTGTGGTGTCCAACGGACTTGGTATCGCATAGGCAAGTACTGACACCAACAATACTGTGTGTGGCCCCAGGACTAGCGGAGACCTGATCGGACAAGTCATGAGCAGTGGCAATGCTTATTTTTTATGCACTATTAATTTGAGAAGATTTTAATTTGTATTTGCATTTACAGACACATTGAGGAGTCATGTTAATGCTTAACAATGTGACTCTGTGAACACCTTTTCTTATTCAGCTGATAAACATTTTCCCAGGCAAATAAATACCCCACAGCTTCACGTTTTAGGCTTGTAATAAGTGGTCAAAACTACATGTGAGTGTCCAACTTCCAGTAAGAACAAAGACCCCATGGCTGATGGTGCAGCCCTAGCCGGTGGATGTGTGGGACGAATCACGTCTTGTCATCCACGGGGCTTAATCCTTACCTGCATTGGCAATCGCATCTATCTCCAGCTTAGTGATGTCACCTCGGAAGAGAGAAATCTTCTGATTCAGCTCCTCGTTAGGCTTGAAAATAGGTTCAACAGCGGCAGCACCTATGAGACAAAGATGTTCTACGCATAATTAAAATATTCCCACACAGCTGAGTGACGTGTGACGATCGAAACAGGCGGTTAATCACAGTCCGGATTTCACAGTGAGGTGCTGTGTAAGATCCAACCCCAACTCAACCCAACAGGTTTGAGAGTTTAAGTCACCTTGGGGTTTCCACACAGGGATCTGATCCAGAGGGATGTGATCAGTCCGGTACATCCCTCTCCTCTCCTGCACACTCATGGACAGAAGCAGCTCTGGCAAGGGAATGACAATTAATAGGACACAGCACACATCTCAAAACATTTAATACAGTTAGATCGCAATCTACTGTTCACGATCTGTCCACATTCAACTCAAAATGAACAACGCTGTCGTCTTAAAGTCTGCAAAAATAGTTACATTATAGGATACAGGGTTAGTTTGAACTGCTTAAACTTCTGTGCTTATCTTCAACCACTGTAAGTAGTTGTTGTCTAACTACCAAACGCGTTAGGAATTAAAGAAAAAACTAAACTGTAGTATCTTGACCTTAGCTGGACACCCATGTTTGCAGAAGAGGACAGATCCAAAGTATTGCTACAACAACCCATTTAAGCTTATATATTTATATATAAGTATTTATTCACTACCAATACAGGACATCTTGTGAGTGAGTAAAGCGACAGAACTCACTTTTCGCTTCTTTCCAGTCAGTTTTATCTGAGTCCAAACTGAAAAGTGTCCGGGAGGCCATGGCGCACAGCGCACTGGAGTGCACAGAAGCGACGACGACACCAGCAGCCAGCCCCAGCGCCCCGAGGGCCCCCGCGGCCGGGCGCCAGAAGGTGCCCCCCTCCCTGACCGCTCTGTGGCGGGGCCGGGCGGAGGTGCCAACCTCCCTGACCGCTCTGTGGCGGGGCGACGCCAATGACTTTGAGGTGGTCGAAAACGTCTCCGCTCGTCTTACTGTATTTATAACTCGCTCTGAACTCGGCGGGGAATTCAATGTTGTGGTGTTTACCGAGCCTTCGCCACTACGACCCACGGCATGAGACGAGCGACCTGGCCGATACTGTGTGAATGTGGTGCGTTTCTGACTGCGTGCAAACTTATTGTCCCTAAAAAGACTCAAACCAAAGTTTTTTATGTATGAAAAGCGAGCTGTAAGTTTTGACACTTGAAACGCCATAGCATAACCTACTGCTGACTTGGCGACCAAATTCACCGCTTTCAGTCGGGTTTACCAATCTTTGAATTATGAAGTTTTCGACAGAACCAAATGTTATGCCAGTATCTACGAGTTTACTTTCAATATGTTACGAAATAAAATGAAAACGTACAATTTCTATTTACGCCGTGATGGACTGTACCATAAAATAGGGGTCCATACATATTGGAATTTACCAAGTAGTTTAAGATGTGCCATTATCCTACACTGCTCTCTAGTGGAGAACACATTTGCACCCATATTTTCACACTAATTGTGGTATAGGAATTGTACTAAGCGATGAATAGACCGTGACTAATACAGTTAGCGATTATTCGTTGTGCACTGGTAAAACAATTTATCCTGCATCTTCTATAATGACTTCAGTAAAATAGAGCCTTTAATTAATTTTGCAGTCAAGCTGTTCTCTATAGAGTCCTACTCTGCTTTTCTGTACATGGGCGTTTTAGGACAGACTTTTGTGTAGGTGCAGATTCACAATTGTGCTTTGTAGTTTAGGTTAAGAACAATGCTTAAAATGCAGTGCAAAGTGATTCACAGTATAATGTTAAAATCAAAAAGAAAAAAAAGATTCAGTAGTAAAACAGGCAAATATTAAAACATGCAACAACTAAATATAAGGACAGTACAATAGAAAATAATATTAAAAATGAAAAATGAAAGTGTAATAATGAAAATAATACAGAAATAATGTACAAATAATGTAGGATGAAAAGTAAGGATAATGAAAATGGTAAATAGAAGAAACATGTTTTTCAGTGAAAGAAAGAACCTAACAAACATTTATCAATAATGTGAAACGCTTTCAATAAAACAGTGGAGGGCTGCTCATTCATGGAATTGTGTAGAGGGCTGGCATGAGATAAACTTAAGACACAGTCTGGAAAGGCTTATCGGGCATGTGAGGTTTTTGTACTACTGACAGACTACCAGTAAAATGTTATAGTCAGTTCTAAAGCAATATGGGTTATTTCCAATAAAAAAACAATTTCCTGTCTTTGTGCCTGCGTCTGTGGTTGTAGCATGGGCGGCTCTCGTAAGAGCGGCCGGCCTTTCGTACGGAACACACCCAGTGAAGCTGTGGTTGCAGAATCTTCGGTTATGCAGAAGCTGACAGAAAATATACACCCCTTTTCACACAGCTGCGTGTACATGCAGGCACACTACACCTAGGCTGAACTGAGACACACAGAGAGAGGGAGCGGAAGGCCATAGGTGACACAGAGAACCAAGGATACCACCTGGTAGCGCACTCACCTAAAGGAAAGGTAAACAGGCTTTAATTATGGAAATAATCTGTATTTGCTCTTTAATGGACTCATGAGTAATGACTTACAAGTATAAAGTACAGTCAAAAGTCATGTTATGATTGTCCGAAATTAAAACAGCCATAATTATTAAACGTTGGGCAAAATTTTTTGTTAAATAACAAAGCAGTTAACTTTTTCTTTATATTTAGAAATATTTACGTTGCTGTTATTAACAATTATTATTAGTTGTAATATTAAACAAAATCTTTAAGAAATAAAGACAAGTCATTATTATGAATGCGTGTGAAGGCGTGAAGTATTCAGGGCAAACTGTACTCATGGAACACACAAAAATAACACTCTTGAGAAGTTTTTTAAGCTAAGACAGTGACAGCATAACTTTAGTGTTAGACTTCAATTCAAGAAACGTAAAAATCATTTGTTATTTATAAAAGTGTTTCTTCAGTGTTCTTTCTAACTGTGTACACATGAACACCAAATATGTGAGTAACTGTCATTATAAATACATATAAATGTTGCCCAATAGTAATAATCTTTATTACACATTTTCATATAAATACCATACAATGTAGTGGGCATATATGGGCATGTGACACACATGAATACTGTGCACATGTACATATATGTTATTGTGTGATGTAGCAGGTTGATAAGACTATGTTGCTGTTAGATGGCAGTGTGTGTGTGTGTGTGTGTGTGTGTGTGTGCCATACTAATGGGGAAGTATTTGTCACTGTGAACCTGACAAGTATATCACTGTCATGCACACAGGGCGGATGTATGGTGTGTGTGTGCTGATGAGTGTGTGTGAGTATAGACTCAGGCTTACCATGTGACAGACAGACCATAGTTTATTCTTTTTTTAACAGCATGTCTTGTGCAAACAGTCAAGAGAACTCGATGCCACCAGCGGTGTGACCGTCAAGGCAGTGTTACTGTCTGGACTGAGCACACAACAGCCTACGAATTCTCGTGATTCCTCTGAAACCCTAAATACCTCTCTTCCATCTCCCTCCGTATCATCGTTCCTCTCCATCAGGATGGCAGCGTGGGACCTGTTAGTCACAGTGGATGAGCTGGGCCCTGACGCACCACCCCTCAACATCAGCGTGACCTCCGACCTCCACATAGGCGGGGTCATTTTGAAGATTGTAGAGAAAGCGCGTGAGTTACAAATATGATTATAGTGTGCCGAGTTGGTGAAACAACACAAATGAACAGTTAAAAGCAAACAGGCCGTGTGGGACCAAAGGACACGGTTCAGCTGAATAAATCGAACGTGTTCATTTTTAAGTTCAGGGAGAATGTCTTGCCGTAATAACCAAACGCGTGTGCCTGTGGTCTTGCAGAGCTGCAGATCGACTGGTCCGACCATGCTCTGTGGTGGGAGCAGAAGCAGCAGTGGGTCCTGCGCACGTCCTGGACGCTGGAGAAGTGCGGCATCCACGCCGACGCCCGTCTCCTGTTCTCCCCCCAGCACAAGGCCCTGCGGGTGGGCCTGCCCAACGGGACCACACTGCGTCTGCTCGCCTGCTTCTCCAGCCCCGTCTTCCGCACCATCCAGGGCATCTGCCGAGTCCTCTGTGCGTGCTCACCACCTGCACCGTCCCCCCGTCCAGGGATGTGCTCACTGCGAAGGGTCTGCGGGCGGTGGGAACCTCTCTCCGCCCGTCACTCTGGATCTCACTTTCTCTGTTTCTTTTCCTGGCAGCCATACGTTACCCGGAGGAACTCTCTCTGCTGCGGCCCGTGGAGGAGAAGAAGAAGAAGAAAGATAAAGACTCTGCAGAGGAGGAGTACGACCTCACGGGCGTGCCTCTGACATCAGGTGTTTGAGATAAATGTGCTTTTAAAATCACTCTTCCTGTCATGTCACAACCAGCCACAGAAAGGGGCCACACCCCTGATGTGCAAACTGATGGCAGGCCTTACTGAGGAAGAATGGAAAGATGCACATCTTCCTGTCTAAAACCTTATCGAACCTCCAGGCTCACTTACGGTTCTGTACAACGGCATGCCAGCCCATTTTGCGGACTCCCCCGAGACTCAGGCCGTCTACAAGATGCTGTCTGTGTGCCAGCCTTCTCCTGCCCCTGAGAGCATCGCCAAAATGTACCGACCAGCCAGTAAGGTGGACAAAACACACATCCACACCAGGTATGAGAGAACAGCAGTGGTCCAAACTGTGTGCAAATGGAGGATGGGCGTGGTTTAATGCTCATGGTTCCCGAACCAGGTGGCTGGATTCATCACGCTGCCTCATGCAGCAAGGAATCCAGGAGAACGACAAGCTGTGGCTTCGCTTCAAATACTACACCTTCCATGACATGGAGCTGAAGGTGGGTGCGTGGGTGGGTGGGGGGTGGGGTATCTGCAATTGCCTCTGTGGGAGGGGCCTGTGAAAGCACCACCGAGCCTCATTCTGGCTCCCTGTGCCACAGTATGATGCCGTGCGACTGACCCAGCTGTACGAGCAGGCACGCTGGGCCATCCTGCTGGAGGACAACGACTGCACCGAGGAGGAGATGATGCTGTTCGGGGCCCTGCAGGTACGATACGGTCCAGCCTGGTGAAGCCTCCACCTGCTCCACCTGCTCCACTCAGGTCCTCACAGCATGCTGCAAGAAACAGTGTCCATTAAAGCTCTAAAAAAGTTGTAGCAGTGGAGAACCTGTGTCATACGTCCTATAAGCAAACACAGCTTTACAATAACACAGCTTTAGCATAACACAGCTTTACAAGTTTGATGCACTTCACTGGTCCAGCCCCATTCCCCCCCATAGCATTTGTGAAATAAACTCCAGTACTACTTCATGGTACTGCTTTCTGTTCCTCTTTTCCGCTGACTGAGTAGGGATGTATTTGTGAAGTACCTTCACCAGGTCACGGGGGTAACGCCTTCCCCACCCCCCTTGAGAAAAGCAGAACCAGAGGAATGATAACCATGCTCTTCTCTCCCTCTCTCAGTACCACATAGGCAAGCTGTCTCAGTCTCAGGAAGGGAGCTCCAGCCAGGACGTGGAAGACCTGGAGTCTGCGCTGACGTCTCTGGAGGTCAAGATGGTGGGAGAGAATAATAGCACAGACGTGCTGGTGAGAGGAGTTTACAGAAGAGTGTGTGTGAGCTCATGCGTCTGATCATGCTGGCCTCGCTGACTCTTGTGGTCACTGACACACTGGAGTGACGGGTTGTTTGCAGTATTGAGGAAGTGTCGAAATGTTTCTTGGAGGGTTTGGGGTTGTTTCACCAGCAATTCGTATGACAGACATTTTTTTTTACAGGAAAACATGACTGCCCCAGAACTGAATGACTACTTGAAATTATTTCGGTAAAAACACTTCTCATCCTGGGTTACATTTTTTTTTCTGAGAAAAATGTTCAGGAGGTGTTCATCATTATTTGCATTATTCTGTTTTGTTTGTTAGACCCAGGAAACTAACTCTGAGGGATTACAAACAGTACTGGTTCAAGTTTCAGAACACTTCTATCTTCTATTACAAGAGCAAAGATGAAAGATTTGGAGAGCCAATCCAGCAAATGAACCTGAAGGGTAGACTAACACACACACACACACACACACTTACTCCAGACCTCAAAGTACCATAAACTATATTATCAAAAGACTAAACATACCAGTGATAATAAGTGACCTGAAATGCGTGTGCCCAACTCACCTGCTGTGTTTTCCTGTTTATGCACTGAACCTGCACAATGTGTTAAAACACTTTCGCAGCTGTAGCCACAGTGACTTCAGTGAAACACAGTACTGCAGTCTCTGAAGACACCTACCTCAAGTTCTTCTTAGTAGTAGTAGCACTAGTGCTAGCAAACCTGTACAGAAAGCCAGTTCAGTAACCTGACCATTACATCATATTTTAGTACTACAGCTATAGTACACCACAAATTTGGGCCAGTCAGACAGTCAGAGGGCCGAATGTGTACATTGTCTCAGCTCTGCCTTATCACAAGGCCCATCATCACACAAATGCTCTTTAGGACATGACACCTTTTGTTCTGAAGTGATCAGCTACAGCTGTGTGTCTCCTTGTAGATTGCGAAGTATCTCCTGATGTGAACATAGCCGGACAGAAATTCTGTATCAGACTCCTGATCCCAGCTCCAGAGGGGATGTACGAAGTATATCTGCGGTGTGAGAATGTAAGTGACCATAGCAACAACATCTAGTCTCCCCGGTGATCCTGGGATTCAATAATAGTTTTTCAAATTAAAACGCCCCCCTATTATTCTTAGGAGAAGCAGTACTCAGAATGGATGGCAGCTTGTAAGCTGGCCTCCAAAGGGCTGACCCTGCTGGACAGCTCCTACCAGAAGGAGGTGAAGAACATCCAGACCTTCTTGTCCATGCAACGCCCCAGCTCATCCACCTCCACTGTGCAGGCCGACGAGGGCATCGACACACTCAGCCTGGTCTCACCTCGCTACACTAAAAAATACAAGAGCAAACAGGTAAGGCCCACCCAACACATCCGGACTACTGCAGCACCTGGGGCTGCTAACGTTTTCCAGCCACTGAGATTTGGTTTTGCCCAGTCAAATGAAGTACTTTGAAAGTAACTTCTGATGGTTTTACACTGAATGGCAATAAGAAGTATTTGATTTTTGGTATACCATAAAACAAGCAAACAAAAAACGTAATTTGATTGGTATTTCATTGAAATTCAACATATTTTCAAAGGCTTAAACTGTTTGCCCATGTTTGCAGTTAACCATACGTATCCTGGAGGCCTATCAGAATGTATCCCAGCTCTCCCTGACGGCTGCCATTTTGAAGTTCCTCCAGATCTGGCAGTCCCTGCCTGACTTTGGTGTTTCATATTTCATGGTCAGGTAAGAGGAACTCAAATAGTACAGCCTCAAAGGAGAAAAGAGGGCTTACACTTTAGTATAAGTACTGCCTTTATGGAAAAATAGAGCACATGTTTTCAGGGCCTTTTCTGACAGTAAGACTTGTGCAATGCTAATTAAACTTCATTCACTGAGAATAGATATAGGAATATAGATACATATATACATTATATGGCCAAACCTTTTTATTGATTTCAGGTGTTTTACTGATTACTCACACTGTCTGACAGAATGACTGATGAATCTGGGTTTGGCAGGTACCTGGAGAATAATACCAACATGAAAGCACAGTTGACAACAGTAAAGTAGAGGAGAGTCTGTGGCTGTTTATTTTAGGGTTTGGGCTCGACCCCTTAGTTCAAACTGAAGGGTGATGGCAATGATACAGCATCCACAGACATTTTAGACAATCACACACACCTCCCACGTACAGCTGTTGGAAGAAGCGAGGGGCGTGACGCCACCCCTCTGCAAAATGAAGTTCATAAAGACATGATGAGTCTGACGTGGAGGATCTCCAGGAGCCCACACAGTGTCCGGACCATATTAGGGCTCATGGTTTTGCAATGGAATGTCCAATAAGCTAATATGTGTGATGGTTTGATATCTACATACATTTTGGACTTACGGGGGGAATTTTTCACAGGAGCTGCAGTTTTAATCCTAACTTTGGTTTTCAGATTTAAGGGCTGCCGTAAAGATGAGGTCCTGGGTATCGCCAACAACCGCTTGATGCGTATAGACCTTGGCGTGGGAGATGTAGTGAAGACATGGCGTTATAACAGCATGAGACAGTGGAACGTTAACTGGGATATAAGACAGGTTGGTCATGAAGCTTTAGAATAAAACATTTAAACTACTTATCAACATAAACTGCTTTTTATGTTTTATGCCTGGTTACCAGTCAAATCTTAAACTCTGGTGTCCAAACTTGTACATAAACAATATTGTATAAAACCCTGAATCTGGTTACATTAGGCCAGCATTTGATAATGCTTTCTACATGGAACATTCCTCTCTTACAGGTGGCAATCGAGTTTGATGGCAACATCAACGTAGCTTTCAGCTGTGTGACAGCAGACTGCAAAATAGTGCATGAGTATATCGGTGGCTACGTCTTCATGTTAACCCGCACGCAGCAACCCAGCGACATCGTGAACGAGGAGCTTTTCCTCAAACTCACCGGGGGGCATGAAGCTCTCTGACAGCCAAGCAGGACAGCACCATGACCATTAAAACAAATAAAGCATTTAAAAAAAGGACAACATTTGTTAGGGATCATATGTGCATGAGGACATGACTTAGCTTTTAAAAAAATGTATTAGCTTTCTCTGGTCCTCCTGATATGAAGTCACAGTTTGATGATGGGGTTCTGGGACATTCCAGAAGAACCACAGCGTATGCTGGATACACTTTCAAGAAGAAAATACATGGGATGACTCAAATATGATAACATACACTGCTAAAAAAAAAATAAAGGGAACACTTAAACAACACAATGTAACTCCAAGTCATCCACTTCGTGTTCAGATAGGAAGCAATACTGATTGTGAATCAATTTCATCTGCTCTTGTGCAAATGGAAGAGACAACAGGTAGAAATGAGAGATTTTCAACTGATTTCAAAGATTTTTATTAATTGAGATCTAGGATGTGTTATTTTAGTGTTCCCTTTATTTTTTTGAGCAGTATATTTTTAGGTCCATATCAAAGAGGAGCTCAGTGAAACCGTGCAGTGTTTAAACAGCTAGTCTCAGGGTGTATAGCTGTTTTAATGACAACTTTAGTAGCTTACTCCTGTGTTTGAAAGATCACTCATTTAACATTCGAACAACAACATGATTTATTGTTCATACTTAAATTTCATATATATTTATTGACTGATTTGTGCCATGTACATGTCTAAAACATTCATTCTGATTCATGATACATGCAGATAAATTCCTTTTGAATACTTTTGAATATAAAGAAACCTTTTGAATTACTTCACAATAAATGATGACAAAATATGATTCCACATTGTGCCACTTTTCTTGTGGGAGTCTCCTGGCATTGAAGCCACAGCCCTTATAATTCAGCTGACAGCAAGGGAAACAGCTGCCTATCATTTTCACCACAATATGCATTACACTGACCTGCAGTGTCTCACATTATCACAGAAAAGCTTCCTCATCACTGTTGGCAGACCACAGCCAGTAACTGGCTCCTATTAGATAGCTCTCTTTAATATGTAGCTGCTTTAGTGATACAGCTATTTGTTACTGCAGTTCGAGTTCACATTCTGTAATGAAAAGACACAGAAACTACAGTAAGCGACTGAACCGACTGACATTCTAATACAATGAATGAGCCAATGTGAGAGACTCACGTGAAGGTTTCAGTCTCTGTGCACGTGAAAAATATCGGGGCGACAACAGCCCGTCTGCGCCACCTGGTGTCAGCAACACTCCATTTTCAGACCAGTAGAATTTTATTCCATCTGTAAAAAAGAGAAAAGGAAAAATATATCAATTGAAATCCGACAGGCCAGTTTACACTGAGAGTATGTAAGAATGAAAACATTTCTGTTGCTTATTTGTACCTGACAGAGCTTTTGGGACATCAATGTACACAGCTAAATCACAATTCCCTCTCATACCTGGCAAAAGTAAAATACATTTTTATAAATGAAAATAATTATTAGATGCAGGTGCTGTTAATGCTGTTAACGCCTTGGTCAGTTTCCTTATCCACTAAACACCTACAGATTAGCAGACTTTTATATAGTTTCAGAATAATATGATATTTTATATAATAATAATACAACATTTTATAAAATAACATTTTATATCATATATTTTATATAATAATAATAATAATAATAATAATAATAATAATAATAATAATAATAATAATAATAATAATGTGATATTTAATATGATTATAATATGATCTGATAATTTGATCTAGATTTTTCTGGTAAATGGACACCCACATTCTGAATAGGCTGAGATGATGTTTATTAAGGAAAGGCTGTAGAGACATAGAAACGTAGACCAGGCTAAGTGACAAACCAATTCTATAGAAGAAGCCTCCTGACTGCTCACTACCAACACTGTAGCATCTCTTCAGTGACGTGTTTGGCAACCTGCTGCCTTATTTTGTTTCTTATAGATTTAATGAAAATCAAAGAAAATCAGTGAATCAAATTCACTCCCACCACTAATAACCCGGCCCTCTCCAGGAAGCCCCGGTGCCAGGTGTATGTGTGTCCTGGTCATTCTGCTCAGACCCTGGCTGCGTATAGAGGCCCAGTGCATCATGTAAGACCCATGAACAGCCTCCTGCGGACAGTCTGGATCATCAGACACTACTGGTCTCAGCTCCAGGTCTTCAACCTAGACAAGACATGAGTGGATGTCAGGAGACCAGACAATACAATGACAATTAATAGATCGTCCAGACATCTAGGATGTAAAAGACAGAGCAAATCGACTAAATGTTGGTCATGTAAAAAAAACATAAATAATTTTTTTGACTGAACCTGTCCTGTACGCTACTGACCTGTACAGAATGTCCCTGATTGGCCCGGATCTGGACACGCCCACTTTCAGGGTGGTTCTGCAGTTTGAAGCGCTGTTTGTCATTTGTGGCCACCACTCTCTCTACATCCTCCAGTGAAAATGAACTAAAATGTTGATGACTGAGAAGTTCATCCACGAAAATAAAGCCATCTGCACTCCAACAAGAAGAGAAGAAACAAACAATAAATAACAGAAATAAAAAACAGAATATAACATCTAGTACTACACACACACCTGTCAGGTACAACCCAACCAGGCAGTAAGGTGTGTGTGATAAAGTGATAAGTGAAAATAAAGCATATACTCACACACCTGAGCTCATGCGAAACCCCATTTTACAGGCGCCGTGTCTTAGAGCATAAGACAGTGATTTTGACAAACGTACATCTCTGCCCTAATAGAAAGGCATAGAGAAGACTCAGCTAGAGACAAACATGGTATACACGGACATGGTAGCTGTAAAACAGCAAATTCATTAAGCAACTTTAGCCAACTAAAATAGCCAACTGCCCGGACCTCGTCTCGAGTTCCACGACCCCCTCGTCTTCTTCTGCTTTTCCCTGGATTTTGACAGTCCATTTACGTGTCACTTTTAAAGAGGAAAATATCTGAAAGGGAAACTTTAAATACTCAACACGTCGAGTCCTGTAAAAGGGCTATATTTGCTAGCTGGCGTGGCTAAGCATTGGGTTACTTTATTAGGCTCTTTACACGGAACACATACAGTGACGGACAGATGTAGTTCATCCTCCTTGCCGCTAGATGGCCTAAAATAACTACGCGGATTAAATCCGAAATTCTAATGGAAAGAGGCAAAAAAAAACATGTTATTTTGTACGATTAATTTCTGATACAGAAAATTCATAGTTTTTTTTATTCTTGTGAAGAACTGGCATAAAGACACTATGTGTTACACTATACTTTAATCATATAACAAATCTAGAATTGTTACTACATTGCTTTCAAAGATGAATGTATGAACCTGGAAAAAAAATTACTTACTTTAGTAATTAATTTTTAAAATTACTTTAAAAATTAATTACTAGTAATGACTAAGCAGTAATAACAGAGTTAACTCTAACAAATAGAGGAAACATCACGTCCACGTTTGAGCGTGTAAAGGGATAATCTGCGTCACTGCGTCTTGCGGAGCGACATATTTATTATGGGCATGTCAGCTGGTGCAGTCTGACTCGCTTCAACTGGGAGCTGCTCGATATTTATCTGAAAAGCAAACAGTCTGTAGGCCGCATCAAATTTCAAGTATTTATCTTCGGTCCTTCTGCACTGAGGACTGGACGACATGGACATCAACCCGAGCCGCTGTCACCGTGCCATCGTATGTCTGGTCTTAGCTGCGATCTGTTCGGCTCGAGGGCTGCAGGATGAACCGAACCCTTCATTGATGGGGGCGCCCGGTGCGCCGGTCCACGTCTCGGAATCAGACCCGGAGGTCATTAAAGCGGTGAAATTTGCTGAGGAACGTTACAATCTGGAATCCAACGGAATGCACATACGCAGAGTCAGCAAAATAATATTTGCTAAGAAGCAGGTAAGACTTCTTTTGTAGAGTAAATTACCTCAAAGGCCTGTCCCAACCTCATTCTTGTTTATTCAAAGTCTCCGATATTTTTTTTTACATTTTTCTGTTTATGCTGTGTTACTAGTGTAGTAACTATTGATCAGGCTAAATTAAAAATGTTTCTGGTCGTTTCTGGCATTTGTTATGAAAACAAAGAGTGTTCAAGTAATATTACGCGGCGCTTGGTTTGCGCAGTGTCGTATATATGTTAAAATACCAAAACCCAAATAACACCGTCTGTTTGTAACACTGCCTTATAATTACGTTTACTGTGTATATTGTATAAGCCAGTCTATTTGTGCGTCTTTACCACCTACTATAGCATCTGTAATTCTTATGGGGAAACTTAATAAACAGCGTGATAACACCATGTATAATCATTTTTGTCTTAATTTCTGTGTGTTTTAAACAGATAGTTAAAGGAGTACGTTACAGCATAACAGCAGAAATTGGGCGGACTCAGTGCAAGAAGTCTGCAGTCCTGAATAGTTCTGAGGACTGCGAGTTTTTCCAAGACCCACGCAAGCAAAAGGTGAACAATACCAGTGTGCATGTCTACGAATCAGAGTTGACTAGTTATTTCCTTAGATTTTATAATGGGAGTGATGTATAAAAATACCAGGTTACAGTTCAAATGAGTCATAGGTGGTCATAGTCTAAGTGGGAGATAAATAGCCAGCTAAAGGCAACAGTGTTTTTTTTTTAGTGGGACAGAAAACTGCATGTCTGCTTTGTGCACCCCAACGAGACACAGTGGTTATTTAACTGTCCGAACACGTAATCTCTCACCCATAACAAACATTTACAGGTGTTTTGCAACTGTAAACCCTGACCAGTGCAAGCACGCAAGTAGTTGCAAAGCTACTTGGCCCCTTGTGTATTTACATTGGAACATTCTTCATTTGTACCATCACATCACAGTCACATCACACACTCATCATGTGGCCAAAGGCCTTGTGGCAATATCTCAAGCATGTGGTTCTAAGTGCATGTGTTCATTGTGCTGGGCCAAATGTTTTAATATCGAATTGAATTAGAAG
This sequence comes from Brachyhypopomus gauderio, assembly GCF_052324685.1. Lineage (NCBI taxonomy): Eukaryota > Metazoa > Chordata > Actinopteri > Gymnotiformes > Hypopomidae > Brachyhypopomus > Brachyhypopomus gauderio. The sequence goes on along the minus strand of NC_135221.1, from coordinate 6,570,777 downwards.
GAGCTTTTCTCTATTTCTCTTCAATTCTCTCTGCTTTCTCTCTTTCTCATACAGACAGAGGTGTGTTTGTTTGAGGTATGGGACATTCCTTGGGAAAACAAGTCTGTTCTGCTCAGACAGAAATGCCAACCTGCAGGTCAGCAATGCAGCCGTAGCACACAGGCAGGGTGTGAGAGTGTAAACAGTAAAAGCGAGACCTTTACCAAATGGAGACATTAGACACAGTCTTAACGGTCCTGGTTCTGTACAGTAATATATGCAGACATTGTATGACAAAAAGACACTGCCAGTTATCAATGATGACGAGCTTGCAGTGCATGTCAGTTTACTGGAACCTTCCTCATTCCTCAGTTTCAAAGGAGACTTTAGTTGCAAAAGAGACCAAGAATGTGGCACGTGTGTCCCTCTCTCGTGACAAGCCCACAAAGGTAAAGATTTGTGCATTTGTGAGTAATAACAAATGTATAAACAGCTAATTAATTGATTATTTTACCATATTTGTAACCCTGTTACTTTGATCATCAGGAATCTTTAGAGCTCCTGACACAGTTCAAAGAGTTCATGGTTGCATACAACCGCACATACAGCTCCCAAGAGGGTCAGTAGTTAATATTAATACTTGGACATTATATATATAATGTATATATTACATGTAATATATTCAGACAGGTTAGGTAATGTCTTCTTAGGTAATGTCTGCTTAGGTAATGTCACCCTGAAACAGATTATTATGCTGGCACCTAAATTATGTTCATGTTGTCATCCAAATGTATCATTTAACACGAAAGATATATTTTAAGAAACGTAACTCATCTTCTTACCTCTGGACCCCTGCAGAGGCTGAGAAGCGTCTGCACATTTTCCAGAAGAATCTGAAAACAGCACAGACCCTGCAGTCTCTGGACCAGGGCACGGCTGAATACGGAGTTACCAAGTTCAGTGATCTCACAGGTGTGTGTGTGTGTCTGTGTGGGTGTGTAGGTTTGTGTATGTGTGTGTGTGTGTGTGTGTGTGTGTGTGTGTGTGTGTGTGTGTGTGTGTGTGTTTTCACAATCACTTGCTCTCAATGTCTCACTATCTCCATGTAGAGGACGAGTTTAGAATGATGTACCTGAACCCCATGCTGAGTCAGTGGAGTCTGCAGAGGAAGATGAAGCCAGCAGTTCCAGCCAGCAACGCCGCCCCGTCCAGCTGGGACTGGAGAGAGCACGGAGCCGTCAGCCCTGTCAAGAACCAGGTCGGGGAGAACGGATCAGCCCAAGAGAACCATTTAGGCATGACTGAATCAATTAGGTTATGTTGAATTATGAATTGATTAATCACTTGGAACTTGCATTTAAACAAATTAATTCATAGTAATGTTTCCACAATGGATGTTCATAAGTAATTATCCCTGCTGGCTCTGGTAATGGAGATGTGGTTCTAATCAATGGTTCATTTAAACATAAGGTATTAATTAAACACACATTAGTCTATGTGGATGGCGTGTAACTTTAGTGGTAGCTAACGTAAGTGTGCGGCGTGTTTCAGGGGCTGTGCGGCTCCTGTTGGGCGTTTTCTGTTACGGGGAACATTGAAGGCCAGTGGTTCAAGAGGACCGGACAACTGCTGTCCCTCTCGGAGCAAGGTGGAAGGCAACTGTTGTCATGGTCGCTGAAAGTCAATGAAACACTGAACTCTTAGACTGTGATGAATTCAAATATGATACTATTAAGTAGTTTCATCATTTTTTTTTGTGATTCTGTTTTTTTTCTTGATTCATCACTGCCTTATGCTTATGTCTGTGTCTGTTGTAGAGCTGGTGGATTGTGATAAACTGGACCAAGCTTGTGGGGGTGGACTTCCATCCAATGCGTATGAAGCTATTGAAAACCTGGGTAAAAAAAAACAACCCAAACCAAAAACAAAAAAAACATGAAAGAAAAATAGATTTATATAGATTAAGAAATCAACAATTAACAATTTAACAATTAACATTATTTCATACACATCGATACACATACACATCATATTTTAGCATCACGCTAAATAAAGAAAACAAATGTTACATATGACGATCTTTTGGCAGGAGGTCTGGAGACAGAGACTGATTACAGCTACACTGGACACAAGCAGAGCTGTGATTTTTCTGTTGGAAAAGTCGTGGCCTACATCAACAGCTCAGTCGAACTTTCCAAAGATGAGAATGGTGAGGAGGAGAGACAGATGGATGAGATATATGGATATAACAGTTATTTATACATTTATAGATATTTTGTATAGTTGTTTTATATATTTGGCATTGAGCGCTGGTTCTCTGTATAGAGAAGGTTTAGCACGGCAGTAAGAATGTAAGCCGTCTCTTGGTGTGTGTTTTCAGATATTGCTGCGTGGCTGGCTGAGAACGGCCCTGTGTCTGCTGCCCTCAATGCTTTTGCCATGCAGGTTGTAAACTCTCACTTTGTCAAAACATTCAAGCATTCAACTATACAACTATACAAGTCTTGATTTTTGTGCCATCACAGTGTTCAGTGTTCCAAAGTCTGCGTGATGTTACTATAAACAGACTAAAATCCTAAAATTCCAATAATTTGTTGATTATCCATGCTGCCGTAGTTCTACAGGAAGGGAGTGTCTCATCCGCTGAAAATATTCTGCAACCCTTGGATGATTGATCATGCAGTGTTGCTCATCGGATATGGAGAACGTGAGAGTCATTCTTCAATAAGCATACAGTTAGCAGAATAATAGCCAAACATCATATCAGCAATTACAGTCGTGTTTTAAAGACTCTGCCTGCTTGGATTTGAGTAAAAAATGTGATGGGAGGGAGGGGGGTGTGCTACACTACCATTCCAATTGAAAAAAAACATTTTGTTTATTAAGCCTTAGTTTATTTCAACTGTACACTGATTCACATAACCACCCACAAACATAACTCCTTTGTCAACTGGGAGCTTGAAGAGGGTAGTTAAACATAGTTTATAGAGAGTTATGCAGGTGCTTTTGCAGCAGATATATTATGATTAAGCTTTGTTTATGCTGTTTAAGTTGTACATTTTTCTCCAAACATTCCTTGCAATGAAACCAGTCAAGGACTGTTGGACTATTGTTCCTTAAACCCTCTGAGTAAAAAGCCTTCAGTCATTTCTTAAATACAATCTCGTTCAAAGGTGGTCTTTGACCAGTTTCACAAGATTCCATTTTTTTTGCAATCAGACTGTTTCACAAAATTCTTTCTTTGTTTTTTACATTCACACACTGGTTAGTACTAATCTTGTACTGACATCCTAAAAGGTTTGTCTTTGTTGTGCTAATATTTTTTACATATTGTGCAAAGGTTAAAATTCTATTTTACCTGTACACAGGTGATGGTGTTCCATTCTGGGCCATTAAGAATAGCTGGGGAGAAGACTATGGTGAGCAGGTAAGGGACAAACCCAGACCTGTCTGGACCTGTCTAGCATGTATATGAATGTGTAGCTCTGGTTATGTCAAGTTATATACATTTTCTAGGGTACTAATGTGATTGAATTTCTGAAATTGTATTTTTGTTGTGTGTTCTTTCAACATTTGATAAAAGGGTAATGTTATAAAAGCATATATCTAAATGTATACACACATTGTAAATATATTTGAAAGTTTTATTATTTTCTTTGTGTGTGTTTATTCAGGGTTACTACTATCTGTACAGAGGAAATAGACTGTGTGGAATTAACAAGATGTGCTCATCTGCAGTGGTCAACTAGGGAACACATGCACACACACACACACACACACACACACACACACACACACACACACACACACACCTTACTATCTATATGTAATGAATATCATGAAGGTGTTGAACCAGCTTAAGCTGTGACTTGTGAATTCATCTCTATAGACTATACCTGTCTACAAAATGATCACTACCAGTCTTCTTTTCATAACAAACAAAATAATGACATCACTAGTTTGCTAAATTGATTTCCACTGCATTGAATTTCTAACCATAACAATGCAGGAAATGTTACATGTAACATACCAATATGGTATGTTATTGACTATTAATGTCACTGAGTAATACTCTGTGTGTTACCTCTTGGGTGATAGTAAGTGGAAAAATGATTTCCATTTTTAATTAGCTGCTCCTCACACCTTAAACTAGTTGTACTTAAACTAGTATGTTGTACTTTTATCATGACTTTGCAGTTAGCACAAATGTTGAGGGGAATTTTCATTAATATCTTGTATTAGTTGGGCACAAGCACATAACAAATGGTATTAAAATAAAGGATGAACTACTCTCATTACCTCCATTTCCGTTACAAACATAACATTTTGACACTGGCAACTAATAAGAAGGGTAAAATCATTAGATGACATTTTTAGATTGACTTGTGTTTTATTATGGTATATTATAATTGTGTGTATGAACTTTTTAACTAACATTCAAATTGTTTTTGAAAGCACTACTGTAACATTGCAATAATCATATGATTATAGATAGGTTGTTTTATCCAGTTTGTTGTAATGATGTAGGCTGACATTTCACTTTTGCTGTGTCATAACTGCGTACTGCTATTGATTACTGAACTTGTTGGCAGACGAATACTTAACCCGTGTTGTCATTTCTGGAGATAGTGAAACACATTTGAATTAATGTCAGATGTTTGAAATCTCAGTGATTTTTTGCATTAACCTTGTTTAGTGGACATGATTATTTTACACTCAAGAAAACACACTGCTTCTCCGCGTCGAAAGTGCACTGAACACAGCAGTAATATCATAATTTAAAAATTATATTATACACAGGTGATATTTCTCCAATCTGTTATCAATGCTGTGTTTTTGAAATCTTAGTGACTGCTTGCTACTTTTTGCATGGTTTAAACTAACAAATAAGCTTTTTGTCATAAATGTCAAAGAAAACTGCTGAATAAAGTCCTTAAATTCCCAAATGTGTCTTTGCCGTTCATGGCAATTCTTTTTAAATTGTTCTCGCAAGGAAGGGCGCTATGACGAGTCTTAGGTTCTGCATGACTACATTTCCCACAATGCCAGTGGATCTCGCGACTAGAAATAACAGGAAGCAGGTTGCACGTGGTTCCGACGCATTCAGGAGCTTTACTGCGTGTGAAATATTTCCTCGATGAACCAAACACTAAAACCCCCAATAAGTTCTAACTTTTATGTACAGTTCCTAGGTATGTAACTTTCTAAAAAAGTACAGACTTTAACAATATGAATGAATTAGTAAAACATTTGCTTAGGTAGGTTTCACGCAGCAGTCTAACCAAACATTCTAGCAGATTCGCTAGCGGTTAGCGTAACCTCGCTTGTGCTCGTCAAATGAAATGATGACTTATGAAATAACTGTCGCATGAATATATATTTCACATTCCTTTAGGTCGTGATTAATGCTTGTTTTAGAGAGCAGGGCATTTGAGATATATTTCATTGTGTCCGTTGCCTGTATTTGCTTCCAAGTAGATCAATGCTAGCTGATTAGCCCGCCATAACCAACAAGATGAGGCTTGTTAATAATTTAAAACGCTTTTCCGACAAGATGGAGAAAGTAATAAACAGTTTAGTGTAGACAACCTACAGTCAAGCCATTGTAGGTTAATAAATGATGCATTCGTGCTGATCATATTCACTAGATTATTTTTGGTAGATTGTTGACAGTGACGTTTTGAGTAATCCCCAAAATATCTATATTTGTCTCTCAGGTCGTTTTCGAAATTATCCGCGATGTCACAGGCCACCAAACGCAAACACGTCGTCAAGGAAGTTCTTGGAGATTACGTCACACCTAGTGACAACCAGCAGATCATGAGGGTGAGATGAATTTGCCGTTTTGGTGAATAATCTGTAGTATTGAATACATAAATAACTGAAGCTATGACATCACATAACTTTGTAATGGTGCTAATCATTCATAGATTGTAAACCAATTTAAATACTCTAGATTTTGGGAACCAATGGTAATAATCTCCATGAGGCTGTGACCGAATGTGGCGAGAGATTTCTGCTCAGCATGCCCACAAAGTTTCGCAAGAACATCTGGATCAAAAGAGGTCAGCTCTAGCTTTTCTTCTCTTCATTGAAAGCCATTGCTTTCCAGATTTGAATTATTCACCTCTATTTCACCACTGTGTTTTTTCTGGCAGGTGATTTTGTGATCGTAGACCCTATTGAGGAGGGTGACAAGGTGAAAGGCGAGATCAGCTCTATACTGTATAGGGACCATATCCAGTATCTGAGGAAACTTGGCATCTGGTGAGAAGAAATTTAAAGCATTTTTAGTTCAACATTGGCTATAGTGTTAGCTTTAGATTGTAGTTCAGAAGGTAGTTTGTGCATATTGAGCCAAAAAATTAGAGAAATATTTTGGTCATTTTTATTTTGCACAGATTTTTAGAATGAAAACAGATAGGGCATTTTTTGGTTGTTTTTTAAAGTCCTTTTTTTAACAGTAAAGAGCTTTGAGACTTGTACTTAATGGTGTGTGCAGGCCAAAAGGATTCATGACAGACGGTGTGTGTGAGGAGAAGAAGACGGAGCCTGAGAAAGAACAGAGCAATGAACAGCACCAAGAGGAAGAAGAGTGTGACAGCAGTGACACCGATGATGATCGCGATCTTTTCATAAACACAAACCGGGCCACTGTTCTCTACAGTGACAGTGAGGAAGACTCTGATGAGGAGGAGGAGGAGGAAGAGGAAAATAAGTGAGCAGAGGACATTTAGGTGGTGAACTCCGCAGGATTTATCCTTTGTCGTGAAAAGGTTAAAACAAGTCGCTTTAATACAGTCCCTCAATTGTCATCACTATAAAACCAAGAAAAATTATTTTAAACATAACTGGAGGAGAGTTGATGGACAGGGCCCGGTTTCCCAGATCCATCTAGACTGCTAGAAGTGCTGAAATCATCTGTGCAGGATTAATCCACACCTCTTTCTCTATGCATACAGAATTATATGTGGCATACAGTGACATTTCTACGGCTGATTTGGGAAAAGCTACCTCCCAAATGTTTTGAAGGTTTGAACAATTGTTATGCCAGCAGGATTAATACTGTATAATACATTTGAAGCTGATTTTTTGTGTTAAACAAAAAAAGCTTGTATGATTTGTATGATTATTTGTATATATGGCAATAAACATTTTTATAAATGGCAATAACACAATGAGATTGTGTGTGCATGCATTAATATTAGTGCAGTCACATGTACAGACACATGGAACAGTAAATACACAATGCACTACACTTACACCCGAAACAAAGCTGAGGAATCCAGAGCAAATACTCCAGTCAACAATGCCGCTGACATAACAGGGATTACAACCTCATAGGTCAGCATATCACGAAGACTAGAACAAGAAAAGAAGCGATGCGTCATCAGTTATGATTGTTGGGAGTGGATTCAGATCATTCCGGAAGGCTTGAGAGAGGGAGAGCACCTGAACAGGGGCCACAAGTCAAACCTGCGAGTCGCGTTTTAGTGATCTGTCCTCCCTGAGGATGGACACCCAATGTGCATTGTGCAACATCACATTCAACCTTGAAGACAAGAGCCTGTATGCAAGTATGTGATACAAGCGCATGAAGTGTGACTAACTGAGATTTTTTTACATAGTACCATTCATACACAACACCCGTTAAGAGTGGCAACAGTTATAAAATAAACACTATTATTAGGGCATGTTCACCAGATATAGATTAAGTCTAGACTACAAAGAACTTCTGAAGGTGTCCCATTGGCACTAAAGTTTAAAGATGTAGGAAGTTAACATGAATACCATTTTGATGTACTGGAAATGTAGAAAGCCTAATATAAATTGAGTGAAGTGCTTCTTTTAGAAAAGGAACGTGAAGAGTGCTTTGTTTTTTTTTTAGAAATTCAGACAACAAAGTTACAAATTCATGAATAAAGTCTAATGACAATGAAAGTTTGCACTAATGCACTTTCTGGAAAGGATTTCTTGCTTCAATATGATGGGTTTTGTAATGTATCTCATTGGTGTTGCAGAGATCAAGAGGGGAATTATCAGGTAGGAATGGCAGGATTATTCATGATCACCTAATGGGTTGCCATTGCCTTTCATAGAGACGACTTATCAAAAGGCCCACCCCTTGAGCAGGTCCTGGCCAATCAGCCATAGTATTGGCTCTCTGGGCCTTCTTATCACACACAGTTGCCTTTGGCTTTGCTGAAAAATCATCATCATAAAAAAAAAGTTGTTGTTCCTTAATATTTGAGGAATTAAAATTTTCCTCAATCCATATTATATGCTTTTAAGATGCAAATAATGTAATCTCTCAGCTTGAATCTGAGTGTAATGTAGCAACAGGAATAAATGTAATCTATTTATATTTACAGGACCAAAATTATGTTTACTTTAAATTTGAAACAAAGTTTGATCCTAATTGAACTATATTGAAGTTTGGTGCAACTGGATTAATACATAAACTGATATGATCCAAGCTTAATTTTAATTCTTGCTGGTGTTACGGCCTGTCTAGGCGTGAGGACCATAACGGATGTAGGTGAACAGCAGCGTGAATGTTAGTGATGATGGGACTACAGAAGTGGGTGGTTAAAGGTATATTATACAGAAATTGTATTTACAAAGACATTCACATGGACGTAACTGGTCTCAGCTTCAGGAGTGGCCCGGGCCAACATAACAAACAGAACAGAACTATAAAATAAACCCATCCTAAGAATATTCCATGTCTGGGAATCTAATCCATAATGCCAACACTATCCATCTAAACTGCATATCTTAAACCTATATGTTAGGTGTTTCTCATACACTGGCTGGAGAGTTTAAATTCTTTTGAGAAACTAAAAGACCAAATTGCTAGAACATGAATCCATAATTCAAAAAACCAATGAATCCATAACAGCATCAGGTAGATATGTGCCTTCTTATGGCTTTCATGGCCATCTTTAATCTGCGACGCTGTCAGTTAAAATCTTCTTTGACTTTTCTTGCTCAAGACAGGTTCTTTTACAAGCTTTCTTGCCATCCTTTTCAACTTTGCTATTTTCTTTGGTTGGACTTTAACTCGAAGTGTTGTTTGGATGCAATGAGGACTTGGTATCAAGCTTTCTGTCCACAGCTTCAGCAATTGGCTGGGGCTGCGTTTGTGCACCAGCAGGATGGTGTGGTGAGCACAAGGGTCTTTGGCTTCGTCATCAGTGAAGTCGAAAGTAAGAAAGGCTGGATGGACAATAGGGATGACCCCCAACCTCTGAAGACACATTCCCACATAAACGTCATCAATAGGGAACAGGTGAACTCTCATAGACACCTGGAGGAGCCTAAGGACCAAAGCGCCAGAATAGATCACCCCTCCCCCTCCTGCATATGTTGGGTACATTCCCTTATAGAAACTCTCAGAAATGTAATACTTATTTGCTTTTGAACGTATTGGAATAGCAAATTTGATGACATCTCCTGCGACAAAGTCCTCCATTTTCATGTGATTGTCGGGTGTTCTTAAGCGAACCTCTTCCTCTGTCTGTAGGTAGTCCAGGAGAGCTGGAGTTCTCACAAAGACATCATCGTCACCCTTGAACACAAAGCGAGCATTCTGGCAGTGCTCCGAGAACCACTGCCAGAACAGGACGTCCTTCAGTGTCAGGTTGAAGAACGTGTCCATAAAGTCCCACATGATGATGTCTCCGTACGTTTTGCTCTCCTTCTCGAGGTGCATAAGTTCCTCTGAATTCTCTAAACCATCAGATCTGGCCAAGAGAAAAACCCTCCATACTGTTCCTCCCATGCCTTTCTGTCCCTGTACCAGACCCGAACGCCCCCACGTCTGCCTGATGGCTTGACGATTCTCAAAGTTCTTTACTTGTGATTTAATGGCCAGCAGCAGCATAGGGGACTCTGCCAGTGTACTGGGACATATCGCCGGCTGGTCGATGAGCAGGGGGTAGTTTCTACAGTGCATGGAGAGGATAAATCTTTGCAATTCTGGCGTCAGATTAAAATAATCTGGCATTGACCACATCACTTCATAATTTGGTTGACATGCAAATTGTGAATGTGTTGAGACCGATGTGCTTTTATCTGAATGGTACATAGAGAGTGACTTCTTAGTCCTAAATTGTAGGATGGGGTTGTGCTGGCGATCCATGATGTGCTGTATTGAGTTCCAAAAGCCATCTTTGATCAGTTTCTCTCTCCAGTAGGGCTGCTCAGGGTGAGGGGCCTGGACCCCGTCTACAGAAGAGCCTTTGGCTATGAAGTATGTTTCCAGGGAAGAAGTGCCAAGTGGCACAAAAGGTAAACTGGTTTGTGCCATGGTCAAACACACAACCAGAGTGACATAGACAAATAGACACAGTACCATTATAAATGGGGTACATAAGACGAGCAGGATCCGCCGATATCGGCACAGGAAAACGGCCATCACCTTGAGGAAAAACCAAACAAACAAAGTAAACAAACAAAAAAACTCAATTTACACCATTATCATAATGAAACTGTATTCAGTGGTAAAATAAAATTATTACGGCTAGGGATCGGTAATGTAAGTTAAAATTAGGCGACCTTACTGGGTGAGGAAAAAAAACTCAGTTGTGAACAACTTCGAGGTAATATTCACAATTAGCAGAAATGTAGTGTTAACACAAACAGCTTACTGAACCTTTTAAATGTATCTTTTAATATTACATTAAAGTTTTCAGTGGAACTGTCTTGTACTAAATTTAGCTCAGTAAGTTAAATATTATAATCTTACTAAAACGTTGAACGTCTTGTTAAGTTCAACTTTGTATTGTAAGTAAATCGTTGCTTACCGCAGTTGGAGTCGTTTCACTCCAAAAATAGGCAGCCTAACTCTTTTCGTAAGAGATTGTCAGACATCCCGTATCAACATCTTGCATTAAGTCGTGAAGCATTTGGCACGTTCACACATCACCTAAATGACGAAGATCCTTGAAAGAGGAGTCGTGTAACTACGCGGGAGCCGCCCACGCAAACGCGGCCACGCAGTGTTCCTGAAGTGCGTCTCCAACTTCTCCATGACCCACGGACGTAATTTTTTCAAAAGTCCCCCCAGTTTTTACGGTTAAAACCAAATATTTAAATAGCAACGATCCATGTCCCCCCCACTTTTTATTACAAAATTACGTCCATGCCATGACCGCAAACAGCTAGACGCACAGTTACCTCAAAAAGCTTGAGATGAGACTTTAATATGAATGTCATTTGTATAGCGAGATAACTTCACTGAAGCCTACACTGAAAAAAATCATGAGTTGGATTTACTTAAAAAAATCAAGGCAACGTTCTGCACCAATTTTTTTAAGTAAATTCAACTTGATCAATTTTTAAGTAAGTTCAACTCATTTGTTTTTTTTACACCAACTCAATTGTATTAGATTCATACAACTTAATATCAAGTCAGTCCAACTCAAAGAACTCAAGTTCAATTTACATATTCACCTTAAAATATTAAGTCAGTCTAACTCAAAGAAATCAAGTTCAATTTACATATTCACCTTAAAATATTAAGTCAGTCTAACTCAATGAAATCAAGTTCAATTTACATATTTACCTTAAAATATTCAGTCAGTCTAACTCAATGAAATCAAGTTCAATTTGCATATTTACCTTAAAATATTCAGTCAGTCTAACTCAATGAAATCAAGTTCAATTTACATATTCACCTTAAAATATTAAGTCAGTCTATCTCAATGAAATCAAGTTCAATTTACATATTCACCTTATTGAATAATAAAGCTAAAAAAAACACAAAATTTATGACAAATTTTTTTATTCATTCCTCATTCAATCGACTGCTGTTAGCCTATGAAGTGCATAAAACAAACTGAACATTTGTAGTCAATAACATCTTGCAATATTATAAAATGACAACATGTCATTAGCCAAAACTATCAATTAAAAAACAAAAACAAAGTCCCTCAAACAATCCCCGAGACCTGCTGATTTAGCAACTTGCACATACCTCTTTTGAGACACCGATATCAATGTGTGGATGTCAAATCAAATCAAAATCAAATATACATTTAACACAGCAACTTGGACTTCAGTGTGTGCACCTTTGGTGAAAGTTTCCCACTGTCAAGTTCTAACAGCATCTTTTGACAACATTCAAATGTATACCTGAGCTGTTTGGGGTAACTAAGGTTGACAGCATAAATAAGACCCAGTAGCAAGGCACATGCCCTTGCTACACTGGACAACCCAGCCAGAACTTCTCTGCCTTCCAGCACAATTCCTACATCCAACGGGTCATCCTCCGTAGAACCACCTTTGGTGACAATTTTCATGGTGTGCTGTTTAAGATCCTCTTGTACTTCATCAGGTGAAGCACCCTAAAATAAAAAAGCATATTTAATGCTACATTGACACATTTCTGCACATCAACACTAAGACGGGTTTTACACATTACGCCTGAAAGAGGAATTAAACCAGCAACATTTACAATTTTACACAAACTAGTGAAATGCAGTTTCTAATGTTAGCTATTCCACAAGTGGTCAGTAGCCATCTGGAGAGATATTAAGCTATGCAATCTAATATAGCCACCCACACCTCTATAGTAATTTTGGTGCAGCACCTCTGGTGTGAATGAACTTCTACACTACATTTAATTGATAGTTAATTGCGGTCTTGTGACTGACAACCATATTCGCAAATGGCTGCAAAACTATCACCTAAACACCATTTAGAAGCACAAATCTCTTCTGAAGTTGTACATTTACTTACATGGTAATCCTTAATGAGATCATCAACCTTTTCAGAGAAGTACACTATTAAGCAGCGGATCACCACGTCTCTGCGCATTTCAGTAGTCTCATCCTATTAATGAAAAAAGAGAAACATTTACAACATGTCTAAACTACACAGAGCTGAATTTTGGCCTGCGTCTTCTCATTACATACTGTAATGGTATTATGAAACGCACACTGTTGGATAAATTTTAATTGCCATACCAAATGAAATACCATACCACTCAGCGCTGATGGAGTCAAACATTATGGAATAAATACATTTTTGCACAAAATATGTGAGGTTCCTTGATTTGTGTATTAGGCTCATCATGGCAAAAGTCTTTGTACCAAATACAAATAAAAACAGAATGCAACAATGTACAAATAATTTAAAACATATATTTAATATTAAAATATTATACTGTTTTTGTTTGTTTAATGCCCATGTTGAATTTGATTCCAGCAACATCTCTCAAACCAAATATTTGTTTAATTGGCAATGATTGAATATAAATAAAGAATCGAGAGAATGAGTTTTGCAGAATTATAAATAGAGGGGGGTTCACCACTCTGTAAAAGACAGCACGGGCAGTGCAACAATTCAAAAATAACACGTTTCCAATTCAAAATGGTAAAGTTTGGGACTCTTTTTACACCAATCATGTATGTTTTTAGTAGTATTACTCAAATTAATATTATTTGTATGTTTATGAAAGGATCTAGCTCTAAAAGGGTCTCTAATACCTGTACAACCTGCAAATTTGGCAGCATGTCAGTCTGTCAACCACCATAATACCTGCTTCAAAACATCTAGAAGGGGACACATCTTCCGTCCAGCAGCACCTCCTTTAGCACGGAACAAAGTCAGGAGCCTCACTGTGTGCTTGTCCAAATTTGCAGCAAATGTTGCTTCCAGTTCAATGGTTGTAATTCTTTTGAATTCTTCCTTTATCTACAATTATGAAGGAAAAAAAAACAATAATTAGATTTTTTTAAATTATGAAAATATAAGTAATATTAGCAGTCCCATTTCACATTAAGGGTAACTGTATAGGGTTTTTTAATGGTTCATAAATGGATTAATAAGCAACTAGCAATTATGTACCATTAAGTCAATTAATTAACATTAATTAACAGTACTTCTGAATATGGGATTACGCTCCTAAGTGATTTGTAACCATTAAATTACATAAAAAATATTAATATAGTGGACCTTATGGAATAGTGTTTAGCACACACTCATACAGCAGATACCTGAATAGCTTCAAACAAAGCTGGCCATCTATGAAGAAGATCTTCTATGGCAGGGTTTTCATTCACCACTTCCTGTCTTCGATATGAAAATGTTTTTGACATCTTCTCACTTATGGTCTTCTGATTATCTTTCTTCTTAACCTCACTGAGAAGATCTACCCTATCCTTTTCAAGACTTTGTTTGGATTCTCCAGTGGGGTAGGGGGGGAGGAAATTAACCTCTGCTTTACGTGGTTTTTTGACCCCTGTCGCTGCTGCTGTCTTGTTGGAGGCGGAGTTGACGACAAGCTCTGGACATCCCAGTCTTCTCAATTTAGACCTGTAATTTCCCATCTTATATTTTAGCCTTGTTTGCCATCCATACAACCCAGAGAATGAACCTGGTTCCTTCAAGCATGGATGCTTTTGTATTAATGCCTCAGCAACATTACATATCTGCTCACTGGTTGGATATGCACAAAACTGGTAGATCCTTTCAGCCAGTTTTTCAAGAACATCGGACTTGATGCTTGGATTGTTCAGACATGTGCCATCCTTTCTAAATGCAGCATTAGCAGACTCAAGTATCAGCTCTGTATCATAAGCAAACTCTGGAATTTCAAATGGAGACGGCCACTGTTGTGATCTCCCACGGTTCTCCGCAGAAGAGAGAATTATGGTTTCAGCAGATGAAGTATGAGATGAGGAACTAGAAGATCTATCTGACAGTGTAGAGACAGGACCTGCTGGGTGAGTTTCTGTTAAAGTTATATACAAAGGCTCAACAAGAACTACTTTGACAGTGTCTTTGTCTTTAAGATCTGCTGTTGTGGTCAAGGAAAAAAAAATCACCAAACTCCGCATCCTTATAGAGTAGGCTGAAGTTTCCCTGAAGCTGAAAGGTCTCTCTGATTATCAATTCCAGGTCTTCACGTGTACCAGGGATCCCTGAAGGCAAGACCAGCTTTCGTATATCATGGTCATCCAGAATCACACGCAGCTTTGCTGGTTCAGACATCCTTTCCTTTTAGCAAAATGGAGAAAATGAAGGTTAAAAAAGAAAAGCAAAAACTACAATGAAAACATATAAAAAATAAAAGCACTATAAAAGAATACTGATTTAGAGTGGAAGGCAAATGGCACGCTTGAGTGTAACCATAGTCTGCCCTGCAACTCTGTACGCTGATAATGGCATAACATCATACAACTCTTGTTGCTCAAGTACTAGAAAATGCCCAGTTGTTTCCAGCTCATAAGACCTCAAATGCTGATTGTACCAGGCCTGACAAGTCTTCACAATGAACGCCAAAGTCTCACCAACAATCATTATTT
This sequence comes from Brachyhypopomus gauderio, assembly GCF_052324685.1. NCBI lineage: Eukaryota > Metazoa > Chordata > Actinopteri > Gymnotiformes > Hypopomidae > Brachyhypopomus > Brachyhypopomus gauderio. Next base: position 6,555,484 of record NC_135221.1, on the reverse strand, counting down.
GTTGTATTTGCACAAAATCTGGAAGCCCTGCAGTAGATCCATAAGGCAAAATCATGCCTTTTGAGTACCTTGTTCCACAGTACAGTGCTGTATCTGCCAAATTAAACGTTGCACTGTTTACAATTTTTCTTTGTATTGCTTCTCGTACATCTCCGCTTAGCAAATCCAGAGGTACTTCAGACACACGTGAGACACAAAGAGCTGGTTTCAGACAACTTGTATCATTCGTCTGATAAGCCATCAAGAGCTGATGCTTCACAGCAAGAGAGAGCAAGATGTTTTTGAAAGAACTGGCATGCTGGACCACACGTTTAAAAAACCTGTGCTTTGCCTCAAAGCGCATTGTCCACAATGCCACTAAGGGACCAAATGCCTCTATTAAGTGTGGATAATGTTCAAGGTAATGATGCTTGGGTAACAAATTTTCCTTTGGAAAGACATCCAAGAATCTTTGCCTGTGCTCAGATATTTTTGTGTCAAGATAGCCAAGGGACTCCTGAGTGTGTACTGGGGAAACAATTATTTCCACAACTTCTTTCAGGTCCATCAGGATTAACCATGCTGGTTCATCAACTGGTATTTTGGGTCCAATAAGAAATGGAAGGAATCTTAAGAGAGCCCAGTTTTCATGGGCATTTCCTCCAATGCTCTTCTTAGCAGCAAAACCAGGTGACAACAATTTTGGGCAGTTTGTTTTGTCAGACCACTTGAAAGGGAAACACTTTATTGCGTCATTTATCTCCAGTATTGTCAAATACTTCTTTTGAATGAATACATTCAAGCACAAGGCAACTTCAAGAGGAATGATTCCTTCAAAAAGATCGTGCAACAAATCTGGTGGGTAACCAGACAAGACATGAAAATGGTTCAGTTTTTCAGTCAAGGCACATTGTCTTTTGACACCACAGAAATGAACAAGACTTGAATCTTCTAACACTCTTTGCAAGTGTACAGAATGTTCCTCATGTGTTCACATTTGAAAAGCACCAGTACGCACTTCTTTTAATTGAAATTCAGACCGTTGTGCGAGGCAAAATCTGCAAGTGTATTTCCCAGAAAAACTTTCCACAAATCCACCGATGGAATGTGCCCCTAAATTGTCAGCAACGACACACTGTACTGTGCCTTGGACATTTTTACCAAGCAGCGATATGAAGACTCCTTCCTCCTCTAAGGTTCTAAGGTCCTTCAAAAGTGGTTCAAGAAGTGATGCATAGCCATATCTTTTAACATCATCTGCTTTGCCCAGGACTGCCAAATAAATTGAAGTCAACTCAGATCGCAGTTGTGAGGGTATGTTGCCCAACGCCCAGTAAACTGCTGTAGTTTTATACTTCTTACGTGCTGTGCCAAGTGGATTGCAGACCTCAAAATCATCGACGTACAATATCAATGAAATTTTAAATTCTCCACCAGATAGCAACTCATTTTGTCTGAAATATGTACCATCAAAATAGGACCTCAATTGGGGGACATCACTTTGGGAGGCTGCAAAGCCTTCAACAGCTCTTTGAAATATATCCTTGTCATTCAACAACTGGGACAAAGACTTAAGAATTGGAACATACTGGAATGTATTTTTTTCCTTAGCATCAATGATGTATTCCACAGGTTCCACAATGCTGAAGTTTTCTTTATAATATTCTCTTCTCTTGTATGAAGTTGAAAAAGGACCACCAGTTCCTAAAGCTCTGCTTAAGAAGTTGCATTCACATAGCTCATTTGCCAAGTCTGTGATTACTGAAGCATCAACAGGACAATTATGTTTTTGCAAAGTTTTTTCAATTATATCTTTAAATGTCTCAGTTGAGGCAACAGCAGAAATAAACTGAATATCTTCAACCAACTGGTCAATGCACTTGACTGAAACATGAAATGTAGTTTCCAATTTTAGGAGCACTGATCCAAATTTTCTCAAAGCAAGATTTGATGGGCAGTCCTTTTCCTCAACTACTGACAAATAATTACAGTCTCCATCTTCCTCATCCTGACTTGTGTTACTCAGACCAACATGAACTGAATGTACACTCCTTTGTAAGACAACTGGTTTAAAATCATCAACGGAATGAGGAGTATGTTTTCTGCTTTTGTGGGCAGAAAAAGTTCCATACACATTTGTCCGGAAATCACAGTGATTAAACACGCAGTCAACAGTTTCCAGACACTTTAGATGACGCCCAAGGTGGGCAAAAAAATCACTTTCTGTTGAAAACCTACTTGCACCACAATTTTGACATGAAAAGAAAAGGGCCTCCTTTACTCCTTTGGAATCAACTGAGGCATGTTGTCTTGACAAATGTGAACGAAGTGCACTCAGTGTCTTAAAAGAGCATGGGCAATCAGAATAAAGGCACGGCTGAGACTTGTGGCGACCAAGAGAGTCATGTTGTAATCGATAATGTTTCAAAAGATCACCTTTTTTAGGAAGAACAGTGCTACAGGATTTGCAGTGCCACTTCATGAACACTAGAAAAAAACAAAAACATAACAGATATTAATGCAAAAATTTGATAGGGACACAGATAAATGTGAACAATCTTTGTTAACAAAGCCAGTTAGTGTTTGTTGAACATCGATTACAGCTGTAAAGGTGGATTTAATAGAAGTGTTAAGAAAAACTACACCTGAGCAATGGTGCACACAATATATGTTTTTAAAGTGAATAAACTGAGAGAAAAGTTAATCAACTGTTGAAATACTGGTGAGAGAAAGAGCACACTTTTAGGTATGCACCAATCTGGGAATTCTGGGCTTATCTGATCCGATTACACATGTATACATCTGACTATATGGACATTTATAACTTTCAGAGAGCCTACGCACACCAGTATAACTGTAGAAATAAATGCAACATTTATATACCTTACATTTTAGCTTTCAAACAACTGTATGCAAACAGTAGAATTAAAGATTTAGCTCGTCGCTATCTTTAGTGCTCTCCCCAGTAGCATTAGTGTGTTAGCTAGCTTAGCTCCACTATGGTTATCTAGCCTGTCACTAACGTTATCTAGCCTGTCACTAACGTTATCTAGCCTGTCACTAACGTTATCTAGCCTGTCACTAACGTTATCTAGCCTGTCACTAACGTTAGCTAGACTGTCACTAACGTTATCTAGACTGTCACTAACGTTATCTAGCCTGTCACTAACGTTAGCTAGACTGTCACTAACGTTATCTAGCCTGTCACTAACGTTAGCTAGCCTGTCACTAACGTTAGCTAGACTGTCACTAACGTTATCTAGCCTGTCACTAACGTTAGCTAGCCTGTCACTAACAAATAGACTTTAAACGAAAGATTTAATTTGAAAATTATAACACCATACTGCCTGCTGACCGGCATCGGAAAGCGAAAAAGTTCAATTTCTAATGAACTTCACCTCAGAGGACTCGCTCGGTTTCGTTCACAGTCTCAAGAGTCCATCTCACCCTGAGACCGAGACCGGACTCGAGTACTAATGGTTTATATAAAATACAGACGGTCCTCTTGCATCAGAAAAACTTTTATTTCCTTTATTTATGACCTCCCTAAAAATACCATACTCAACCAAAATGAGAATTAGCTCCGTTTAAAAACATTTAGCTAGCTTACCTGGGAAAAGTTCTCAAATCGGGATGCAGGTCGTTACTTGCGTCGTCTTCGTCTCGTTAGATTTGGCGCGTTCAAGCGTACAGACATGCGCATTCCCTGCGCAAGATTAACCTCAAAAATACGTTTATAAGCCGTTGAACACAAAAATAAATCGACGGTGTTGATAGTAAAACATATTGTGCATTTTATCCAGGAAGAAAACAGTTTACTTGTGAATATATTTGCACACTAGTTTTGACCTGACTAATATGGTGAAGGCGATGACGTTACACTTAGCAGGCATCGAGTTGAACGAACTTGAATTTGATTGGAAGTTGAAACAACTAAAAAATATTCGTTCACACAATGTATTAATCTGAGTTCAGGGAATAATGACATTTCTGAATAGCATATACTCAATTACATCAAGTAAATCCAAAAAACTTAAATGTTTAAGTAGTTTTAATGGGTTTTTTTTATTTAGGCTTGTTGAGTCAAAGAACCATTTTTTTCAGTGTATTCTCGTATTTTTAAGAGGGAATGTCAAATTATTTTTCTTTCAATTAAAGTCGATTAATTAATTTATTTAAAAAAATTCCTTAACCCCCATTTAGCCTAACTTATGCCTATTATGTTGATTTGTCGAAACCGGTTTAACAGGATGGGCGCCACGACTAAAATTCATAGGACATACACTCACCGGCCACTTCATTAGGTAGCCTACACCTGTCCAACTGCTCATGTCGAATCAGCGGCAACTCAATGCGTTTAGGCATGTAGACATGGCCAAGACGATCTGCTGCAGTTCAAACCGAGCATCAGAATTGGGAAGAAAGGTGATTTAAGTGACTTTGAACGTGGCATGGTTGTTGGTGCCAAACGGGCTGATCTGAGTATTTCAGAAACTGCTGATCTATTGTGAATTTCATACCCAACCATCTCTAGGGTTTACAAAGAATGCATGATCCGAAAAAGAGAAAATATCCACTGAGCGGCAGTTCTGTGGGTGCAAATGCCAGGTTGATGCCAGAGGTCAGAGGAGAATGGCCAGACTGGTTCAAGTTGATAGAACGGCAACAGTAACTCAAATAACCATTAACTCAAATGGTCGTTACAACCGGGGCATGCAAAAGAGCATCTCTGAACGCATGACACGACAAACCTTGAGGTGGATGGGCTACAGCAGCAGAAGACCACACAGGGTGCCACTCCTGTCAGCTAAGAACAGGACACTGAGGCTAAAATTTGCACAGGCTCACTAAAATTGGACAATAGAAAATTGGAAACACGTTGCCTGGTCTGATGAATCTCAATTTTTGCTGCGACATTCGGATGGTGGGGTCAAAATTTGGTGTCAACAACATGCAGAGGTGTCAATTCCAGGTTCAGAAAGTAAAAGTCCTCACCAGGATTTTGCTCAGGCTTCCTGGATGTGTTGATTTCACTAATTTTACCTGGATTGCACTAATTAGAAAATCTAGCAAGCTTGAGCAAAATCCTGGTGAGGACTTTTACTTTCTGAACGTGAAATTGACACCTCTGACAACATGAAAGCATGGATCCATCCTGTCTTGTATCAATGGTTCAGGCTGGTGGTGCAATGGTGTGGGGGATATTTTCCTGACACACTTTGGGCCCATTAGTACCAATTGAGCATCGTGTCAATGCCACAGCCTACCTGAGTATTCTTGCTGACCATGTCCATCCCTTTATGACCACAGTGTACCCATCTTCTAATGGCTACTTCCAGCAGGATAACACGTCATGTTATAAAGTGTGAATCATCTCAGACTGGTCTCTTGAACACGACAATGAGTTCACTGTACTCGAAGGGCCTCCACAGTCACCAGATCTTAATCCAGTAGAGCACCTTTGGGATGTGGTGGAACGGGAGATTCACATCATGGATGTGCAGCCGACAAATCTGCAGCAAATCATCTCAATATGGACCAGACTCTCTGAGGAATGTTTCCAGAATCTATGCTACAAAAGATTAAGGCAGTTCTGAAGGCAAAAGGGGTACTACCACTACGTCCCACCAGGTACTAGCAAGGTGTACCTAATAAAGTGGTCAGTGAGTGTATAAATCATACTCTTGCGATGGACGTGTCTGTAATTTAGAATCTTGTGAAAATTAAACGAACGTAGGAAACTTTCTCATGAATGTCTAGAATGATATATACTCAGAAATGACAAGCAGCAACACCAGTAGCCTAAATCAAACCAAATTCCCATTAAGAGATTGGTGAGTTTAAATCAGCATGCGACTACTTGCAGTTCCTAATTTCCAAATAATTCATATATTATCAAAACGTCTGCGTTGTCCCTGAAGACGCACCAAAGCAGTGGCACATGTATGACATGTACTGCTCTATTTTTGTGAGTAAGATTTTCCAGGTGTAAAATTAATGTCTTTTATTAAGTACATCTTGCATATGCCCAGGTGTGACATTGCAAAGTGATATTTCCATGATTCCTAGTAGTTTTTATTGTATTATTTTTAAACAGTTAAATTAATCAAAATGATTAAAACCACAAAGACAGGATACTTTTCGATCACACTGTCACGCAGAAATATCACTTTTATACAGAGCTCGATCACTATTATTTCCTTCACGCAAAATATCACCTTTTAATGCAGTTTTATACAGTGACTTACCTTTCTCGTCACTTACTGTAATGTCTGCAGTGCTACAGAAGTGGACGTCTCTGGGATGCCCCCCTGATGAAGGGGCAATGCACTGGAATAGAGACAGTAGCACTAAAGCCAGTGTTGAATGAATAAAATTAATCAAAACCACGCAGTTCAATAAATAGTATTCAAAAGAATGATAAATGTACACATTACATAGATATCACAATTAAGTTTGTTTTTAAATGGTAGGAATAAAGATATATTTTTTCCATATGAACAATTGGTTTTATTTTTATTTATTTATTATTTTTTTACAAGTACTATTTTTTTTTCTGAGAAAACTTGCAAAAATTTCTAGCATATTCCAAGTCAAGAATGGACATGAAAAAAAGGGGATTTATTGCTGAATGTCAAAATCAAAAGTAAGTTACACTTTCACCGTGAAGACAGCTGTTCGCTTACCATGCACCCATCTACCAAAACCACTAGGACATGCAGAGAGAGGCGAGCCTCAGGTCGCAGACAGAGGAAGGAAGGAACAGAACAGAGAGAGAGAGAGAAAGGAGAGAAAGAAACCCATGAGTCATGTGAAGCTTTAGATGAGCGTGTAGGAGTGTGTTTGGAAAAGAGGACACAGGACTGAGTTTGTGTGTGTGTGTGTGTGTGTGTGTGTGTGTGTGTGTGTGTGTGTGTGTGTGGGTGCGTGTTTTCTTGTATGCACATTTGTATGTGAGAAGTGCCAGAAGAGAGATTTGGCATGTGTACGTTTGCTGTTCGCTTCCTCGACGTGTTAGAGGTGCCCGGAGGAAAACCTAAAATCACAATCCATCCATCGTAAATTAGCATGTTAATTTGCCAAACCTGCACTGCTAACAGCAAGTCTCCAGATTTGCATACAGACATACAGTAAAAGAGAGAGAGGGGGCAGTATTAAAAAAAAAGTCTATCATCACAGATTTTCCACAGACAAATTAATACAGCCAGACTGCATTGTTCCCCACAGTCTCCTCTGTAACACTGCACGTAGGAGGCCGTTCAGCCATGAACCAGGTCTGAGAGTGGAAGGTGCTCATAGGGTCATGTGGTTTATGATGGAGAGTCCTGAGACATAGTGCGGCTTTAAGCTGCTGGCATAGGAACAGGGGCATGGGAGCTAACGGGTTATGTCAGTCCATGTAGGCTAGAATCAGGCTGGATTGGTTCCTCCGCAGGCAGCTCCGCGTTAAATGACTACACATGGAAGGAAGGTTACAGTGCAATGAGCTCATCTCGCCACTAGGTGGTGAAAAAGTCACCAACATCTTTCTTTTTTTCTCCGTAACCATTGTTACCGTTGTTTAAATTTAAAGCCAACATAAAGGAGATAAAGAGCTCCCCCTTGTGTTGCTATACTGTCACACACACACACACACACACGCCCAGCAACACAGCCGCATCTTTAGACTAGCGCTAGTTACACATAAAACACACAAAACGGAAGCACACAAACACAGGACTACTCAGACATGCACGCACAGAGCACAACACACACACACATACACACACGCACGCACACACGCGCACACACTCGCACGCACACACAAACACACAGTCCCCTCTCTCACACTGGAGAGAAAACACATTCATTGGATGTACATGCACCACCATTTTGAGAACCCTGAACACCGGGGCAGGTACCACAACACAGTACCACTCCCTATGAACTCCTGCATACCTGTGTTTCCATGGGAACAACATGTGATTGGGGGGATGGGGGGAGAGAAAACAGTAACGTGAGAATCAGACAGCCAAATGGACAGATCACTTCCTGTCTCAGACAGGAAGTGGCATGTCCACTGCAATTGTATACACCCAGGAAAAAAATGGCCTGCATGTGTATGAACCCCTACTCAATTAAACGAACACATTACATAATAGTGATCCCCATATTGCATGATGTCTGAATTATATCACAGTTCAAATGGGGAGATCCTGAACAAACCAAACAAAAAGGAGACAAACATGTCTATATAAAACCCAGGACTCCATTTTAAGAAAGGTTACAAAAACTCAACAGAACCTCCCTCATCGGCATACAGCAAAAGGCACCACAATATTATTCTATTTCTAAATTGTGAAAAAATTGGCACATGATTCTTCTTCATAAACCAAAAAAAGGAAAAAGAAATGACATATAAATAGTTTCCCCCTATAAAAAGTCTTTGCTGCTAGCTAGTAGACAATTTTTGCTGAAATGAAAATAAATATTTCATTTGTTTAGAATATCTGTCTGTTATATAAAATAAAAATATTTCTTATAGGTGCAGGTCTATAGCATATCATTTTTCTCTCTCTCTCTTCTAGATGCTTCGTTTCATCATCCTCGTCACTGCTTCTGTTGTTGTTGTTTTTAAAGGGGTGCATTGTCCGGTTTGGACCGGGACTGTGACAGTTTGCTCGCATGCGGGTAGAGGCGGGACCCTCCCCGCAGTGCGGCGCTGTATGTCCGCGTGTCGTTGGGCCGGTATATGGTGACCGGTTCTGGAGTGCTCATGTTCTGCATGCTGAGGAAGGGCGTGCTCTCGCCGTGCCCCAGGTCACCCAGCTCCTCCTCCTCGTCCTCCTGCTCCCACTCGCTGTCCGACAGGCAGCTCTGGGAGCTGAAGTCCCCTGGGCCCTTGGCCCGCTGGGACACGTGCCCGTTGGGCCGCGGACGCCTGCGCCAGCGCCGGCCGCTGCCCGTCTTCTTGGGTCGCTCGCGGGCCGATGCGTACTCCTGTGTGGTCTCGTAGTCCTCGTCGTCGGCAAAGCGGTAGGGGCTGGACGGGAGTGAGCCGGTGCTCTCGGCCCCACCGCATGGCCGGCGGGGACGGCGAGGGCGGCGTAGGAGCGGCTGGTCGTCGCCGGGCGAGTAGGAGCCCCCCCCGGCCCCGGCAGAAGCGGCGGGCGGCAGCGAGAGGGCGTGGCTGGCGTTGGGTGTGGTGATCTGGAAGGTAGGCACCTGCTGGGGCAGTGAGGAGTGAAAATCCACTGGAGACAGACGGGCGGGCGTGGTCAGCGCTGACACGTACCTGGCCGGGGAGAGAGTGAGAAAGAATGAGAGAGAGAGAGAGAGAGAGAAAGAGAGAGAGAGAGAGAGAGAGAGAGAGAGAGAGAGAGAGAGAGAGAGAGGGAGACAGACAGAGTGTGAGAGAGAGACAGAGAGAGAAATACAAAGAGAAAAGGGAAGAAAGGAGAAGAGAATGGAAGAGAGAAAAACAGAAGAGCAGGAAAGAGAAGACAAAACTGAACCTCTTTGACCTCATTAACTGATAATCGTTAACATGTTATGCAGGTTGATTGTGTAGTCTACACATTTGTTACTAAACAGTACTACACAGCAATTAAACCAAAATAGTTCTGCCTGGATGAATCACAGTTCACTGTCTTCTTTTGTCCGGTCTCTGTAATTTGGTTATTGTCTACGTATGGAATACGTTTTGTGCTTTCTTCTCTCAGTGAAACTCTATCTTTTGAGCTCTAATGCATGGTGCTATAATGCCCTGTAGTACACACAGTAAGATCCAAATGGTCCAGTCCTTTGTCGAAAACGTGGCACCATTTCATGCTCTTTTCACATTGTTTCAACCAGGTATAAAATAGTTTTCAACAGAAGTCCCTCTTCAAAGTTAAAGCACTAGTAGTAGTGATGCTAATAGAAGACCGCATTGAGCCAGTAGTGTTAGTGAGTTAAGTGAACTGTTATGTATTAGCCGCATAAATGCATTGCCATCTGAATGAAGAAATGGTATAGACATTTTTAGCAAAAGAAGCAAATGAGAAGATATACTTCGACAAATCTCACTCTCAGTTCTGAATGTATGTTTAAGAAAAGCATAAGCTGAGTTTTGGATTGGTCTTTAACCGCTGGACTTTTGAACCCTACTTTATGTACCTTTGAACTCATTTCAACCCAACTCGGTACATCTCAGTACATTTTCTGCTCAGTACGTGACATCATTTCCAGTTGCTGCATTCTCAGAAAAGCCAGGCAAGCAGCCAGCAGGAAATGATCGGCTTTCGTCTTGGAACACACGGGCCGTCTTAAAGCGCGAACCCGACCCTGTTGCCCCCCCCGCCGTCTGCATGAACCCCCCACCCTGTTCTTTCACCTGTCGCTGTGAGGCGAGTCCCGCAGGGAGTCATAAGAGTCTCCGTACTGCAGGGGGCGCCGCGGGGGTTCAGAGTAGCCACAGTGAGCTGCCCGACGTGCCATGCACGCCGGACTGCTGCATTTACTGGTGCCCACTGAAGAGGAGAGCGCCCCCGAGTGGCAGTCAGAGTTCATGCTGTCTGACCTCTCCATACTCCACGTCCTCTCCTCGTTTCTGTGGGCGAGAGATTTATTTAGAAATGATTTAGAAATAAATAATCGTAGTGAAAACTAAGAGATGCGTGTGTGTGTGTGTGTGTGTGCAAGAGGTATACATATTAATGTTTATATATAAACATTCATCCACCTGCTTTGGCATGCCTTCATCTGTCTGTAATGAAGGAGTGCATGGATGGTGAGACTGAGCTAGCGTGTACCGGTGACAGGAAGCGTGGGAGGCGGTGGAGGAGTGGTGGGATCGTGAGGACATGCGGCTGCCCGAGAAGTTGCCTGATGTCTCTGTTCCATGTCGTATCACTCGCTCGGTGGCTGGGACGTTCTTAGAGATGTACTGCAACACAGAGGTGCCACGTGGGATATGTAGTTTTATACATGTCCAAGGATGGTGTTACACAGGATGCGTTACCATGAATATATACGTGCCATGTCTTGCTATAAACATGCCTGTTAAATACACAGACGTAGCCGGGAGCGAATACCGTTTGTCTTCAGACAGAAGGCCAAAGGGAATGTGGGTGGCGGTGATAAGCTTTTCGTTAAAGATCTGAGAAATTCACTGGGAAGCTGGTAGTTTGAAAGCTGGTGTTTTGAGAGCGAGCCAGGAGATTGCTGTCGTGACAACCACGCTCTCCTGCAGTTTAATGGTTAGACTGAACTGTTTTGCGACCAGATCTCTTGTGAATTTTTATCTAATTGTCTTACACGGAGGATGGCATATTGAAATGATGCCTTTCTGAATTTTTGGCAGCAGAAAGGTTTGTATACATTTTTTTAAATGGACAAGACGTGGAAAGCAAACTCACGTCGACCATAGGGATCTCCTCTGGACCCGGGCCGGGCCCGGGGTGGTTGGGCCCGTTGGCCAACATGCGATTGGAGTGCTCCACACACATATTTTGGTGCAGGTGGTTTTGCATCTTTTTCCTCTGTTTCCTGCAGAGAGATCATTCCTGCTGTCTCAAGGCACAGCACATCTAGAACGTTTTTCAGAACCTTATGGATTCCTGTACTGATCTATATACAATCAAGAGTTCCTTTAGGTTTTTATCTACTTTATCAAGGTGGACAAATAAAAACAAAAGAAGCAATAACATAACTGTCTGTGAATTCACCCCACTGTGTGTATGTGCCGCCATCATTATGTACCGAGGCCATTGTGCCTAGTCAGAGTTTTCTGTTTTAATTAAGAAGGCAGGAAGACCCTTACAGGTTTTTCACTGAGCCCCTTCTCTGAACCCAATACGTTCTTATTGTGTGGACAGTCTGAATTTTTTTCCATGGTGACTTTAGACTTTACACTACAACCGTACAGTGTGACTTTACAGTGTGAATTTACAGTGTGACTTTACAATAGTCCAAGACTTAATCAGTATGCAGGTAAACATTCTACACTTCTAAGGTACTGTACCAATACTAAGCAGCAGGACTGTAGTGTACGTTGACAGAGATGTGCTGGGTGCAGTGCTGACTGCAGAGCTCTGAGCAGCAGAACACAGGACTCACTTGGTTTTGCAGTATGCCACAACACACACGATTCCAACAACCAGCAGAGCCACACAGATGCCTGTTATTGTCAGTACCCGCTTCTGGTACAACTCCTCTGCCTCTGGATAAATGAGAACACACACACACACACACACACACACACACACACACACACACACACACACACACACACACACACACACACACACACACACACACACACACACACACACACACACACACACACACACACACACACACACACACACACACACTGCTTCAGTAGCAGCCAACGTGTTCATTTGCAAATGCTTTTCCTCTAGAAGGGTTAATATCATTAGTAAAATATTATCATTTATTCTACAAATAGCTCTGTTAAGCTGAGGAAGAACCAGTAGCTAGTATTTTCATAACTTCAGTCTCCATTAGATGCTACAGCAAAGAAACCAATCTATGGCAGACATCAATTTATGAACACATCGGGAACCTCAGAATGACGTCTTGACCACACCAGCAGGAAATACTGTTAAATCTCTATGGTAGGCTCTCAAAACCAGTTTTTCAGATAATGCTGATTATGCTAAACCAGTCTGGGAGATCTTGGCTCCATACGTAATGGCCCTAAATCTGCCAAGCTAAGAAAACAATAATGTTGCATTTTCTCTGGGAAGTGTTCATAAACTGAAGGCTCTGCCTCACTTGGAGCCCATTACATGCCCTGGCCTACAGACGGCATTAGATTAATGGAAGATAAAGCAGTTTCAGCTTCTAAATCTCTCACACTACATGCCTGTAAAGCAGGGTTATAACACACAAACACCATTTCTTATGAAGCATTAGGAGAGGGTCGTTCATAAAACTAAGAGTCATTGCCAAATTTGCTAATGCAAGCAAATCTGTATTTAGTCTTAATGTTCTGTATGGCTAAGCACTCTGCTAATTTATAACGTGAACCTAAAGGAGTTTTTCCAGGATGTCTAGCTGAAGAGGAGGGAGGTTTTATGAAGACCCTCTGCGTGGAAACGTTTTTGTCGGTCTGGCACTAAATCCCAAGGCCCCAGAAGGCACACAGTGAGCACCATGATACAGGAGACCACACAGAACATGGAAGAGAGAACAAGAGAGAGGGGTACGAGAGCTCCGACAGGTAGGACATGACGGCCAGACAGCGGGGGGAGGGAGGGCGTGGTGGTGGGGAGTGGGTGTCCAAAGCCCAGGGGGCAGGGAGGAGGTGGGGGCGGGGCGGGGCGGGGCGAGGCGGGGCGGGTGGCGTGGGCCTCTCAGGTCAAATGTTGAGCCTGAGCATTGCATGCTTGTTACAGGAAACAAATAACAGGAAACTGGGGGAAAGAAAACGACTGTATCTACAGGTTATTGTGCAGTGTGATAAAGATCGACAGCATTCACTCAACTCCTGGTTATTGAAGCGTATCTCAGTCCTTTACACTTCATTAATGGCCTCAAAGGTAAAGACATTTCATTTAATCAACCAACCTTTTGTGGACAGGTCTTGTATCTTGTGGGTTAGCTTTGTATGTTTAAAGTCAATGCTACAATTTTAACATTACAGCTAAACATTTTAATGTTCGCTCTTATCTCAGTATATACTGCATACTTGGCAAAGCTTCACGTCAGGACTGTTAAAGCAATTTACATATAACAGTAAAGTGCTACTAGACTTATGTGTCCTAACTGATGCATTTGTACAGGAGATACTGCTATGCAGCACTGCCTCTTGAGCAGCAGCAGGGTGGGTACGGGGGATTGCTTCAGTTATCTTGATATGGCACAGAGAAAAGTGACTGTGATATGATCTTATATAAGCCTTAACACTAAGAATCAAACAAATAATAGATCCATACCCATAATTTCAATTCCAAGATGCTCTGCCAACGCAGAAAGTTGACAATGTAAAGAAAGAAAAAAAAGAAAACAGGTTTCAGGTCAAAATGTTCAGTTGTTCACTCGTTCAGACCCAATGCTAGGGTTAGTAACGTTCTCTGTGCTTCAGACACTGGTGTGAAAGGGCGTCAGTTCCAGTAACAGACAGACAATGCAGACACACTGTGGCCAACTCCAACTGTTCCATAAAAAAAGAAGAATTTAACACAATAAGCAAGCGTGTAGATGCATGCACACACGTAGACAGCCACGGGAGCGTAGGGCCATATTCACTAGGCCTCATTTCAATGAAGGGTGAACTACAAGCAAACTAAGGAAGTACTCACTGCGGAAGGAAAGCGCTACATTTGTAACACAGTTAAGACACAGCCGAGCACAGACAGATGGAGATGCAGAAAATGGCTCCTATTCATTAATAACGTAAACACACAAACGCACTGCCAAGATCGACACACAGTATTGACCGACAATGCTCCAAATGCTGCTCAAACTGGACCGGCATTTTAATAGCCGCTGTGATGGATACACGTCACGCTACTGCATGCAGAGGTCTTGCAGTATTTTGATTAGCAGCAAACAGGATCTCTTTGGCTATCTTTAACCTTGTCGAACCCTTTTACACTGGTTGTTAAAGGTTAGAGGTCATGCATCATGCCATTGGGCTCATAAGGCAAGGGGCCTCCAGTGCAATAAAACACAATGTTACAACAGCCTCTCTGTAGAATGCCACAAGAATAACAAAAAAAAACCCTCTTGTGGCTCATTTCACTACTTAATACTTAATAAAGAAAACAATACTCTGACCATATCAGTCATACATGATTAAATACCACAATTCTACTGAAAAGCATGACACCTATTCACCATACTGGCCTCCTGCTGCACTAAACTGTGATGACCAGTCGCGATAAATAAGCACCTCTGGCAAATAAAGGTCTTTGCTGGCTTCATATCTCATCTGTGAGCTCCATTTTCGATGCAACAGATGAGTCAAAGACACAGAGCAGCGTAATGGAGACACGGTGAGGAGCAGAGAGACAGACAAGAGCCCCATGCACAACATGCACCCACCTCTAGCTCGGGCATGCAGCCCCCAGACTGACAGACAGACAGACAGTCAGACAGACGCACAGACAGACGGAAAGAAGAAATGGACATACTGTAGAAACTGGCCATAACGGAGGTTTGACAGCGATCACCAGTATAGTCATTTGGACACCTGATGGAGGGAAAACAAATCCACAGAAGGAGAAGGAGGGAACAAGAGGGAGGGGACGGAGGAGAGGAGGCCATGGGAGAGGGCCAGACACATAACAGGCAGAGAAAGGAAGGAGAGCAGAAAGAAAATAGAGAGAGAGATAGAGAGAGAGAGAGTGAGTCAGGGAGAAATAGTGAGACAAGGAGAGAAAGGAAAAGTGTGAGAATGGAAAGACAGAGAGAGAGAGAGAGAGAGAGAGAGAAACAGAATTAGAACAATAAAGCACAACCCACAAGCAGCGTTTCCACCTGATGATGTCATCACTGGGGTTTTAAAGGGGACCTGTGAAGGGAGTTTGGGAGGGGGGGGAGAGGGCGGAGACTAATTTATGTTCGTGTCTACACACTCTTTCAGAGGCAGTAGTACGACGAATCATAGAGGTTTCATTTGTGATGTCAGTCTGTCCTTGTTTGACCATCCAGAAAGCTCACAAGCTTCTAGACTGTTCCATGCTGCAGTTTCCCTCTGAGTGTTGGTTGCTGCTGCCTTTCTCTTTTTTATCTCTTAAATCACTCAGTGTCTTCAGTTGAACAATGGAGGTGGTTCAATAAACTGCAACGCTGGCTGATTTGATAGGATCCTTCTCCACGTCCTTTGGCTGCGTTTATGAGCTGAACGGCAAAGGTGATTGGCTGATACCACAGAGTCCATCTTGCAAGTCCAAATCAGTCTGGGAGCAGAGGAGAGACCCACAGGGCAATATGCAGAAGTGACATGATGCACCGTAGTTGAACTACCAACTAGACATCATGACACACTGAGACAGCACCCAGTAAAACATCACGCCCATCAAAAAATGTCAAGTTGTGTTCGGAGTGGAAAAAATCCTGTAATCTCTACTAATTGATGTGCTAAAAAGCACATAATTCCTCCATTTTTCATTCTACCAAATTTATTCTGAAGCCTCTCCCTGACACACACACCCATGACACGCTTGAGTGGACATGAGTCCATGCTTTCTGAGGCTGTATTTGGGGGTGGCCCTCCCAGAACGAATCCTGAATAAAAAAAAAATGATGCCATCTTGCCATCTCTCAAACGTGCACCTGGAGTCTGACCCCAAGCCCCGCAGAGCATATATATCACATCAGCATTCTGCCTAAATACATTCATTAACCCTAAGAGCTCTGACCAGTTAAACTGCCTATGCAGTGAATGAGGAATATTGACTGTACAGTCGAGTTAAATGTGGCCCGTTTCTGCAGAGACGCTGCACTTCATCACGGGACACAATAAGGAGCGGACGCGCTGTAAATCCAGACCCGTCTGGTCCGACACAGTCGCGACGGGCGCAGAAGCCTGTATCACCTTCAGATGCACAGTAGCGTGTGACAGAGATGACCACAGCAGAGAACCCAGTGGAGAACCCAGTGGAGCCATTTTTGGTCCGTTTTTTTTTTCTTTTTGTGCTCCTGCGTCTCCTCTGTTCCCTATGGAGGCCCGAGACGCAGCGTCACGGCGGAGGACTCCACGACGTCTGGAGGGAGGCCTCCAGAAGGGGCGCGTACATCAGCCCTGTCCCTGGACGACCCCCCCCCCCCCCCCCCCCAGACACTGAGAAAACGATAGCTCTCCGGGAGACAAAAGGTGCTTCGAAGATAATGACATTTCATATTTTTCCAATCTCCCAGAGCACGCGGACATAAGTGGGTCATAAAATAAAATAAAACGAATAAAATAAGATAAAATAAAGATAAAATAGAAGAAATAACTCCCAAGTGGTGCAACTGGCAAAAAGGTTTAGATCCCATCATCAGGAGTTGGGTTTGAATCCTGATGATGCAATTTGGGGCAAGGAGTCGGAGAGACGACACATGGTCACAGAGGGATCAGATTCACCAGCACCTGGGAAATATTAACAATTAAGCCTGGGAGAAATCTAGTGAGAAATTAACCCAAAAATGTCAATGTCTTGGGATACTGATATTATAAAGGAAGCTTGAGCACTGTGTTTGTTAACAAACTACAACACATCACCCTACATCCTCAAATCACTTTAGATCATCACGTTTGTTAAAGACTTGCCCAGAGAGAGGGCAACATCACACGAACAGTAGGAGAGTCTGATCTGTACAGTGACCCGAAGAAGGAGAAGAACACCCAGATGCAGCAGTAGGAGATGATGGGAGGGGTTGGACTCGTAAAAGCTAACTGATTAACATCAGAAAAGGTCATAGGTCAAGTATGCTTTTCATCACTTAATCTTAACGCAAGGATCGAAGTTAAGTGAATTACCTTGAAATACTACATACAAACATCTTTCATGAACAATAGATTAGCAACGGAAGGCAGAGTAACATGTGGAGGCAGAATGCAGAGGCTGCACGGGGTCGTAGGGGGTCGTAGGGGGTAGGGCTCGCCACTGCAGGGGATGTGTGACTCACTTGCAGGACAGCTGGTTTATACCGTGT